>NC_057801.1:825627910-825927910 GCF_018294505.1 Triticum aestivum | reverse complement strand
ACAGCAGGTTTAAGTCGCTGCCTCCGTCCATCAGGACTTGTGTAAATTGTAGTCCGTCGATTATGGGATTCAATATCAGGGCAGTCCATCCTGCATGTCGAACGCTTCTGGAATAATCCAGGTGGTCAAAAGTGATTGGTTTTGTTGTCCAATCTCTATGTTTCGCTGGATTGGACCGTGCGAGACCCATTTTAACGGGTGCTGCACTGTTTTTCCATATTATCACATGAAGTGAATTTACTGCTTTGACCTCTTGTGGGAAATTCTTTTGTTTTCCGGTGCTCTGCTGGTGAGGTTTGTCATCTTCGCTTGACGCGTCGAGCCCCTTGTGTTCGGCATTTAGTCGGCCGGACTGTTTGAAAACCCAACAATCTCGATGGGTGTGGTTTGCAGGCCTTCCGGGGGTACTGTGGATTTGACATATCCGACCCAAAATCTTGTTTAAGTTGGATAGCTCATCGCTGTCATCCTTAAGAGGCGGTGTTTTGTTGTTTGGCCACGAGCTTTTGAATCCGGCATTGACTGCCGTGCTCTTTGGGCTTTTCTCTTTATTCCGGCGCTGCTCTTTTCTGCGCCGTGATTTTCCGTTTCCATCTCTGATCTCGGATGTACTTGGGTCGCTGGTGCTGCATCTTGCTAGCCAGCTATCCTCTCCCGCACAGAAGCGGGTCATGAGGCTTGTTAGCGAGGACATTGTTTTCGGCTTCTCTTGGCCGAGGTGTCTGGCGAGCCATTCGTCTCGGACGTTGTGTCTAAAAGCTGCTAAGGCTTCGGCATCCGGAAAGTCGACTATTTGGTTCTTTTTGGTGAGGAACCTATTCCAGACTTTGCGCGCTGACTCTCCGGGCTGTTGAGTTATATGACTTAGATCATCTGCATCCGGAGGGCGGACATAAGTCCCTTGAAAATTTGCTCTAAACGCGTCCTCGAGCTCTTCCCAACTTCCAATAGTGTTTTCTGGGAGGCTTTTGAGCCAATGACGGGCTGGCCCTTTGAGCTTGAGGGGTAGGTATTTTATGGCATGGAGATCGTCTCCTCTAGCCTTGTGTATGTGTAGTATATAATCTTCTATCCAGACTGCAGGGTCTGTTGTTCCGTCGTAGGCCTCTATGTTCATAGGTTTAAATCCTGCTGGGAATTCATGATCCAGCACCTCGTTGGTGAAACATAGTGGGTGTGCGGCGCCCCTGTATTTGGGTGCACCGATGTCTTCGGACACTTGTCGTGTTGCATTGTTTCCTGGTGCCCTCTTCTTTGGCCCGTAAATGGACCTGGCTGGGCCATCTGTCTTTCCAGGGTCGTTAGTCTTCTTATGTGCGGCGCCGCTTTCAGATTTTGGCCTATCATCTTGCCGTCTATCCAACCGGGCGGCCTCTTTGTTTTTTGACTATGGGGGCTCTATGGCCTCCTCATCAAATTCTGGTAGTAGCTTGCGCTTCGGGTAGCACTTTGATTGATGGCCATTGCCGTATTTGTCTGCGGTTTTGAGCACTTTGCTCCACCTCATTCTGAGTGTATCTTCCGCTGTTTTGAGCTTCCATTTTTCCTTTTTCAAACTTCTTGCGGTGGCAACGAGTCTTTTCCGAAGGTTTTTATTCTCCGGCGGTGTGTCCGGCATGAGGTCGCCTGGACTGTTGTTTTCGCCAGGCCTGGATTGATTATCCGACTCGTCTTGTTCGGACGGTTGCTTGTCTGCGTGTTCGTCGTCCGCTGGTTTGCCCTGCTGTATTGCTGGGTCGTTAGGAGCGCTGTTGTTGTCGAGGCGGGACTTAGTGCGGCGTCTGCGTCGCTGTTTTGGTTGTTTGTCGGCGGGATTATCTTCTGCCGCGCCCCGTTGGTCCTCGTTATCGCTTCCTTTTGGGGTGTCCACCATGTATACGTCATATGACGAGGTGGTCTTCCCTTGCCTTGTAGGCGCTGTTTCCTGTTCATCTTCGACATCGTCGTCCATACCGTCGATGTCTTCGGAGTCATAGTTTAGCATGTCAGTTAAATCGTCGACAGTGGCTACAAAGTGGGTGGTGGGTGGGCTCTGAATTTCTTCGTCGTCCGTATCCCAACCATCCTGGCCACAATCCGGCCGGGGCTCTCCGGATAGCGAGAGATGCTTTAGCAAATTTAGGATGTCACCAAAGGGCGAGTGTTGGAAGATGTCCGCGGCGGTGAATTCCATAACCGGCGCCCAATCAGATTTGATTAGCGGGGGCGCGGGAGGTCCGGAGTCCGGCAAGGAGTCCGGCACCTCGGAGTCACGAGCTTCGCGAGGGACAAGGGTAGTGTTCAGCTCTATCGCCGTGGAAGTTGGAGCCCCCGAGGCGGTGTCCAACCACCGGTCCTCGATCTGGGCGATTGGCTCCGGTCTAAGGGCCGGAGCGGATTCTTGTGCGGCCACCAAGGCACTGTTCGGTGGCAGAGCAAGATCGTGCCCATTGTAACAGTGCGGCGCGCTTGGCTGTGGCTCGAGCCCGTCGAAGATCAAGTCTCCGCGGATGTCGGCCGTGAAGTTTAGGCTTCCGAATCTGACCTGATGGCCAAGGGCATAGCTTTCGATCTGCTCCAGATGGCTAAGTAAATTAGCCCGCAGTGCGAAGCGGCCGAATACGATGATCTGTCCGGGGAGAAAAGTCTCACCCTGGACAGCGTTGTTGGTTGAAGATGCCATCGAGCCTATCAGTGACGACACAGAGGAACCGGCGGATCTCGGGTAGGGGGTCCCGACTGTGCGTCTAGGCGGATGGATACAGGAGACAAGGGACACGATGTTTTACCCAGGTTCGGGCCCTCTTGATGGAGGTAAAACCCTACGTCCTGCTTGATTAATATTGATGATATGTGTAGTACAAGAGTGGATCTACCACGAGATCAAGGAGGCTAAGCCCTAAAGCTAACCTATGGGATGATTGTTGTAATGTATGTTGTGTCCTACGGACTAAAGCCCTCCGGTTTATATAGACACCGGAGAAGGCTAGGGTTACACAGAGTCGGTTACAATGGTAGGAGATCTAAATATCCGTATCGCCAAGCTTGCGTTCCACGCCAAGGAAAGTCCCATCCGGACACGGGACGGAGTCTTCAATCTTGTATCTTCGTAGTCTTGGAGTCCGGCGGACGATGATAGTCCGGCTGTCCGGGCACCCCCTAGTCCAGGACTCCCTCACTCCTCTTCTAGAGCGTCCAAACTGTCTTGCCGATCCAACTCGGCCTCTCTTTCCGCGTATATGCGCACACGAGGTGAGTCATGAATTATATCGCAGGGCAAAACTGCCTCTGCGCCGTATACCATAAAGAATGGTGTGAATCCGGTAGTACGGTTTGCCGTGGTCTGCAGCCCCCAGAGTATGGAGTCGAGCTCCTCTACCCAGTGCGTGTTAGATTCCATGAGGGACCGCACTAACCTAGGTTTGATGCCGCTCATGATTAGACCGTTTGCTCGTTCGACTTGACCGTTAGTTTGAGGGTGATAGACTGAAGCGTAGTTGAGCTTGATGCCCATATTTTTGCACCATAGTTTAACCTCGTCGGCTGTGAAGTTCGTGCCGTTATCGGTGATGATGCTGTGGGGGACGCCATAACGGTGTATTACCCCGGATATGAAGTCTATCATAGGTCCGGATTCGGCCGTTTTAACTGGCTTGGCCTCTATCCATTTGGTGAATTTCTCCACCATGACCAATAGGTACTTTTGCTTGTGGGTTCCCCCTTTAAGAGGTCCAACCATGTCAAGCCCCCAGACCGCGAACGGCCAGGTGATGGGTATAGTTTTGAGGCAAGTCCTTTGCTTGTGGCTTTGATTAGCAAAAAGCTGGCAACCGACGCACCGCTGGACTAAGTCCTGAGCATCTGTCCGGGCCGTCGGCCAATAAAATCTTGTATGGAAGGCCTTGCCTACAAGGGCCCGGGCTGCGGCGTGGTGCCCACCAAATCCGGCATGAATTTCAGCCAGCAGATTTCGCCCTTCCTCTTCGGAGATGCACCTTTGAAGGACTCCGGTTGTGCTTTTCTTATAAAGCTCTCCCTCATGGACTTTGTAGGCTTTAGATCGCCATACTATGCAGTGGGCCTCATTTTGGTCTTCGGGGAGTTCCTGCCTAGTTAAGTAGGCTAGGAATGGTTCCGTCCACGGGGCAATGACTGCCATTATTTCGTGGGCTGAAGGTGTTATTTCATTGGCTGAGCCACCGATTGTGTCAGAATGTTCGGTGTTGGGCGGTGCGGTTGGTTCTGGATTGTTGTTTCCGGACTCCTCTTCCCATACTACGGATGGCTTAAAGAGCCGCTCCAGGAAGATGTTTGGAGGGACGGCGTCACGCTTTGCGCCGATGCGTGCCAACACGTCGGCCGCCTGGTTATTATCCCAGGCTACATGGTGGAATTCGAGTCCTTCGAACCGAGCTGACATTTTTAAGACGGCCTTACGGTAGGCTGCCATTTTTGGACCCTTGGCATCAAAGTCTCCATTTACTTGGGATATTGCGAGGTTTGAATCCCCGCGGACCTCTAGGCGTTGAATGCCCATGGAGATTGCCATCCAGAGACCATGTAGAAGGGCCACGTATTCGGTTGCATTGTTGGAGTCCGTGTACATTATTTGAAGTACGTATTGGACTGTATCTCCGGTTGGGGACGTCAAGACGACGCCAGCCCCCAAGCCGGCCAACATTTTAGAGCCGTCGAAGTGCATGATCCAATTGGAGTATGCGCCGTACTCTTTAGGGAGTTCGGCTTCAGTCCATTCTGCGATGAAGTCCGCCAAAACTTGCGACTTTATAGCTCGTCGTGGTTTGTAGGTTATGTTGAATGGTAAGAGCTCAATGGCCCATTTTGCAATCCTGCCCGTCATGTCGCAGTTGTTTATAATGTCGTTGAGAGGTACTTCGGAGGCTACTGTTATCGAACACTCTTGAAAGTAGTCCCGTAGCTTCCGGGATGCCATGAACACCGCGTATGCTATCTTTTGATAATGTGGGTACCGGGACATGCATGGAGTTAAGACAGTGGATACGTAGTACACTGGTTTTTGAAGAGGGAATTTGTGCCCTTCTGTTTCTCGTTCGACGACGAGCACCGCGCTTACAACTTGATGTGTTGCCGCGATGTATAACAACATTGGTTCGCCCAGGTTGGGCGTGGCTAGGACCGGATTTGTTTCCAATATGGCCTTTATTTCTTCGAATCCGGCCGTGGTAGCATCCGTCCATTCGAAGTGTTCGGTGCGTTTAAGGAGGCGATAGAGGGGCAATGCCTTTTCTCCCAAACGGGAGATGAAGCGGCTTAGAGCCTCCACGTATCCAGTAAATTTTTGTATTTGTTTGAGGTCTTTTGGGATATCCAACTGTGACAGAGCTCGGATCTTGGCTGGGTTTGCTTCAATTCCTCTACCGGATACAATGAAGCCCAAGAGCTTTCCGGCTGGTATGCCGAAAACGCATTTTTCCGGGTTGAGCTTAATGTCATATGCTCGAAGGTTGTCGAATGTGAGCCTCAAATCGTCTACTAGAGTTTCGACGTGTTTGGTCTTGACGACCACATCATCTACGTATGCCTGCACTGTTTTGCCGATCTAGGTAGCCAGACATGTCTGAATCATGCGCTGATATGTTGCGCCGGTGTTTTTGAGTCCGAAGGGCATTGTGTTGAAGCAGAATGGTCCGTATGGAGTAATGAATGCTGTTGCGGCCTGGTCTGTCTCCGCCATCTTGATTTCATGGTAGCCGGAGTATGCGTCGAGGAAGCACAATGAATCGTGCCCTGCGGTAGCATCGATGATTTGATCGATGCGGGGAAGGGGGAAAGGATCCTTTGGACTAGCCTTGTTAAGGTCTTTAAAATCGACACACACACGCCAGGATTTGTCCTTTTTTGGTACCATTACCAGGTTTGCTAGCCAGTCCGGATGTTTGATGTCTCTGATGAATCCGGCTTCTAATAGTTTGGCTAGCTCCTCTCCCATTTCCTGTCTTTTGGGTTCGGAAAATCGCCGAAGAGCCTGTTTGACTGGCTTGAATCCTTTTAGGATGTTTAGGCTGTGTTCTGCCAACCTATGTGGGATTCCTGGCATATCTGAAGGGTGCCAGGCAAAGATGTCCCAATTTTCCCGAAGGAATTCTCGTAGTGCGGCGTCTACATCAGGGTTTAATTGTGCCCCGATGGAGGCCGTCTTTGTGGGGTCCGTTGGATGGACTTGGAATTTGACTATTTCATCCGCTGGTTTAAAAGAGGTGGACTTGGATCTCTTATCGAGTATCACATCGTCCCTGTTCACCATGGAGCGCAGCGCAGTGAGTTCCTCTGCCGCTAGGGCTTCGGATAGTGCCTCTAGGGCTAGTGCGGCTGTCTTATATTCGACGCGGAGTCCTATGTCCGGATCACTGACAAGAGTGATGATTCCATTCGGCCCAGGCATTTTAAGCTTCATGTACCCATAATGGGGTATAGCTTGAAAAATTGTGAATGCCTCTCGCCCTAGTAAAGCGTGATATCCGCTGCTGAACGGGGCCACTTGGAACGTGACCTCCTCGGACCTGTAGTTGTCCGGCAAGCCGAACACCACATCTAGTGTAATTTTTCCTGTGCAGCGTGCTTCCCGACTAGGGATTATTCCTCTAAAGGTTGTGCTGCTTCGCTCAATGTGGCTCCAATCTATTTCCATTTTTCGAAGGGTTTCCTCATAGATGAGGTTTAATCCGCTGCCGCCATCCATGAGTACCTTGGTAAGACGAAAGTCGTCCACCATTGGACTGAGGACCAATGCGGCTGGTGCTCGGGCTGCTCGAAATTTAGGTTCGTCGCTGGCGTTGAAGGTGATAGCCGTGTCACTCCATGGACTTGTTGTTGCTACTTGGTATACTTTGGCAAGGCTGCGGATTGTCCGTTTCCGCATATTATTTGATGCGAAAGTCTCGAAGACTGTTAATACCGTACTGGTACTATTGGGCTGGTTCTCCAGGGCTAGAAGCTCTTCGCCACTTGGCCACCTGCCGTAGTATCCAACATGCTCGAAGGCTATGTGTTGGAGTGGCGCCCTCTGTACTATGTATTTTACAGGGTCCGCGGAGCCATCCCTCCAGTACGGTTCCGTGCCCTTTAGGGGGTTTTGCATTTTGGTTTTTGTCCCAGGTGCCTGAGCATGATGCACCATTTTATTTCGGACTAGGGTTGTGTTCGGAGCCGGATTGTCCCAAAACTTGGTTTCGGTTTTCTAGGCACTCTCCATCGCACAGTACTTTCGTACTATGGACGCCAGGTCGGCGAAGCGTGTAATTTCGCGACGACTTACGGCGTTCAAGATTCCTTTGTCCGTGCAATTGTTGCAGAAAATTGAGATTGCGTTTTACTCACGGCAGTCCTTTATCCTATCCATAACCAGGAGGAATCTGGCCCAGTAATGATGTACTGTTTCAGCGGGCTCTTTCCGGATTTGAGATAGATCGCTTGTGTTTGGGTGGGTGGGTGGAAATAAATTCGGAACCCCGCCCAATCTGAGGCTCAAGGGCTGAAAAGTTTCCGAATTTGGAAGCTCGGATTGTTGGATGTTGTCCAACGAATTTGGTCCGCTGCCTGACTTTAGGTTCAGTACTTGATTGCCATCCGTCCCTCCGCGGGAATCCGGCATGGGAGGATCAGGAATCCGGACATAACTGGTCTTTAATATAGAAGAAGAGTCGCCGCGTTGTTCCTCCACCACCGCAACGTGGTGGGTAGCCTGCGGAGAATTGATATCTCTCAGATCGGTTTTAATCCCAATCTGATCGTAGTCTGTAGTGACTCCTAGGGCGGCGATGCGATCCAAGAGCTCATTTACGGAGGAGAGCTCCCTTGGATCTAGCAGCTTGGAAAATTCCGAGTTGACCTGAAGATCGCTTTTGATGACCCGAGAGGTCATTGTCGGCGCGGCGGCCGAATAGGCGGTCATAAGAAAACCACCTAGCCAGATAGTTTGGTCGGTGGCCAAAGCTCCCTTGGCAATGGTACTGTCTTTAAAGACGGGAAGAGGCATCCTTCCTGATTGCGACGGCACAGAGGAACTCTCAATGAAAGCACCAATGTCGGTGTCAAAACCGGTGGATCTCTGGTAGGGGGTCCCGAACTGTGCGTCTAGGCGGATGATAACAGGAGACAAGGGACACGATGTTTTTACCCAGGTTCAGGCCCTCTCGATGGAGGTAAAAACCTACTCCTCCTTGATTGATATTGATGATATGGGTAGTACAAGAGTGGATCTACCACGAGAGCAAGGAGGCTAAACCCTAGAAGCTAGCCTATAGTATGATTGTTGTTGTGTCCTACGGACTAAAACCCTTCGATTTATATAGACACCGGAGGGGGCTAGGGTTACACAGAGTCGGTTACAATGGTAGGAGATCTACATATCCTTATCGCCAAGCTTGCCTTCCACGCCAAGGAAAGTCCCATCCGGACACGGGACGAAGTCTTCAATCTTGTATCTTCATAGTCTTGGAGTCCGGCCGATGATGATAGTTCGTCTATCCGGACACCCCCTAGTCCAGGACTCCCTCAGGACCCTTGACTAAAATTTTTTAGTCTCAAGACTAGTTTTAGCCCCTCTTTAGTCAAGGTTGCTTGAAACTTTAGCCTCTTAAAGAGAATATTTTTAGTCAGACTAAAATAAGTCCCTTGGATCCAAGCACCCTCTTGGTGTGGCCGGCTCTTCTGTGGCCTCCTCCCGCTCACAATTGACATAAACTAACCATCTATACAAATTAAGCATGCAAAACATGATAATTTTTACTTTGCCATACAAATGAGATATCCCACTTAAACATACAAGTCTTCAATCAAGCTTCACAAAATAAAAAAACACTTCATGAAACAAAGAATGAGTTAACTCATCACGGAAGTCATTCACAATAGGGAGGGAGCCCGGAGCCCCTCACGCACCGAGGGAGGAGCTCGCCATCGTCGCTCTGGAGGAAGGCTCTGTAGAGCCCAAGCCCCGGGAACCCCTCCGACGCCGGCCCTTGCGAGTTGAGGTCGACACCGGCACGGGTAGCAGGGCCGCTTGCCGCCGACTGGGAACTTAATTTTTGGTCCTCTAGAAATAATGCAAGCCTGTAACTAAAATACCGAGAAAGGTGAACTGAATCTTTGGGCCTCTAGAAATAATGCAAGCCTGAAACTGAAATACCTAGAAAGGTGAACTGAATGTTTGTGCCTCTAGAAATAATGCAAGCCTGTAACTGAAATACCTAGAAAGGTGAACTGAATCTTTGGGCCTCTAGAAATAATGCAAGCCTAAAACTGAAATAACTAGAAAGGTGAACTGAATCTTTGGGCCTCTAGAAATAATGCAAGTCTGAAATTGAAATACCTAGAAAGGTGAACTGAATCTTTGGGCCTCTAGAAATAATGCAAGCCTGAAATTGAAATACCTAGAAAGGTGACCTGAATCTTTGGGCCTCTAGAAATATTTATTACCTCCTCAAGCAGCATCAAACAATTCCATGCGTGCACCACAAATATATGCCAAGTTTGATCAAGATCTACTTTTCCAAATCATAATTAGCGCTAGAGAAAGCAAGATCAACAATATGGCCGTGAGACAGAGAAGGAACGAACAAACTCACCCCTCTCGTGACCTCCCTAGTAGATGCGCCGCCGTCGCGCACGACAAAGGGAGAAAAATGACTGGAGAAGGGGGAGCCGGGCGACCTTCGAAGGCCTGAGGGAGAGGGCGGACGGAGTAGGGGAGCGGAGGCTGGAAGAAGAGGGCGGCCGAAGGAGAGAGAGGGCGAGCAGCGCTTGTGCGGGCAGCCCTATGGGGAACAGGGAGGAGTCGTGCGAGAGGGGGGGGAGCGATCTGGTGCGGGTAGGGGAGATTTTTTAGTTCTCTTTTAGTGGGCCCGAGGATAACTAACCCAATTAGAACCTCTCCACCAGGCTAGTTTTGTAGCTGGGTTAGAGCAAACTAGCTCAAACTAACCCCTCGTGTTTCGATAATTTGAGGCTATTTCAACCCAAACTAGCTCTAACTCAGGGATCCAAACAAAGAGGAGTGTTACTGTACATGCTACAGTGTGGACCGTAGCACATTGTTTTTTATGGCCATATCACCACATTGTTTTCTACTACTGGTTCACTGGGCTACCGTGGTTCGCACTGCTGGTTCACTGGGCTGCCGTGGTTCGCACTCCTCCGACCTGAGCAGTACTCCCTCCATTCCTAAATATAAGTCTTCGTAGATATTTCACTGTGGGCCACATACGGATGTATATAGATGCATTTTATGTGTACATTCACTCATTTTTCTCCGTATGTGGTCCATAGTGAAATCTCTCCAAAGACTTAGTATTTAGGAACGGAGGGAGTAGTATAGTACTAGTATATACCGCATCATTCTTTGCTCCTTCTTACTACTACTCCGACATGTGGGAGAGCCAGCATCCGGGTCGACGTGTCATGCACCAGATTAGAGCGTGGAACGGAAGGGGGGCATCACCCCGATTGGAGCGCCAGAAATTCATGACTATAGTGAGTGGTCATATCACAAGTCTTAGGAGTCGTACAGTAGTCACCTTAAATAGAGAGTTTCTTTTCTTTAATGCCACATACACAAATTGAAATGCTTGTTGTGGAGAGAAAGAAGATAATCACTCCACTATATATGGACGCAGGGGCCTGAGCGCTTGCTTTACTAGGGTTTCTCTCTTCATTCTCTCATCCTCTCCAGATAAACAAGACAGCGGTAGCGACATTTTCTCTTTTCTCACCGATGGTCACAGATCCAGCCGGATCCCTTCGGCCGGTGTGTGTAGAGGACTAAAAGGTGCATCGTTCACGCGGTCATCACCGCCGAGGGAGGAAACCCACAGCTGCCGGAGGGGCCCGATCCTCTGCCCGTGTCGTTCTCTCCGACACAGCGCCGGCTCAGGAGGTCCTCTGACCCTTCTTCCTCCCTGCCGTATTGTCCGCAGATCCGAAATGCTGTCTCTAACATCCCGGCGACCCTCAGGTATAAGTTCTTCGAAAGCGGCCTTGCTCTACTGCCACAGCTCCCCATGTGTCTACATGTGCATCTTTTTCTACTCCCGTCAGCTCTTTCAAAGCCACCTAAATTTTTAGTATTATTAGGGGTAAAGCTACTTCATGCATTTGAATCTAGGGCTCTGTTCAAACAACGAAGAAAGGGGGGAAAGTTGTAGCATGAATCTAGGACTTGATTCAAAGAGGAAATAATATGGTGAAAGTAGTAGAGACCGGATACCCAACCGGTCTCTTGGTTGAAAAGGGAAATAATGGGAAAATGCAGTACAAAATGGATAAGGAACCGATCTATTATTGGTTGAAAAAAGGATAGAAAGTGGCGGTTGGTGGACAAGTCAATAGAGTACGTCCAGGATTAGATTTGCTACCATCACATAGTAAAAGGTCTCTAGGATTAGATTTGCTGCCCTCATAGAGTAAAAGGTCTCAGGATTAGATTTGCTGCCCTCACATAGTAAAAGGTCTCAGGATTAGATTTGCTGCCCTCACATAGTAAAAGGTCTCCAGGATTAGATTTGCTGCCCTCACATAGTAAAAGGTCTCCAGGATTAGATTTGCTGCCCCCACATAGTAAAAGGTCTCCAGGATTAGATTTTCTGCCCTCACATAGTAAAAGGTCACCAGGATTAGATTTGCAGCCCTCACATAGTAAAAGGTCTCCAGGATTAGCTTTGGTGCCCTCACATAGTACAAGGTCTCCAGGGTTAGGTTTGCTACCCTCACATAGCATGAACAAACTCGGCATCACCACTTTATGCCTCCTTGTAGGTACATTGTGCTGATGCGTCCACTGTCGCATGTCCTTATACCAACCTTTTGCTGTTGTTAATGTAAGGGCGCATGTACAATGAAGCGATCACACGGTTACCTTAGGGACATTTCTAACCAGTGTTATTGTTAATCTAATGCCTCCAGTGATAAGATGCAATTAAACTGTGTTACAAATGGCACTCCTACTGTTTTCCCCAGTATGATAAGTAAGTTACTCTTTTACGCTGCTGTGTGTCTTGATGTCCCCACGGTCCCATGCCCTTAAACCAACTCTTTAGCTGCTGTTGATTTACTGTGTCTGGTAAACAAGCAATGCCACCATTAAAGTAATCCCATATTTAAGGAATCTCATTGTTGATCGTAATGCTTCTGGTAACATGAAGCATTGCTGACGTTTTAAAATTTCTACTGTCCTTGCATGATTGCCATGAACATAATTAAGATGCTTCTTTTCATTTTTTATATGTTTCATATATTCTTATTGACCCGCAATTGTTTACTTTCTATCTTTTTGTGCAGATAGGGATATCCATTTCACCTTGTTGCTAATGTGACCTTTTGGTGAACTGCACAAAACACTTTTTTTGGAATGAGTGTCTTCTGTAGTTCAACTAAAATGTCACGTGGGCAGCATCTCTCAATTTTGGTAGAACTGCACAAAATGGTGATTGGAGTTTCCAAAATCTCTGTCAAGTTCTGCTGGTAATCTCGTGCAACATTTTATTAGCCTTTGCAAGATGGAGCCGTCACTGTCACCACAATGGAACTTTATTTTAGTGGAACTGCACAAAAGGATAAGAAAATTATAGTTGCACCTTACATGAGCCGGACAGCCAACCTTAATGTTCCTCAATTTTAGTGCAACTACTAAAGAAGAACCTGCCAGCTCACAAGAGCAGGTACTTCTTGCTAGCTGAATGATGCAATCTTTGCTTCATTTCAGGTAAACTGCTGAAAAAGGCGCATGAGTTGAATCATGGAACTCCAGGCAGACCTCATCCAAGTAGAGCTGGAGGTTGAGTTCAAGGAGGCCGCTATTAAAGTGAAATCATGCTCTCCTGTCTCCTTGTTTGTGCTGTGCAAACAAGAATACTCAACTACAGATGTTGTGACGGTCCAGAGCATTCGCCAAGTTCTTCGATTGTATGACAAGGCTAGCCAAGATGGATTTAATCCCGATATTCACTTTATCAAAAGGCTCTAATGGGTTGGTTCCGAATCTTGCAAGCTGGGTGTCGGTGTCACAACCGGCGGATCTCGGGTAGGGTGTCCCGAACTGTGCCTCTAGGCGGATGGTAACATGAGACAAGGGACACGATGTTTTTACCCAGGTTCGGGCCCTCTCGATGGAGGTAAAACCCTACTCCTGCTTGATTGATATTGATGATATGGGTAGTACAAGAGTGGATCTACCACGAGATCAAGGAGGCTAAACCCTAGAAGCTAGCCTATGGTATGATTGTTGTTATTGTTGTTGTCCTACGGACTAAAACCCTCCAGTTTATATAGACACCGGAGAGGGCTAGGGTTACATAGAGTCGGTTACAATGGTAGGAGATCTACATATCCGTATTGCCAAGCTTGCCTTTCACGCCAAGGAAAGTCCCATCCGGACACGGGCCGAAGTCTTCAATCTTGTATCTTCATAGTCTTGGAGTCCGGCCGACGATGATAGTTCGGCTATCCGGACACCCCCTAGTCCAGGACTCCCTCAGTAGCCCCTGAACCAGGATTCAATGACGACGAGTCCGGCGCGCATATTGTCTTCGGCATTGCAAGGCGGGTTCCTCCTCCGAATAATTCATAGAAGATTGCGAACACCTGGATAGTGTCCGGCTCTGCAAAATAAATTCCACATGCCACCATAGAGAGAATAATATTTACACAACTTCAATCTGCTGACGTATTTCGTGGAGTGCCGTCACCCACGGCCAAGCCTTTACTCGAATCGTTTTTATTATACCACCTCAGCGCGTTTAGCAAAGCGGTTTCCTTGGCACGTCTTGTCGAAGCAGAGATCGTGTTCCCCTTATTCCGGGATTCCCATCAATACGGACGTGGGTAACCCAACCACGCCCGCTGCCACGTCCCCTCTATCGAAGGCGAGTTCCAAATGGTCACGGGGACGGCTCTTGGTATTCTTCCTCTTTATAATGAGACCAAGGCCCGTTCTGTTTCTTCAATCCTCAATCGAATCCGCCCCTCGCCCCGAGTTCCAACACCTAGAGCCTCCAGATTCGGGCACTTTAGACCTTCGACAATGTCCGGCTCCGACCTACAGGGCCGGTGGATGCCCTCCTCCGTCACGGAAGAGGACGTGCTGAAGCTGAGGGAAGCTAGGTACCTAACCTATGAGATTTCGCATAGGTTGCTTGCCCAAGGGCAAGTCATTCCCACTCCAAAGCCAGGAGAGAGTGTCGTGTTCGTGTCTCACCTCCATCGGGGTTTAGGCTTCCCGATGGATCCCTTTGTGAGGGGGCTCATGTTTTATTATGGGCTGGAATTCCACGACTTGGCTCCGGAATGCATCCTCCACGCCTCATCCTTCATTGTCGTCTGTGAAGCCTTCCTCCACACTACCCCTCACTTTGGTTTGTGGCTCAAAACCTTCGACGTGGAGCCGAAGATGATCGAGGGGCGTCAGGCAGAGTGCGGCGGGGCGGTCATAAGCAAGAGGGCCGACGCTCCATGGCCCGAGGGCACTTTTCAGGAGGAGCTCGGCTTGTGGCAACTGGAGTGGTTCTGCATCACCGCTCCTAGGGGCAGCAGGCAGAGGCCGCCGCCCGCTGAGGGAGTCCTGGACTAGGGGGTGTCCGGACAGCTGGACTACCATCGTCCGCCGGACTCCAAGACTACGAAGATGCAAGATTGAAGACTCCGTCCCGTGTCCGGATGGGACTTTCCTTGGCATGGAAGGCAAGCTTAGCGATACGGATATGTAGATCTCCTACCGTTGTAACCGACTCTGTGTAACCCTAGCCTTCTCCGGTGTCTATATAAACCGGAGGGCTTTAGTCCGTAGGACACAACATACATTACAACAATCATACCATAGGCTAGCTTTAGGGTTTAGCCTCCTTGATCTCGTGGTAGATCCACTCTTGTACTACCCATATCATCAATATTAATCAAGCAGGACGTAGGGTTTTACCTCCATCAAGAGGGCCCGAACCTGGGTAAAACATCGTGTCCCTTGTCTCCTGTTACCATCCGCCTAGACGCACAGTTCAGGACCCCCTACCCGAGATCCGCCGGTTTTGACACCAACATTGGTGCTTTCAATGAGAGTTCCTCTGTGTCGTCATCGATAGGCTCGATGGCTTCTTCAATCAACAACGCTGTCCAGGGTGAGACTTTTCTCCCTAGACAGATCTTCGTATTCGGCGGCTTCGCACTGCGGGCTAATTCACTTGGCCATCTGGAGCAGATCGAAAGCTACGCCCCTGGCCGTCAGGTCAGTTTCGGAAGCCTAAACTTCACGGCCGACATCCGTGGGGACTTGATCTTCGACGGGCTCGAGCCACAGCCAAGCGTGTCGCACTGTTACGATAGGCATGATCTAGCTCTGCCGCCGAACAGCGCCTTGGTGGCCGCACAAGAATTCGCTCCGGTCCTTAGTCCGGAGCTGATCGCCCAGATCGAGGACTGGTGGTTGGACACCGCCTCGGGGGCTTCAACTTCCACGGTGATGGAGCCGAACACTAACCTTATCCCTTGCAAAGCCCGTGACTCCGAGGTGCCGGGCTCCCTGCCGGACTCCGGACCGCCCGCGCCCCTGCCAATCAAATCTGATCGGAAGCCGGTTATGGAATTCACCGCTGCGGACATCTTCCAACACTCGCCCTTGGGCGACATCCTAAATTCATTAAAACACCTCTCGCTATCCGGAGAGACCTGGCCGGACTACGGCTAGGACGGTTGGGATTCGGACGACGAAGAAACTCAAAGCCCACCCACCACCCACTTTGTAGCCACTGTCGATGATTTAACCGACAAGCTAAACTATGACTCCGAAGACATCGACGGTATGGACGACGATGCCGGAGATGAACAAGAACCAGCGCCTACAGGGCACGGGAAGACCACCTCGTCATACGACGTATACACGGTCGATACCCCAAAAGGAAGCGATAACGAGGACCAACGGGGCGCGGCATAAGATAATCCCGCCGACAAACAACCAAAACGGCGACGCAGACGCCGCCCTAAATCCCGCCTCGACAACAACAGCGCTCCTAATGACCCAGCAATACAGCAGGGCAAACCAGTGGATGACGAACACGCCGACAAGCAACCGTCCGAACAGGACGAGTCAGATAATCAGTCCAGGACCGGCAAAAACAACAGTCCAGACGACCTCACGACGGACACTCCGCCGGAGAATAAAAACCTTCGGAAAAGACTCATCGCCACCGCAAGAAGTTTGAAAAAGGAAAAACGGAAGCTCAAAACAGCGGAAGATACACTCAGAATGAGGTGGAGCAAAGTGCTCAAAACCGCAAACAAATACGACAATGGCCATCAATCGAAGAGCTACCCGAAGCGCAAGCTGCTGCCAGAATTTAACCAGGAGGCCATAGAGCCCCCACAGTCAAAAAACAAAGAGGCTGCCTGGTTGGATAGACGGCCAGATGATATGCCAAAATCTGAATGCGGCGCCGCACACCCACTATGTTTCACCAATGAGGTGCTGGATCATGAATTCCCAGCAGGATTTAAACCCATAAACATAGAGGCCTACGACGGAACAACAGACCCTGGAGTCTGGATAGAAGATTAAATACTACACATACACATGGCTAGAGGAGATGATCTCCATGCCATAAAATACCTCCCCCTCAAGCTCAAAGGGCCAGCCCATCATTGGCTCAAAAGCCTCCCAGAAAACACTGTTGGAAGTTGGGAAGAGCTTGAGGACGCGTTTAGAGCAAACTTTCAAGGGACTTATGTCCGCCCTCCGGACGCAGATGATCTAAGTCATATAACTCAACAGCCCGGAGAGTCAGCGCGCAAATTCTGGAACAGGTTCCTCACCAAAAAGAACCAAATAGTCGACTGTCCGGACGCCGAAGCCTTAGCAGCTTTTAAACACAACGTCCGAGATGAATGGCTCGCCAGACACCTCGGCCAAGAGAAGCCGAGGACAATGTCCGCGCTAACAAGCCTCATGACCCGCTTTTGTGCGGGAGAGGATAGCTGGCTAGCAAGATGTAGCACCAGCGACCCAAGTACATCCGAGATCAGAGATAGAAACGGAAAATCACGGCGCAGAAAAGACCAGTGCCAGAATAAAGAGAAAAGCCCAAAGAGCACGGCAGTCAACGCCGAATTCAAAAGCTCGAGGCAAAACAACAAAACACCGCCTCTTAAGGATAACAGCAATGAGCTATCCAACTTAAACAAGATTTTGGGTCGGATATGTCAAATCCATAGTACCCCCGGAAGGCCTGCAAACCACACCCACCGAGATTGTTGGGTTTTCAAACAGTCCGGCCGATTAAACGCCGAACACAAGGGGCTCGACGCATCAAGCGAATATGATGATAAACCCCACCAGCAAAGCACCGGAAAACAAAAGACTTTCCCACAAGAGGTCAAAGCAGTAAATTCACTTCATGTGATAATACGGAAAAACAGTGCGGCACCCGTTAAAATGGGTCTCGCACGGTCCAACCGAGTGGAACATAGAGATTGGACATCAAAACCAATCACTTTCGACCACCTGGATTATTCCAGAAGCGTTCGAAATGCAGGATGGACTGCCCTGATATTGGATCCTATAGTCGACGGACTGCAGTTTACACAAGTCCTGATGGACGGAGGCAGTGACTTAAACCTGCTGTACCCAAACACAATCCGCAAGTTGGGGA
Source organism: Triticum aestivum (assembly GCF_018294505.1). Taxonomy (NCBI): domain Eukaryota; kingdom Viridiplantae; phylum Streptophyta; class Magnoliopsida; order Poales; family Poaceae; genus Triticum; species Triticum aestivum. Next base: position 825,910,268 of record NC_057801.1, on the reverse strand, counting down.
TAGACCTTACTAAAATTCGACATAGCCGCACTTCCTTTAAAGGAGTGACGCCAGGCCCTTACGCCAAGTGCACGGGCTCCTTATTACTAGAAGTCGTGTTCGGGTCACCGAACAACTTTCGACGCGAAAAACTAATCTTTCATATCGTCCCATTTAAAAGTAGCTATCAAGCACTCTTGGGACGAGAAGCTTTTGTCCACTTCAACACCATACCACATTACGTGTCTCTTACACTAAAATGCCCGGTCCACGTGGCATCATTTCAGTGCGAGGGTCATTTAAAGACCCCGGACACGGTCAGACGAGTCCGGCATAAATAAGCTAGGGGCTCCCTAGCCGCACATCCGTTCACAAGGGGCTGTGCGCACAAGCAACAGCGAGCTCATACAGACTCCGCCTTACTTATTTATATTTCTTTCTTCGTATATATTTTTCGCACGATTTCCTTCCAAACTAAGTTCCTCTCTTTTTACAGATGAACAACGCGCACACCCGTCCAGGATAACGGCACAACGGAGACACAAGGCGCAGACCTGCAGTAGGGACCCGTCGCAAGCATTCTTTTCAGATTAAGACCCTGCGTAAACCTTTTTTACTGTCTCTTGTTGTCATAATCCCTTGGTTTCTCACTATAACCAAAGTGGAGCCTGACGTTTTGGCATCAGCTGCGTCAGAGGACCATGCCCGTACCTGGACACTAAGGGCTTAGGGCATTGTTCTGCCCATTATCATAAAGACCAAACACCTTAGGGAGTGTTCGGCGTCTCGAGTTAGGCCTTACATGCATCAGCTCCGAATCATGTCTTTGGTCAAATGTTGGGTTTGCCCGGATCCTGTGTTTTGCTGCCTTACGTTCTGTATCATCAGCTAACGCGGCACCAGGAGAACTACTGCGATTGTGCCCCAGTTCGGCTGGGCGAGCACCTCAGTAGAGAAAGCCAAAAACTGACTGTCATGATATAGCGAGAGACTGGTCAACCACTCGATCGACTACCGGAATGTTTAGAATTCCCCGCTTTGACGAAGGACCGTTTCCCGGTCAGGCACACACGCGCCCAGAATCCGGAGAAGCGCGGTGCCCCCAGGGGCTATATCGTAGCCCCACCCTCGAACTCCAATGGCTAAGTGAAAGTGATAAAGCATCATAGTCCGGATTGCCTCGTTTGCTACGCTACCACCTCCTTAACAGGACCGAGATGTCGGAATAAGTGTGAAAACGCGCTATTCTTTGCAAACACCCCCGCACCTTGTGCGTGGGGGCTGAAGCCGAAGACTGCCATCTTTCAGGTTATACAAATGTATACATAAACGGCCGCATAGGAGATATTTTAATACTTGGAACGCACAAATATAAAAAGCGGTTACATCATAATCATTGTCTTACAAGAAAAAACGTTCATTTGAACGTGACATTTTTCGAGCACCGCGACTCTATTACACGAGCGCCACGCATAACTTCCCCAAAATAGTGCTCGGCGGGTAACTGGCTTTCATCCGAACCCCGGGCTGCAATAGCGGTGGCATCCATCTCTGTCCAATGTGTCTTCACACGGGCAAGGGCCATCCGCGCCTTCTATGCAGGCCGACCACTTCATCTCCTTGATATGCGGCACCGCTCCAAGAAATTGCTGCAATAAGCCAAAATAGCTCGTCGCCTTGGGCCTCTCTGGCCAGACATGAGCCACGATATCAGTCATGGCAAGTCCGGACAACCTGTTCAGCTCAGCCCATTCGGCCAACCGATCGGTCAACGGAAGTGAACGATCCGGACTATGGATGTCACGCCCAATATGTGACCCTATCCAAAAGGAACTCGAAGGTCCCACCAAGGATAGACCCGCATATTGGAACGCTTTTGCAAGGTGGATATCATTACATCAACATTACATGATAGATGTGGATACATACAAGAGGCATACAATGCCACACGAATACAATATCATCATACAAGAGATCAACATCCGACTACGGATGAAACACAAATAGAAGCTCAAACGACATCCACCCTGCTAGCCCAGGCTGCCGACCTGGAACCTATCCCATGATCGAAGAAGAAGCAGAAGAAGAACTCAAAGCAAGCAAGCATCGCTCTCGCGTCAAGATCATCGCACAACCTGTACCTGCAACTGTTGTTGTAGTAATCTGTGAGCCACGAGGACTCAGCAATCCCATTACCATGGGTATCAATACTAGCAATGCTTAAAGGGTAAGGAAGGGGTAAAGTGGTGAGGTTGCAGCAGCGACTAAGCAAGTATGGTGGCTAACATACGCAAATGAGAGCGAGAAGAGAAACAGGCGGAACGGTCGTGAAGCTAGCAATGATCAAGAGGTGATCCTGAACACCTACTTACGTCAAACATAACACAGAAACCATGTTCACTTCCCGGACTCCGCTGAGAAGAGACCATCATGGCTACACACGCGGTTGATGCATTTTAATTCGGATCTGGTGTCAAGTTATCTACAACCGGACATTAACAAATTCCCATCTGCCACATAACCGCGGGCACGGCTCTCGAAAGTTTATACCCTGCAGGGGTGTCCCAACTTAGCCCATGACAAGGTCTCGCGATCAACGGAGGAATAGACCTTCTCCCAGGAAGACCCGATCAGTCTCGGAATCCCGGTTTACAAGACATTTCGACAATGGTAAAACAAGACCAGCAAAGCTGCCTGATGCGCCGACAATCCCGATAGGAGCTGCACATATCTCGTTCTCAGGGCAACACCGGATGAACACTACGTACGGCAACCGACGATACCCCAAGTTGCCTAGGGGCGGCATCGCAAGTGGCTCTGGTTTGGACCAACACTTAGACAAGCATTGGCCCGGGGGGGGGGGGCTATAATAAAGATGACCCTTGGGTTAATTACTCCCAAGGGAAAAGTAGGTGGTGGTGAGGCAAATGGTAAAACCATGGTTGGGCCTTGCTGGACAAGTTTTATTCAAAGCGAACTGTCAGGGGGGTCCCATAAATCACCCGACCGCGTTAGGAACGCAGAATCCGGGAACATAACACCGGTATGAAGGAAACTAGGGCGGCAAGAGTGGAACAAAACACCAGGCATAAGGCCGAGCCTTCCACCCTTTACCAAATATATATATATGTATTAATAATATAAGAGATATTGTGATATCCCAACATAACCCTATCCACCATGGAGCAATCTTCAACTTCACCTGCAGCTAGCAACGCTATAAGAGGGGCTGAGCAAAGCGGTAACATAGCCAAACAATGGTTTGCTAGGAAGGGTGTCAAAGGTTAGAGGTTCATGGCAATTTTGGAGGCTTGAAGAGCAAAAGATAGGTAACGCATCATAGCGAAAGAACGAAGAACACTAGCATAGCAATGATAGTAGTGAGATCCAGGGTAGCGGTCATCTTGCCTGAAATCCCGCAAGGAAGAAGAACGAGTCCATGAAGAAGATGAAGCCACGAAGATGAACCAACCGTAGACGAACGAATCCTCACGATCGCAACGAAACGGGAACTACCGAGAAGAAGCACACAATATGGTAAACACACCACACATGAACAAGACATGATGCACAACAAGCATGATGCATGAGAAAGCTAGATGAGGCTACTCATGGCAAGAGATGATGCAAACAAGTACAACACATCAAGACAAGTTTAAATGAGGCCGGGAACAACATATAACAATTCCGGTAAGTCCTCATATGCAAATTTCGAAATTGGTCCAGATCTGAATAAACCTTATGTTCAAGTTGTTAAACAGCAAGGTAAGATGCACCACGATGATCTACACGAGATTCTAGTCAAGTTACATATAAAGTTCATTAGATTCGGAGCTACGGGCTAGAAGATATGAGCAAAACAAGTCAAACATGGCATTGATGCAAAATGCACCCAAACATCAAGCAAACACCTCAAAACAAGGATGCAACATGATAATATGAAACTATATGCAAAATCAAGCAAGTTTCATATAGAGCACACTCAAAACGGAGCATCGGTGCAACACATACACACTATACAAGTCATAGCAACAATCTGTCCAAAATAGCAACTAGGCATATTGCAAGCATCAAATCAATATTCTACAGCACCCCAACATAATAACAAAAGGCATGGGCATGAAGTACATGTAAAGCGTAAGAAAACATGAACACTGAGCTATCTCCAGAAACAACTAGAACATGCTCAAAAAGATATGGAAAGATTGCAATTATAACAGTTTCAGACTTTAGCAGAAATAACATCAGGTTGCAATGTTTAGAGCTATCAAACAACATGTTATAGGAACTTAACATGGCAAACAAAGGCATGGCATGAATCTACTAATTGCATAGAACAACAGTCCCTTACTGACCATGAGCCAAAAAGGCATAGAAAATATGATGGCACCCATGTAAACATGGCAAGTTATCTTACAGATTTAAACATGGCAGGAACAACAATAAGCAGGCATGTTCGTGAGCTTGAACCACTCACCACAGATCTACACATGGCATGGCAAGGCAACCAATAGTAAGAAGACATGTTTATGAAGCTAAGCATGGCAAGAGCAAGGTCATAGGGTGCATGGATCACTAGGAAAACACATGGGAACAAGTGAACTTAATGTTAACAGGCTGACAGCAACATTATCAAGCAACTTTAGAGCAAGATTACAACAAGCTACAGCAACCTATAAATGCAACCAGGGGCATGGATGGATAGGGCATAACATGTAGATCAAAACATGTTTATAGAACATCTCTAGATTATGCACGAAATGACTTGTAGGAGCAGGTTAACATAGCAACAAAATATAACAGAATCTGTCAAGAAAACAGCAACAGCAAGTACTCTCCTTAACAAGCTCGATGCACTCAGCACACAACTCACAAAAATACATGGAAGCACCCCTGTAAAGATGGCATGGCATAGATCAACATACATGTAGACATCAACTTCATAGGATGCACACATCAATCATGGCAAAAATGACAAATGAGCAAGTTATAATAGTTTCAGCCGATTAACAGCAACATGCACTCTTCCAACAGCATTTCGGGCATCAAGATGAGCTCAAATGAAAATGATGCGATGGAATGAAATGAAGTACTCATCGAGACGAACAATTTGACATATTACACGCACGAAACGGAGCTACGGATGCAGAGATACAATGCGATGAACATGGCATGATTATGTGAGGGATTCGGGGACTTGGTGGAATTTATACCTCCGGATCTGGGGTTGACCCGGGCGCGGAAGACGAGGACGGCCGGGGTTCTCGCCGGAGAAGTGGCCGGAGCGGAGGGAGATGATGGAGACGGCCGGATCTGGTCGGGGTCGACGCGGGGGCGCCGGATCTGGAGGAGGCCGGGGCGGGGGACGACGGGGCCGGGCGGAGGAGCTGAGCCGGCGGCGGAGCTTCGGCTCGCCGGCCATGGCGGGGCTGGCGGGGCCGATCGGGGCCGGCCGGAGGGCGCGGCGGCGGGGCGCGGCGGCGCCGGGGCGGTGGCCGCAGTGCCGAGGCGGCGGCGGAGGAGCCCAGCGAGGCGCAAGGCGGCGGGGACGGTGCGCTCCGGCGACGAGGCGGCAGCGGCTGGTCGCCGAAGTCGGGCGGAGCAGCAACGGCGGGGAGGCGCCGGCGGGGTCCCGAGCGGCGGAGCGCGCGAGGTCGCGGGGGCGGCGATGCGCGGGCCCGGGCGGGCCGGCCTCGGGCCCCGCGGGCCGCGGCGGCGCGTGCAACGGGCGGTCGTGACGTGGCGGCCGCGGGTTGGCTGCGGGCAGCGGCGCGGACGCGTCCGGTCCGATCCGGACGTGTCCGGTGGCGGAGAGGGAGCACTGGGGTAGTATCTTCATTAGCCGGAAGGAATTAGTCTCCACTAGCGTAATTCGAAGAACGGGCTAGGGTTTCGGGGGGAATTGATCCGAAAAATGGAGGGGGAAGACGTTTTTATAGGTAGAGGGAGCTAGGAGAGTCCAAATGAGGAACGGTTGTCGGCCACGCGATCGTGATCGAACGACCGAGGGCATGGAGGGGAGTTAGATGGGTTTTGGGCCACTTTGGAAGGGGTGTTGGGCTGCAAAGAGAGAGGGGGCTTTGCGGTTACCCGGTTAACCGTTGGAGTATAGAGCTATCAAACAGCATGTTACAGGAACTTATCATGGTAAACAAAAGCATGGCATGAATCTACTAATTGCATAGAACAACAGTCCCTTACTGACCATGAGCCAAAAAGGCATAGAAAATATGATGGCACCCATGTAAACATGGCAAGTTATATTACAGATTTAAACATGGCAGGACAACAATAAGTAGGCATGTTCGTGAGCTTGAACCACTCACCACAGAGCTACACACGGCATGGCAAGGCAACCAACAGTAATAAGACATGTTTATGAAGCTAAGCATGGCAAGAGCAAGGTCATAGGGTGCATGGATCACTAGGAAAACACATGGGAACAAGTGAACTTAATGTTAACAGGCTGACAGCAACATTATCAAGCAACTTTAGAGCAAGATTACAACAAGCTACAGCAACCTATAAATGCAACCAGGGGCATGGATGGATAGGGCATAACATGTAGATCAAAACATGTTTATAGAACATCTCCAGATTATGCACGAAATGACTTGTAGGAGCAGGTTAACATAGCAACAAAATATAACAGAATCTGTCAAGAAAACAGCAACAGCAAGTACTCTCCTTAACAAGCTCAATGCACTCAGCACACAACTAAAAAAATGCATGGATAGCACCCCTGGAAAGATGGTATGGCATAGATCAACATACATGTAGACATCAACCTCATAGGATGCACACATCAATCATGGCAAAAATGACAAATGAGCAAGTTATAATAGTTTCAGCAGATTAACAGCAACATGCACTCTTCCAACAGCATTTCGGGCATCAAGATGAGCTCAAATGAAAATGATGCAATGGAATGAAATGAAGTACTCATCGAGACGAACAATTTGACATATTACACGCACGAAACGGAGCTACAGATGCAGAGATACAATGTGATGAACATGGCATGATTATGTGAGGGATTCGGGGACTTGGTGGAATTTATACCTCCGGATCTGGGGTTGAACCGGGCGCGGATGACGAGGACGGCCGGGGTTCTCGCCGGAGAAGTGGCCGGAGCGGAGGGAGATGACGGAGACGGCCGGATCTGGCCGGGGTCGACGCGGGGGAGCCGGATCTGGAGGAGGCCGGGGCAGGGAACGACGGGGCCGGGCGGAGGAGCTGAGCCGGCGGAGGAGCTTTGGCTCGCCGGCCATGGCGGGGCTGGCGGGGCCGAGCGGGGCCGGCCGGAGGGCGCGGCGGCGGGGCGCGGCGGCGCCGGGGCGGCGGCCGCAGTGCCGAGGCGGCGGCAGAGGAGCCCAGCAAGGCGCAAGGCGGCGGGGACGGTGCGCTCTGGCGACGAGGCGGCGGCGGCGGCTGGTCGCCGGAGTCGGGCGGAGCAGCAACGGCGGGCAGGTGTCGACGGGGTCCCGGGCGGCGGAGCGCGCGAGGTCGCGGGGGCGGCGATGCGCGGGCCCGGGCGGGCCGGCCTCGGGCCCCGCGGGCCGCGGCGGCGCGTGGGACGGGCGGCGGTGACGTGGCGGCCGCGGGTTGGCTGCGGGCGGCGGCGCAGACGCGTCCGGTCCGATCCGGACGTGTCCGGCGGCGGAGAGGGAGCGGGGCTAGGGTTTCGGGGGGAATTGATCCGAAAAATGGAGGGGGAAGACGTTTTTATAGGTAGAGGGAGGTAGGAGAGTCCAAATGAGGAACCGTTGTCGGCCACGCGATCGTGATCGAACAACCGAGGGCATGGAGGGGAGTTAGATGGGTTTTGGGCCACTTTGGAAGGGGTGTTGGGCTGCAAAGAGAGAGGGGGCTTTGCGGTTACCCGGTTAACTGTTGGAGTATAGAGCTATCAAACAGCATGTTACAGGAACTTAACATGGCAAACAAAGGCATGGCATGAATCTACTAATTGCATAGAACAACAGTCCCTTACTGACCATGAGCCAAAAAGGCATAGAAAATATAATGGCACCCATGTAAACATGGCAAGTTATATTACAGATTTAAACATGGCAGGAACAACAGTAAGTAGGCATGTTCGTGAGCTTGAACCACTCACCATAGAGCTACACATGGCATGGCATGGCAAGGCAACCAACAGTAAGAAGACATGTTTATGAAGCTAAGCATGGCAAGAGCAAGGTCATAGGGTGCATGGATCACTAGGAAAACACATGGGAACAAGTGAACTTAATGTTAACAGGCTGACAGCAACATTATCAAGCAACTTTAGAGCAAGATTACAACAAGCTACAGCAACCTATAAATGCAACCAGGGGCATGGATGGATAGGGCATAACATGTAGATCAAAACATGTTTATAGAACATCTTCAGATTATGCACGAAATGACTTGTAGGAGCAGGTTAACATAGCAACAAAATATAACAGAATCTGTCAAGAAAACAGCAACAGCAAGTACTCTCCTTAACAAGCTCGATGCACTCAGCACACAACTCACAAAAATACATGGATAGCACCCCTGGAAAGATGGCATGGCATAGATCAACATACATGTAGACATCAACCTCATAGGATGCACACATCAATCATGGCAAAAATGACAAATGAGCAAGTTATAATAGTTTCAGCAGATTAACAGCAACATGCACTCTTCCAACAGCATTTCCGGCATCAAGATTAGCTCAAATGAAAATGATGCAATGGAATGAAATGAAGTACTCATCGAGGCGAACAATTTGACATATTACACGCACGAAACGGAGCTACGGATGCAGAGATACAATGCGATGAACATGGCATGATTATGTGAGGGATTCCGGGACTTGGTGGAATTTATACCTCCGGATCTGGGGTTGACCCGGGCGCGGATGACGAGGACGGCCGGGGTTCTCGCTGGAGAAGTGGCCCGAGCGGAGGCAGATGACGGAGACGGCCGGATCTCGCCGGGGTCGATGCGGGGGCGCCAGATCTGGAGGAGGCCGGGGCGGGGGACGACGGGGCCGGGCGAAGGAGCTGAGCCGGCGGCGGAGCTTCGGCTTGCCGGCCATGGCGGGGCTGGCAGGGCCGAGCGGGGCCGGCCGGAGGGCGCGGCGGCGGGGCGCGGCTGCGCCGGGGCGGCGGCCGTAGTGCCGAGGCGGCGGCGGAGGAGCCCAACGAGGCGCAAGGCGGCGGGGACGGTGCGCTCCGGCGACGAGGCGGCGGCGGCTGGTCGCCAGAGTCGGGCGGAGCAGCAACGGCGGGGAGGCGCCGGCGGGGTCCCGGGCGGCGGAGCGCGCGAGGGCGCGGGGGCGGCGATGCGCGGGCCCGGGCGGGCCGGCCTCGGGCCCCGCGGGCCGCGGCGGCGCGTGCGATGGGCGGCGATGACGTGGCGGCCGCGGGTTGGCTGCAGGCGGCGGCACGGACGCGTCCGGTCCGATCCGGACGTGTCCGGCGGCGGAGAGGGAGCGTGGCTAGGGTTTCGGGGGGAATTGATCCGAAAAATGGAGGGGGAAGACGTTTTTATAGGTAGACGGAGCTAGGAGAGTCCAAATGAGGAACGGTTGTCGGCCACGCGATCGTGATCGAACGACCAAGGGCATGGAGGGGAGTTAGATGGGTTTTGGGGCACTTTGGAAGGGGTGTTGGGCTGCAAAGAGAGAGGGGGCTTTGCGGTTACCCGGTTAACTGTTGGAGTATCAAACGACCTCCAAATGGCACGAAACTTGACAGGCGGTCTACCGGTGCTATACCAAGGCCGCTTGGAAAACCTTGGGCCATTCCGAGAAAGTTTAACACCCAATCACAACAGGAGGCAAAAGGGGACGCCGGAGGACATAGGAGTGCCGGATCGCAAAACGGACAACTGGGAAAATGCTCGGATGCATGAGACGAACATGTATGCAAAATGAAATGCACATGATGACATGATATGAAATGTAGATGATGACATGGCAAAGTGCAACACGGAAGCACATGACATGGCAACTACGGCGAATAACTGGCAGACACCTGGCGCAACGAATCTGGGGCGTTACAATGGAATTGAGACCAAAATAGCTCTTCCGTCTTGTGATCCTCCTGACTCCGGAAGTGCACAACGGCATCCGCCGCACTTGCCGCTAAGTCCATATATGGATCCTCCGGACCCCACAGCTGGCCAAGTCGGGCATACTTTGGATCCGTAAACTGGCGACGCAGCAGAAAAGGCCTGCCAGCCACAATATCTCCGGCTTGGCGCAGCTCCTCCTTCATAGCCCGCATTGCAGAACGGGCATCCTTGGCCTCGGCGGTGGCCTTCCCCAGGTCTTCTCGCTCTGACAGGCGCTCCTTTTCAAAAGCCTCATTGCGGTCGGTAGCATCCTTCAATTTCACAGCTAATTCGGCCATCTTTTCCCTGCTTAGGCAGTGTGCAGCCTTTTCGGCTTTCAACTCCTCGACCGCCCTCGAGGCAGCCGCATCACTCCTTCGGGATTGCTCCTTAGCTTGAGCAAGCTCGGCCCGAAGGCTCTCCACAGCAGCAGCACCGTCTGTATCATAGCATATACATTGTCAGAGGTGGGCTTTGGCTCCCTTAAATAAGTGACTGCGGAGAATTCATTTACCTTGTGACTCGTCAAGTCACCGGTTGACAAGCGCGATGTCCGCATCCACCACATCAAGTTGCCGCATTAACTCGACAACTCCACTAGTCCGGCTAGCCCCTGGACTATCCGCCACCTGCATAGGAAGGGCGACATTCAATACCTGCGATTTTGATCCTCGGCACGCTGTCGCTTTCGACAACCTACGGAGTCTCAGGGGCTACTATCTATACAGGGCGCACTTCTATGTGCAAAACTGTCAAAAAGGTGCGTCATTCTTGCGTACCTCAAATCCCGCCAGCAAACTCCTGACGGCATTATGCAATCCGCTTTCGGCGGACGAAATCCTTCCAATCACCATACTCATCAAAGCACGGTGATCTTCTGAGATGGACGCCCTCTCAAGCAGATTCATCAGCTCCCTCGGCCGGACACTAGTCGGCGCCGAACTCTCCGGCTCCACCGGGCTCTGGGATACCCTCCGTGACGATACTTCAGGCTCGTCTGCCCTGTCCGACGGCGCAGCAGACGGAGGCGTTTCGCTCTCCATCATCTCCGGACGAAGATCCCCCGAAGACGAACTCATCTGAGAAGTTCGCAGATCCGAACTGTAAAGCCAAAAATTCGGTTATCCACAGAAGCACAAATAGGGGTATTTTCTTATTAATGAACTCCCCTTTTCCTACTCACGGCTCGCTGGAGGGCTGATCCTTTAGAGACGATTGTACGTCCGGGTTCTCCCCTGATGCAGGACCCTCCGGTGAAGATTTCTTCCCCCGCTTAGGGGCTTTGGCCTCCGGGTCTTCGGAGGCGGTCCTCTTCTCCCCCTGGAAGGAGGGATTTTCGATCCCCCCCTCTTCAGGCGCCCCCTTGGGCGAGGTAATAGCTCTTCTATTTTCCCCGTTGCCCCCTTCTACGGGCGCGACCTCCAACATTCTGACCAGCACGGGCTCCGGTGCGGTCTCTGGGAGGGGAGCCGGACACCTTATCAGCTTTGATCGCGCTACCCACTCCTGATGAAGAATAATGGGTTAGGAGGCGAATTTTAGAAAAGCAAATAAACAGAACGTCCGGACTCTGAGCTACTTACCTGAGTATCCGGGCGATTGCAACTTAGGCCTGCGTCCTCGGTCAATTCCGGACACGCCACCTGCGGTCCGAAGAACAACTTGTACATCTCCACGGGTGTCATACCAATGAAGTGTTGGAGAATTCGTGGTCCCTCCGGATTGAACTCCCATAACCGGAGAGGACGGCGTTTGCAGGGCAGAAGACGCCTGATTAGCATGACCTGCATCACCACAACCAGATTGATCTCCCTCGCCTGGAGGTCTCGAATCCGGCCCTGCAATAAGGGCACGTCTTCGGACGGCCCCCAATTGAGCCCTTGGTTGACCCACGACATCAACCGTCGTGGAGGTCCCGGACGGAATGAAGGCGGCGGCTTTTGCTTGCTGCCCTTCGGAGCGGTGATATAGAACCACTCCTACTGCCACAAGCCGAGCTCCTCTTGGAATGAGCCCTCGAGCCACGGGGCATCGGCATTCCTGCTTATGGCCGCCCCGCCACACTCCGCTTGACGCCCCCCGATCATCTTCGGCTCCACATTGAAGGTCTTCAGCCACAGGCCGAAGTGGGGGGTGACACGGAGGAAGGCTTCGCAGACGATAATGAATGCGGAGATATGGAGGATGGACTCCGGAGCCAAGTCGTGAAAATCCAGCCCGTAGTAGAACATGAGCCCTCTCACGAAGGGGTCCGTCGATAAGCCTAAACCCCGACGGAGGTGGGATGTGAAGACGACGTACTCACCGGGCTCGGGAGTGGGTACGGCCTGCCCTTGGGCGGGCAACCTGTGCGAAATCTCGTAAGACAGGTACTTGGCCTCACGCAGCTTTAGCACGTCCTCCTCCGTGATGGAGGAGGGCATCCACCGACCCTGAAGGTCGGAGCCGGACATTGTTGAAGGTCCGAAGCGCTCGAATCTGGGGCTCTGGGTGTTGGAACTTGGAGCAAGGAGAGGATTCGATGGAAGGTTGAAGAAAAGAAATGAGCCTTGGTCCTCTTATAAAGGGGGAAAATACCAAGAGCCTTCTCCGTGACCGTTCGGAATTCACTTTCGATAGAGGAGACGTGGCGACGGGCGCGGTTGGGTTACCCACGCTCGTATTGATGAGAATCCCGGAATAAGGGGAACACGATCTCTGCTTCGGCAAGACGTGCCAAGGAAACCGCTTCGCTAAACGTGATGAGGTGGTATAATAAAAAACGATTCAAGTAAAGGCTTGGTAGTGGCATGACGACATGCCGCAAAATATGTCAGCAGATTGGACTTGTGGACATTTTATTCTCTCTACGGTGGAATGTGGAATTTATTTTGCAGAGCCGGACACTATCCTGGTGTTCATGATCTTCTCTGGATTATTCAAAGGAGGAACCCGCCTTGCAATGCCGAACATTATGCGCGTCGGACTTATCATCATTGAAGCTTGGTTCAGGGGCTACTGAGGGAGTCCTGGACTAGGGGGTGTCCGGATAGCCGAACTATCATCGTCCGCCGGACTCCAAGACTACGAAGATGCAAGATTGAAGACTCCGTCCCGTGTCCGGATGGGACATTCCTTGGCGTGGAAGGCAAGCTTGGCGATACGGATATGTAGATCTCCTACCGTTGTAACCAACTCGGTGTAACCCTAGCCTTCTCCAGTGTCTATATAAACCGGAGGGCTTTAGTCCGTAGGACACAACATACATTACAACAATCATACCATAGGCTAGCTTTAGGGTTTAGCCTCCTTGATCTCGTGGTAGATCCACTCTTGTACTACCCATATCGTCAATATTAATCAAGCAGGACGTAGGGTTTTACCTCCATCAAGAGGGCCCGAACCTTGGTAAAACATCGTGTCCCTTGTCTCCTGTTACCATCCGCCTAGACGCACAGTTCGGGACCCCCTACCCGAGATCCGCCGGTTTTGACACCGACACCCGCCTTTCGCTCGGGTCCTCCACGACGGCTGACGTCATGGGTCAGCAAAGGGCTTGACTGGGGGCAGTCCAAGGATGTACCCCTATTGCAGGGCCGGATTCGAGACCTCCAAGAGAGGGAGATCAATATGGTCGTGGTGATGCAGGTTATGCTGATTCCGTGTCTTCTGCCCTGCAAACGTCACCCCCTCCGCCTGTGGGAATTCAATCCGGAGGGACCACGAGCTCTCGAACACTTCATGGGTACGACACCCATGGAGATGTACAAAATATTCTTCGGATCACAAGAGATGTGTTCGAACTTGACCGAGGACGCCGGCCTAAGCTGCAATCGTCCGGATACTCAAGTAAGTAGCCCTGTGTCCGGACATATCGTCCATTTATTCATTATGGATTTGCCTTTTATCCAGCTATCCCTTGAACAGGAGTGGATAGCGCAAGAAAAACTGATACGGTGTCCGACCCCCCTCCCTGAGACCACGCCGGATCCCGTGTTGGTCAAGATGCTGGAGGTTGCGCCTTCAGAAGAGGGCGAAGGGGAGAACAGAGAAACTACCGCCTCCACTAAGGAGGCTTTCAACAAAGGGGGCATCGAGAGTCCCTCCTTCCAGGGGGAGAAGAGGACTGCTTCCGGAGACCCGAAGGCTAAGGCGTCAAAGCGGGGGAAGAAATCTTCACAGAGGGTCCTGCGCCAGGAGAGGCCCCGGCCGCACTATCTCCCCAAAGGTATCAGCCCTCCAGCGAGCCGTAAGTAGAAAAAGGGGAGTTTTGTAACAAGGGACATCCCTATTTTTGCTTCTGAGGATAACCGAAGTTTTTACTTGTAGTTCGGATCTCCGGCCCTCTTAGCTGAGCTCATCTTCGGGGGACCTTCCTCCTGAGATGATGGAGAGCGAGACGCCTCCATCTGCCGCACCGTCAGGTGGGGCGGACGACCCTGAGGTGTCGTCACGGAGGGTCTCCCCGAGTCCGGCAGGGCCGGAGAGTTCGGCACCAACTGGTGTACGGCCGGGTGAGCTGAAGGATCTGCTCGAGAGGGCGTCTATCTCAGAAGATCACCGTACATTAATGAGTACGGTGATTGAAAGAATTTCATCCGCTGAGAGCGGGATGCATGATGCCGTCAGAAGTTTACTAGCGGGGTTTGAGGTATGTAAAAATGACATTCCTTTTGACAGTTTTGCACATAGAGTGCGCTCTGTATAGATAGTAGCCCCTGAGACTCGGTGCGTTGTCAGAAGTGACGGCGTGACGAGGATCATAATCTCAGTGTTAAGATGTCGCCGTTCCTATTCAGGGGGCGGAGCGTTCCGTGGCTAGATGGACTGATAGAGTTGCCAAACTGAAGTGGCAACTGGACGTTGCGGATGCGGACATCGCGCTGGTCAATAAGCGACTTGACGAGTCACAAGGTGGGTGGTTTCTCCGCGGTCACCTGGTAAGGGAGCTTATACCCACGCCTTACAACATGTATGCTTGGTGCATATGGCGCCGCTGCTATGGGGGGCCTACGGGCGGAGATTGCTCGAGCCAAGGAGCAAGCCAGAAGGAGTGATGCGGCTGCCTTGAAGGCAGCCGAAGATCTAAAAGCCGAAAAGGCTGCTCACTGCCGAAGCAGGGAGGAGATGGCCGGAATGGCCGTGAAGCTAAAAGATGTTACCGACCGCTATGAGGTTCTTGAAACAGAACGCCAAGCCGAGCAAGAGGACCTGAAGAAGGCCACCGCCGAAGCCAAGGATGCCCGTTCTGCAATGAGGGCTATAAAGGAGGAGCTGCGTCAGGCCGGGGACATTGCGTCTGGAAAGCCCTTTCTGCTGCGCAGGAAGTTCCCGGATCAGAAGTATGCTAAGTTGGGCCAGCTGTGGGGTGCGGAGGATCCTTATCTATATTTGGCGGCGAGTGCGGCGGACATAGTCGTGCGGAGGATCATGAAATGGAAGCGCTTTTTTGGTCTCAATTCCATAGTCCGGGGCGTCCACTTCCACTGACCGACCGGTTGGCTGAATGGGCTGAGCTGAATAGATTGTCCGGATTAGCCATGACGGATGTGGTGGCTCATCTGTGGCCGGAAAGGCCCAAGCCGAAGAGTTATTTTGGCTTATTGCAGCAATTCCTTGGGGCGGTACTGCATATCAAGGCGATCAAGCGATCGGCATGTATAGAGGGTGCACGGATGGCTCTCGCCCGTGTCAAAACATACTAGGCGGAGATGGATGCCACCGATGTTGCATCCCGGGGTTCGGACAAAAGCCGATTGCCTGCCGAGCACTATTTTGAGGAAGTCCTGCAGGGCGCTCGTCTAATAGAGTCACAGTGCTCAAAAAACCTTATGTTCAAATGACATGTATGATTTGTAAAACCGTATTTATAATGTAAGGGCTTTTTATACTTGTGCGTTCAAGTATTGAAACTTCTCCTGTGCGGCCGTTAATGTATATGTGTATATAACCTGAAAGATGGCAGTCTTCGGCTTCAGCCCCCAATCACATATCGCGGGGGTGTTTGCAAAGGAGCGCATTTTCACACTTAATCCAACGTCTTGGTCCTATGAAGGAGGTGGTAGCGTAGCAAACTAGGCAACCGGACTATAATGCTTTATCACTTTCACTTAGCCATAGGAGTTCGAAGGTGGGGCTACGATATAGCCCCTAGGGGCACCGCGCTCTCCGAATTCGGGGCGCGTGTGTGCCTGACCGGGAAGCGGTCCTTCGTCAAAGCGGAGGAATTCTAAACATTCTGGAAGTCGATCGAGTGGTTGACCAGTCTCTCGCTATATCATGACAGTCAGATTTCGGCTTTCTCTACTGAGGTGCTCACCTGGCCAAACCGGGGCAGAATCGCAGTAGTTCTGCTGGTGCTGCATTAGCCGATGATACGGAACGTAAGGCAGCAAAACACAGGAGCCGGGCAAACCCAACATTTGACCAAAGACATGACTCGGAGCTGATGCATATAAGGCCTAACTCGAGACGCCGAACACTCCCTGAGGTATTCGGACTTGATGATAGCGGGCAGAACAATGCCCTAAGCCCCTGGTGTCCAGGTACAGGCGAGAACTTCTGACGCGGCCGATGCCAAAACGCCAGCTTCCTCCTCGGTTATGGTAGAAAACCCGGGGGATGTGTATCAACAAGAGACAGTAAAAAAGGTTTACGCAGGGTCTTAATCTAAAAAGAATCCTTATGACGGGTCCCTGCTGCACGTCTGCGCCTGTGTCTCCGTTGTGCTGTATCCTGGACGGGTGTAGCACGTGGTTCATCTGTAAAAGAGAAGAACTTAGTTTGGAAAGAGTATCGTGTAACAAATGTATTAAAAACAGAGTGTGATTCGGAAGATAGAGTTGAGCTTTATTGGCTCTCATTGTTCATGCGTGCGGCCCCCTGTGAAGAGGTATGCGGCTAGGAAGCCACTTGTTTATTTATACCGGACTCGCCTAACCGTGTCCGAGGTCTAAATGACCTGTTTTTAGGGGCTTTGATCAGCAAGGCCGGGTTATTGTGTGGCTGTCCAAGCAGTCTCACGTTTTCCGTGGTCGAGGAACACTCGAAGTTACCCTTTAATGAGATTATGCCGCGTGGACCGGCATTTTAAGTGTAAGAGACGCGTAATGCGGTATCCCGTTAAAGCGGGCGAAAGCTTCGCGTCCTAGTAGTGCTTGATGGCTACTTTTAAATGGGGCGATATGGAAGATTTGCTTTTCTCGACGGAAGTTGTCAGATGATCCGAACACAACCTCTAGTAGTACAGATCCTGTACAATTGGCATAAAGGCCTGGCGTCACTCCCTTGAAGGAAGTGCGGCTATGGCGAATTTTGGTAGGGTCTATCCCCATTCTGCGGATGGTGTCCTGGTATAGCAGGTTTATATCACTGCCGCCGTCCATTAGGACTTGTGTAAATTGTAGTCTGTCGATTATAGGATCCAATATCAAGGCAGTCCATCCTGCGTTTCGAATACTTCTGCAGTAGTCCAGATGGTCGAAGGTAATTGGTTTTGACATCCAATCTCGGGATTCTGCTGGGGTGGACCGTGCGACGCGTACTTTAGCAGGTGCCGCACTATTGTTCCGTGTTATCAGATGAAGTGAGTTCACTGTTTTGACTTCATGTGGGAAAGTCTTTTGTTTTCCGGCGCTCTGCTTGTGGGGTTCGTCGTCTTCGCTTGGTGTGTCGAGCCCCTTGTGTTCGGCGTTAAGTCGGCTGGACTGTTTGAAGACCCAGCAATCTCGGTGGGTACGGTTTGCAGGCTTCCCGGGGGTACTATGGATTTGACATATCCTATCCAAAATTTTGTTTAGGTTGGATAGCTCGTCACTGTTGTCCTTAAGAGGCAGTGTTTTGTTGTTCGGCCGAGAGCTTTTGAACCCGGTGTTGACCGCCGTGCTCTTTGGGCCATTTTCTTTATTCTGGCGCTAATCTTTTCTGTGTCGTGATTTCCCATTTCCATCTCTGACCTTGGATGCACTTGGGTCACTAGTGCTGCATCTTGCCAGCCAGCTATCTTCCCCCGCGCAAAAGCGGGTCATGAGGCTTGTCAGTGCGGCCATTGTTCTTGGTTTTTCCTAGCCGAGGTGTCTGGCGAGCCATTCGTCTCGGACGTTATGTTTGAAGGCTGCTAAGGCTTCGGCGTCCGGACAGTCGACTATTTGGTTCTTTTTGGTGAGGAACCTGTTCCAGAATTTGCGTGCTGACTCTCCGGGTTGTTGGGTTATATGGCTTAAATCGTCTGCATCTGGAGGGCGGACATAAGTCCCCTGAAAATTTGCTCGAAACGCGTCCTCTAGCTCTTCCCAACTTCCGATAGTATTTTCTGGGAGGCTTTTGAGCCAATGCCGAGCGGGCCCCTTGAGCTTGAGGGGTAGGTATTTTATGGCGTGGAGGTCGTCTCCTCTAGCCATGTGTATGTGTAGGATGTAATCCTCAATCCAGACTCCGGGGTCTGTTGTTCCATCGTATGCCTCTATGTTCACGGGCTTGAATCCCGCTGGAAACTCATGATCCAGTACCTCATCGGTGAAAGATAGTGGGTGTGCGGCGCCCCTGTATTTAGGTGTGTCGTTGTCTTCGAACACTCGACGTGTTGTGTTTATACCTGGAGCCTTCTTTTTTGGCCCATATATGGACCTGACCGGGTCGTCCTTTTTGCGAGGATCCTTACGTGGATCATGTGCCGGCTTGTGTGCGGCGCCGCTTGCCGCTCTTAGCCTGTCATCTGGTCGTCCATCCGGCCAGGCGGCCTCTTCGTTTGGGGGCTCTACGGCCTCCTCGTCAAATTCGGGTAACAGCTTGCGCTTCGGGTAGCTCTTTGCTTGGTGTCCATCACCGTATTTATCTGTGGTCTTGAGTACTTTGCTCCATCTTATTCTGAGTATGTCTTCCGCTGTTTTGAGCTTCCGCTTCTGCTTCTTCAAACTTATTGCAGTGGCGACGAGCCTTTTGTGAAGGTTCTTGTGCTCCGGTGATGTGTCCGGCGTGAGATCATCTGGATTGTTGTTTTCGCCGGGGATGGGTTGCTCGTCCAATTCATCCTGTTCGGATGGTTGCTTGGTGCCGTGTTCGTCGTCCACTGGTACGGCTGGGTCAGTATGGGTGCTGTTGTTATCGAGGCGGGACTTCAGGCGGCGCTTGCATCATCGTTTTGCTTGTTTTTCGGGGGAATTATCCTTCACCACATCCCGTTGTTCCTCGTTATCGCTTCCTTTAGGTGTATCCACCATATATACGTCGTGAGTTGAGGTGGCTTTCCAGTGCCCAGTAGGCGCTGGTTCTTGGTCTTCTCCGGCATCGTCATCCATACCGTCAATGTCATCGGAGTCGTAGTCTAGCATGTCGGTGAGATCGTCGACAGTGGCTACAAAGTGGGTGGTGGGTGGGTTTTGAATTTCTTCGTCGTCCGCATCCCAACCGTCCCGACCGTAGTCCGGCCGGGGCTCTCCTGATAACGAGAGATATTTCAGCGAATTCAGGATGTCGCCGAAAGGTGAATGTTGAAAGATGTCCGCAGCAGTGAACTCCATGATCGGTGTCCAATTGGATTCGATTGGAGGGGGCGCGGGAGGTTCGGAGTACGGCGAGGAGTCCGGCACCTCGGAGTCACGAGCCTCACAGGGGACAAGGTCAGTATTCGGCTCCATCGTCGTGGATGTTGCAGCCCCCGAGGTGGTGTCTAGCCACCCGTCCTCGATCTGCGCAGCCGGCTCCGAATTGAGGATCGGAGCGGACTCGTGTGCGGCCTCTAGTACACTGTCCGGTAGTAGAGCTAAATCGTGCCCATCGTGACAGTGCGGCGCGCTTGGCTGTGGCTTGAATCCATCGAAGATAAGGTCTCCGCGGATGTCAGCTGTGAATTTTAGACTTCCAAATCTGACCTGACGGCCAGGGGCGTAGCTTTCGATCTGCTCCAGATGGCCAAGCGAATTGCCTGCAGTGCAAAGCCGCCGAATACGAAGATCAGTCCGGGGGGAAAAGTCTCACCCTAGACTGCGTCATTGTTGATGATTGAAGGAGCCAGCGAGCCTATTGGGGACGACACAGAGGAACTCTCAATGAAAGCACCAATGTCGGTGTCAAAACCGGCGGATCTCAGGTAGGGGGCCCCGAACTGTGCGTCTAGGCGGATGGTAACAGGAGACAAGGGACACGATGTTTCTACCCAGGTTCGGGCCCTCTCGATGGAGGTAAAACCCTACTCCTGCTTGATTGATATTGATGATATGGGTAGTACATGAGTGGATCTACCACGAGATCAAGGAGGCTAAACCCTAGAAGCTAGCCTATGGTATGATTGTTGTTATTGTTGTTGTCCTACGGACTAAAACCCTCCGATTTATATAGACACCGGAGAGGGCTAGGGTTACACAGAGTCGGTTACAATGGTAGGAGATCTACATATCCGTATTGCCAAGCTTGCCTTTCACGCCAAGGAATGTCCCATCCGGACACGGGCTGAAGTCTTGAATCTTGTATCTTCATAGTCTTGGAGTCCGACCGATGATGATAGTTCGGCTATCCGGACACCCCCTAGTCCAGGACTCCCTCACTGGGAATCAATGAGATGTGTAGGCATCTTTGTTGTACTTATTATTTGGATCTTATTTGTTGGTTCTGAATCTTGCAAGCTGGGAATCAATGAGATGTGTAGGCATCTTTTTTGTACTTATTATTTGGATCTTATTTGTTGGTTCTGAATCTTGCAAGCAGGGAAAGACGGCATGATGATGCAGAGGACAACAACCATAACAAACAGTTCAAACTTGGTAGTATTATCTTTGTGAAAGTGCGACAAATGTGTTGATCGTGTGCGTCCTGAGAATAATAATTCTAATTGTTGTGCATGTTGATCATGTGGCACTGATAGAACGAGCGAATGCATTGCTTGTTTTAAGTATAAATTTCTATTAAAGCTAATTAAATTTAAGTAAAGTGACCACTAACTCCTGTTATTACAGTACCAATATAGACCCGCTCATGAACCGACGTGTGGCCGGAGTAGGTTCCTTAATGGAGGCGTTTGAATGCACCGAGGGTGCATCTTCTGCCGGGCATGCAGCGGATGAGGGAGGGGTAGTAACTGTTGTCGCCTGTACACACTCAGCTTACTGTTGAATCCAGTTCCCCAAGAGCTGAAAAACGAACTGCTGCCGCCGCCTACACACTCGTTCACTCGAAGAGACTCAAATGGCGATCCGAGGGGTGAGCCTGCTGGATATGGACTTCAGCAAGGAGTTCACCTTTGAGTTCGCCATTCAGTCCTATGGCTGCACCAAGTTGAATGTGATGTACACCAACGATATGGACTCGGTGAAGCTCTGCCTCGCCTCAGTCCTATGGGTGCACCAGGTTCTGGAGCATTCTCCCATTTCATCAGCAACGACGACTGCACCTTAGCTACGGTGGAGAGAAGGAAGAACGGGACGATTCGGCCATCTGGTGCAACAAGCTTGTTGACATCCAGAAGCAATACAAGATCATCAGCAACGGGCAGGAGAAGGACTCCGTGGTTGACCTCGCTGAGACCATCATCGACCCCTGATACGCCAACATGAAAGAAGTCCACCTGAATACCTGGGAGGTACCTCTGAATCTAGCCTACATAACCTACGCGGCCAAGGACGCATTCGCATGCTACGACATGTACAGGCAGATCTTGGACATGAGGGCGTGTCTGCTTCCCGTAACCGACGAGTACACAGACAGCCGCAGCGTCATGACCAAGCGTGCTAGGAAGGTCTAGATGTTGTACTTTATCTGTTTATAAGCACCTTTGTTATCTGAGTGTTTCATGCATTAGCCTATGTGTCGTAATTATCTATTTTATATGAAATATTTCTTTTAAGAACCCATTAACCCGATTGCTTTTTTTAGTGGCTATTTTCTTATGTATGTAAACTAGTTCACTTGTCCGTAAAAAAAACTAGTTCACTTGCCTGCCGTGCTTTGAATCTCCTTCCTCCCAATATATTCCCCTCCTCAGGTGGACCCAGCAGGTCTCTGAATTTTCTCCCACTTTCTTTTTCGATGTAAACTGAGCTTTCTCCCAGTACTTTCCCCTAGAACCAACTCAATTGTCCCACGTCTAGCCTAAAAAATAATAATACCACATGTACTATTAACTCATCAAATTAAAATTATATTTTATTTCATAAGTTGAAAGTTCTTACAAAATAATAATAATAATTGTTTATATATAACTTGGCAAGTTAACTCTTAGTGATTGTGTACAAAATCTTGCAAAGATTTTACTGACATGCAATCATGTGTTTATGTTTTTATAACATTTCTCCGTCAAGCCCAACATGATATTTTCACCCAGCCCAGCAAGTCCGCGGATTTCGAGAAAAATTCAAATGGGATTTAAACGGGCTGCATAGATGCTACATCATTGTTTCACCCAGCCCACCAAATGGACTAACAAACAAATGGACTGGCTGACATGTGGGCCAGTACGTCGAAGCCTAAGAAGGCGTTGGATTTACATCCAACGGCCGGCATTCTTCTTCGATCTCTCGTCTTCTTCCCCCAGCGCTGCCGGAACCGCCTGCTCCAGCCTTCGGCGTCCAGCGGTGTTGTTTTGCGCTCCTCAGCGAAACGCTACCCCGCCAACGGCCAGGCCATCCCTCCACTGCGCACCTCCCGTTATTCTCTGGCGAGTGTAGGCCCACCCCGCACCCAAACCAGTCAAGTTTCCCACTCCTCTGCGTCTGCGACTCCACTGCCGCGTCTTCCCCATCTCCGGGTCGTTCCAGTCTGGGGCTTCGCCGTCGTCCACCACCTCGGTGCGCTCGGCGCAGCGTGGTCAACATACAAGAGTCATCGGAAGAGGACTGTACGTGGAGAGCCTGACAGCTGGGACCCACGAGGTCCATGGTCGCACGCAAGGAAAGTTCCTCCTTATTACGCACTGTACATGCATTGTACATGGGAAGGGCTTCTGTATTCCACAAAAAAATGTTCCCCCCGCTGACAGGTCAGACCCACCAGCTATATCTTCACACGCAAGGAAGTGCCTCCATATTACGCACCAAAAAATGAATACCCCATGCTAGCTGGGACCCACCATAGTGGGTGGCTGACTTGTGGGCCTACTAAGTTGACGAGGACGGAGGGCTTTGTCAACTTAGTCAATATGAACGATTCTATCTCCAGTGACCGTACGATGTCCATCCAACGGCCATAGTGCTTCTTCAACCTCTGGTGTTCTTGCTCCAGCCGCCCAAAGCAGCACCGGTCGTGCCGCGTGCTCCTGCCTCTCGGGGCCGGCTATGATGCCGCGGAGGCCTCACCGCCGCCTACTACTCCCACCGATGGCCCAACGTATCCCTCCACTCACCCACACCCCCTGTTATTCTATGGCAATGGCAGCCTCACACCGCAGCCGAACCAGTGAACCCCCGTACTCATCTCTGCATGGGCATCCACTGCCACGTCTTCTCCGGCTCCGCGTCGTCCCCTTCCTAGGCCTCGCCGTCGTCTACCGCCGTGGTGCTCTCCGCGCGGCATGGTCAACGTGGTCAAGGAATGACTTCCATCAGAAGAGTAATGTACGTGGAGTGGCTGACAGCTGGGTCCACGGCCACAGCCCAGTTTTTTTGTGATTTGCCAAGTAAGTCGCTTTGTCAGGCCAGTTGGGCTGCAAATCTTTCAAGACGAGGAGAGCTTTCATTCGGCTGGCCGAGAAAATGGCCCATCAGTAATGAGAAATGGGTTGTACATTTTTACGCGCAAAATAATGATTCCTCCTTATTACGCGCAAAATAATGATTCCTCCACCTGACATCTGGGACCCACCGAAAGGGTCTCTATATTTCACGAAAAAAATGTTACCGCCGCTGACAGCTTGGACCCACCAGCTATATCTTCGCACGCAAGGAAGTGCCTCCTTATTACGCAAAAAAATGAACACTCCCCCTGCTAGCTGGGAACCAGTATAGTGGCAGGTTGACTTGTGGGCCTACTAAGTTGACGGGGACGGAGGGCTTTGTCAACTTAGTCAATACTCCAGTGACCATACGATGTCCATCCAATGGCCGTAGTGCTTCTTCAACCTCTGGTCTTCATTCTCCGGCCGCCCAAAGCAGCGCCGCTCGTGCCGCATGCTCCTGCCTCCCGTGGCTGGCTGTGATACCACGGAGGCCTCACCGCCCCCTACTACTCCCACCGCTAGCCAGACCATCCCTCTACTCACCCACACCCCATGTTATTCTGCAGCCGAACCAGTGAACCCTCGTACTCCTCTTCGCGTGGGCATCCACTGCTGCGTCTTCCCCGGCTCCGCGTTGTCCCCTTCCTAGGCCTCGCCGTCATCCACCACCTTGGTGATCTCGGTGTGGCGTGGTCAATGTGGTCAACGACCGACTTCAGTCGGAAGAGTACTATGCGTGGAGAGGCTGACAGCTGGGTCCACGGCGGCCGCAAGGAAGTGCCTCCTTATTATGCGCAAAATAATTATTCCTCCACCGGACAGCTGGGATCCACCGGACGGGCCACCATATTTCGAGAAAAAAACATTTCCCCTCTGACTGCTGGGACCCACCAGCTACACCTTCGCACGCAAGGAAGTGCGTCCGGGCAAAAAAAACAAAAATGATTCACCCCCTGACTGCTGGGACCCACCAGCTACATCTTCGCACGCAAGGAAGTGCCTGACAGTTGGGACCCACCTGGTCGAAGCGTACGTAGTGTTGTCATTCTCGTCGCGAACGTGTACGTGCATACTGGTCGTTGTAGAGGCGCGCACGTAGCATGTACACGTACGTACGACGGCCAGGGTGCAAGAAAGAAAATACGGCCACGTATGTGTACATACGGGCGGGGACTCGAACGCCTACTCACGCATACGTACGGCGAGGGCTCGTGTACATGGCTGGGTCAGAACGGACAAACAACATCGTCGTGTTCATGGGGAGGCAACGAAATGCGTCATGTTCATGGGGAGGCAACGAAAAGTGTCATGTTCATCGGGAGGCAACGGAACGCGTGGGAGCCAACCGGCTGGGTCGGAACAGAATGCATGGTCGTGTTCATCGGGAGGGCTTGGACGGAACATGCGATGGAAACGAGGCCTGGCGTACCGCAGAATGAAGGAAACGGACCTCCTACGTTCGGAACAGGGTCCTGTTGATCGGGAGGCATGTGGCGTACCGCAAAACAGAGGAAACGGACCTCCTACGGTCGAAACGGGGGTCCTGTTGATCGGGAGCGGTGTGGCGTACCGCAAAACGGACGAAACAGACCTCCTACGGTCGAAACGGGGGTCCTGTTGATCGGGAGGGGTGTGGCGTACCGCAAAACGGACGAAACAGACCTCCTACGGTCGAAACGGGGGTCCTGTTGATCGGGAGGGGTGTGGCGTACCGCAAAATGGACGAAACAGACCTCCTACGGTCGAAACGGGGGTCATGTTCATCGGGAGGGGTGTGGCGTACCGCAAAATGGGACTTCACGGGATACTGTTCATCTACACCGTCGACCTCCTCCAGCCTCCACGGACTACCGTCGACCTCCTCCAGCCTCCACGGGCTCTTGTTCATCCAGCCTCCACCGCGCGCTACTCCACCGGTTACTGTTCAACCACCCCTCCACGGGCACCCCTCCATCGTCTACTGTTCATCCAGCCCTACACACCACGGGGTCCTATTCAACCACCCCTCCACGGGCACCCCTCCATCATCTACTGTTCATCCAGCCCTCCACACCACAGGGTCCTGTTCATCTAGAGGCAAACACCACCGCTCACTGTTCATCCAAACCCCCCACCCCTCCCCCCCCCGCAATGCTCACTGTTCATCCAATCGATCGGCTTCAGTTAGCAGCAGTAGCGAAGGAATCGCTCGATCGGGTTCAGTTAACAGCCATCGATCGATCGCTCGGGTTCAGTAACATGTATCCTGCAGTGCAATCGCTCGGGTTCAGTTAGAGCCCAACGCCTCACACGGGTTCAGTTAGAGCCAATGCCTCGCACACACGCACGTGCCTTATGAGAGAAACGCGCATCGCTCGGCCCCCGACCTCCCACCGTAACCGGGAACTCCCCGAAATTTTCCTCGCCCTCGCTTCTACCACGGTTTTTTCTGTCATGGATGGCCCAAAGAATGTCATGCAGCTGCGTCTTCGGCCCGCCCAGGACGAAAAGCCCATTTTCTGTCATGATTTTTTGTCATAGAAGTAGGATCCCACCACATCTATGATGATACCGGGTTTTTCCACAATTATCGTCATTGAAGTGTCATATGTATGACAGGAAAAAAATTCATTCGGCCCAAAATGTCACGGATGTGTCTTTTTTTGTAGTGACAATCTTGGACATCTTTAATGATTGTGAGCACTCATTAAGTATGACATGCTAAAGAGTTGATGTTGCACAAGGAAGACAACGTAATGGGTGAGGGAGTCCTGGGTTAAGGGGTCCTCGGACAGCCGGACTATGTACGCGTGCCGGACTGTTGGACTATGAAGATGCAAGATTGAAGACTTCGTCCCGTGTCCGGGTGGGACTCTCCTTTGCGTGGAAGGCAAGCTTGGCAATTCGGATATGTAGATTTCCTTTTCTGTAACCGACTCTGTGTAATCCTAGCCCCCTCCGGTGTCTATATAAACCGGAGGGTTTAGTTCGTAGGACAACAACAATCATAATCATAGGCTGGCTTCTAGGGTTTAGCCTCTACGATCTCGTGGTAGATCAACTCTTGTAATACTCATATCATCAAGATCAATCAAGCAGGAAATAGGGTATTACCTCCATAGAGAGGGCCCGGACCTGGGTAAACATTGTGTCCCCCGCCTCCTGTTACCATTAGCATTAGACGCACAGTTCGGGACCCCCTACCCGAGATCCGCCGGTTTTGACACCGACATTGGTGCTTTCATTGAGAGTTCCACTGTGTCATCACGATAAGGCTTGATGGTTCCTTCAATCATCCACAATGATGTGATCCAGGGTGAGGTTTTCCTCCCCGGACAGATCTTCGTGTTCGGCGGCTTTGTACTGCGGGCCAACTCGCTTGGATGTCTGGAGCAGATCGATAGCTACGCCCCTGGCCATCAGATCAGGTTTGGAAGCCTTAACTACACTACCGACATCTGCGGAGACTTGATATTCGACGGATTCGAGTACAGGACGGGTGCGTCGTATAGTCACGATGAGCATGACTTAGATCTGCCTTCGGACGGTGTTCAGGAGAACGCACCGGTAGCTGCCCTGGCCTTAGATCCGGAGCAGATCGTGCCATCCGAGGACGGGTGGATAGGCTCCGCCACGGAGGCCGCACACTCACCGGCGATAGAGCTGCACACAGACTTCGCCTCCACTGAGGTCTGTGTCATCGGACCCCTGGACTCGTCTCCGGCCGAAGGCTCCGAACCACGCGCATCCGTGCCTATCGAGCCTGATTGGGCACCGATCATGGAGGTTACTGATACGTCTCCAACATATCTACTTTTCCAAACACTTTTGCCCTTGTTTTGGACTCTAACTTGCATGATTTAAATGAAACTAACTCGGACTGACATTGTATTCAGCAGAACTGCCATGGTGTTGTTTATTGTGTAGAAAACAAAATTTCTCGGAATGACCTGAAAATCCACGGAGATAACTTTTGGAAAATATAAAAAATACTGGCAAAAGAATCAAGGCCAGGGGGCCCACACCCTGTCCACGAGGTTGGGGGCGCGCCCCATCCCCCTAGGCGCGCCCCCTGTCTCGTGGGACCCCTGATGCTCCACCGACCTCAACTCCAACTCTATATATTCTGTTTCATAGAGAAAAAAATCAAAGTGAAAGTTGCATCGCGTTTTACGATACGGAGCCGCCGCCAACCCCTAATCTCTCTCGGGAGGGCTGATCTGGAGTCTGTTCGGGGCTCCGGAGAGGGGGATTCGTCGTCGTCATCATCATCAACCATCCTCCATCACCAATTTCATGATTCTCACCGCCGTGCGTGAGTAATTCCATCGTAGGCTTGCTAGACGGTGATGGGTTGGATGATATTTCCATGTAATCAAGTTAGTTTTGTTAGGGTTTGATCCCTAGTATCCACTATGTTCTAAGATTGATGTTGTTATGCCTTTGCTATGCCTAATGCTTGTCACTAGGGCCCGAGTGCCATGATTCCAGATCTGAACCTATTATGTTTTCATGAATATATGTGAGTTCTTGATCCTATCTTGCAAGTCTATAGTCACCTATTATGTGTTATGATCCGACAACCCCAAAGTGATAATAATCGGGATACTTCTCGGTGATGGCCGTAGTTTGAGGAGTTCATGTATTCACTATGTGTTAATGCTTTGGTCGGGTACTATATTAAAAGGAGGCCTTAATATCCCTTAGTTTCCATTAGAAACCCGCTGCCACGGGAGGGTAGGGCAAAAGATGTCATGCAAGTTCTTTTCCATAAGCCCGTATGACTATATTCGGAATACATGCCTACATTACATTGATGAACTGGAGCTAGTTCTATGTCACCCTACGAGCTTTTACATGAGGAATCGCATCCGACATAATTATCCATCACTGATCCAATGCCTACGAGCTTTTCACATATTGTGCTTTGCTTATTTACTTTTTCGTTGCTACTGTTACAACTACTACAAAACTGCTATCTTTACTTTTGCCACTGTTGCTGTTACTATCATACTACTTTGCTACTAAATACTTTGCTACAGATACTAAGTTATCCAAGTGTGGTTGAATTCACAACTGAACTACTAATACTTGAGAATATTCTTGGGCTCCCCTTGTGTCAAATCAATAACTTTGGGTTGAATACTCTACCCTCGAAAACTGTTGCCATCCCCTATACTTGTGGGTTATCAAGACTAATTTCTGGCGCCGTTGCCGGGGAGCATAGCTCTATTCTTTGATTCACTTGGGATTTATATCTGCTGGTCACTATGAAGAACTTGAAAGATGCAAGAACTAAGATTTTTCCCTCAACTACGAGGGGAGGTAAGGAACTACCATCTAGCTCTACACTAGATTCTCCTTCTGTTATGAGTAAGCTTGCGACACCTAAACCTGCTACTGCTATGAATTCTGATATGTCACATGTTATTGATGATGGCACTTCTGCTATGCATGATACTTATGATGAAACTACTTCTATGCTTGATACTACTTTGCCATTAGGTGAATTTCTTGATGAACAACTTGCTAGGGTTAGAGAGAACAAAATTATTGATGATCAAACTATTGGTTATAGTGATGATGAAGGTTCTCCCCCTAATTATGAATTGCTTGTTGTTCCTGAGGGTTATGTTATGGATGAAGAAACTTCTAGAGATCTTTTTGCTTGCAATGATAGATCTGATCTTAAGAAACTACTAGCTAAACTTAATCAAAAAACTCTAAATGCCAGGATGAAATATGACCCTGATTTTGCTACTTCACCTATCTTTGTTACAGATAAGGATTATGAGTTCTCTGTTGACCCTGAAATAATTACTTTAGTTGAATCTGATCCTTTTTATGGCTATAAATCTAAAACTGTTGTGGCACATCTTACCAAGTTAAATGATGTAGCCACCCTGTTCACTAATGATGAGAAGTCTCGCTATTATTATGCTAAAACTTGGTTTAATTCTCTTGATCCTGGTTGTGCGCGTAGTCCCCAGGGTATGATTTATTACTTCTCTGCTAAATATTTCCCTGCTCATAAGAAACAAGCTGCCTTGCGGGAAATATATAATTTTGTGTAAATCGAAGAAGAGAGTCTCCCACAAGCTTGGGAGAGGCTTCTCCGATTACTTAATGTTTTGCCTGATCATCCTCTTAAGAAAAATGAAATAATTGATATCTTTTATAATGGACTAACCGATGCTTCCAAGGACCACTTGGATAGTTGTGTTGGTTGTGTTTTCAGGAAAAGAACAGTCAACCAAGCTGAATTGCTATTGACTAATGAAAATAATTGGACTCTTCCCGAGCCAATTCCTGAGCCAATTGAGCCAACTCCTGAGCCTATTCCTAAACCAACTCCGAAGAAAAGGGGAGTCCTATTTCTCAGTCCTGAAGATATGCAAGAGGCAAAGAAATCAATGAAAGAAAAAGCTATTAAATCTGAAGATGTTAATAATTTACCTCCTATTGAAGAAATAAATGGTCTTAATATACCGCATGTTGAAGAAACACATTGTCTTGATAACCCGACACAGGTAGTAAAGGTAAATTCTCTCTATAGATATGATAAAGTTGAAATTCCGTCTACTAAATTTCATAGCCAATGCTTAGATGAATTTGATGACTTTATGGCTAGACAAGAAAGTTTTAATGCTTATGTTGGTAGAGAATTAAAGAGTAATGCTTTCGAGATAGGTCGCCTGAGTGATTATATGGCTAGAGTTAATGGTGAACTTAAACTTATTAGCAAATATGCTTCTATGGTTACCACTCAAGCGGAGCAAGTACTTAAAGCTCAAAGTGATTTGCTCGATGAATTAAATAATAAACATGATTTTGTTGTTAGAGTGGCTACTAGAACTGGTAGAATGACTCAGGAACCTTTGTATCCTGAAGGCCACCCTAAGAGAATTGCGCAGGATTCTCAAAGAAATAATTTAGATGCACCTAGTCCTTCTAAAAAGAAGAAAAAGAAAAATGATAGGACTTTGCATGCTTCTAGTGAATCTGTTGTAGACATACCTAAGAATCCCAATGATATTTCTATCTCTGATGTTGAAACACAAGCTGGTGATGAACATGAACCTTGTGATAATGTCAATGATAATGTTCATGTTGATGCTCAAGCTAGCAATAATAATGATGTAGAGATTGAACCTGCTCTTGATCTTGATAACCCACAGTCATAGAATCAACGTTATGATAAAAGAGATTTTGGTGCTAGGAAGCACGGTAGAGAAAGAGAACCATGGGTTCAGAAACCATGCCTTTTCCTCCTAAACCATCCAAGACAAAGTATGATGAGGATTTTGAGCGCTTTGCTGAAATGATTAGACCTATCTTCTTACGTATGCGCTTAACTGATATGCTTAAATTAAATCCTTATGCTAAATATATGAAGGATATGATTACGAATAACAGAAAGATACCGGAAGCTGAAATTTCCACCATGCTTGCTAATTATACTTTTAAAGGTGGAATACCAAAGAAACTTGGAGATCCAGGGGTACCAACTATACCATGCTCCATTAAAAGAAATTATGTTAAAACTGCTTTATGTGATCTTGGAGCCGGTGTTAGTGTTATGCCTCTCTCTTTATATCGTAGACTTGAATTAAATAAGTTGCAACCTACTGAAATATCTTTGCAAATGGCTGATAAATCAACTGCTATACATGTCGGTATTTGTGAGGATGTGCCTGTTGTCGTTGCAAATGTCACTATCTTAACGGACTTTGTTATTCTTGATATTCCCCAGGACGATAGTATGTCGATTATCCTTGGTAGACCCTTTTTGAATACTGCAGGGGCTGTTATTGATTGCAACAAAGGCAATGTCACTTTTCATGTTAATGGTAATGAGCATATGGTACACTTTCCGAGGAAACACCTCAAGTTCATAGCATCAATTATATTGGAAAAATTCCAACTATCATTATTGGAGGTTTTGAATTTCCTCTTCCTACAGTCAACAAAAAGTGCGATATTCTTATTGTTGGGGATGTTCATATCCCTGTTGAGGTAACCTAGTGTTATTTGAAATTTCTCCGGTTCCGTGTTATTCGAATGAGTTTGTTAACAAGATTTGATCAACCTTGTTAGTGGATTCATTTTGATGATCATGAGATGGATGAAACTAGAAGGCACAACCTTCTGTACTCTCTTTTTACTTTCTGTTATTTAGAATAAATAAAGCAAAAATAGTATTATTTGTCTGTCTTTTGAATTATCCATGCAATAAAAATATCCCGAAAATAAAAGTGCTCCAAATGCCCTGCAAATTTAGTATGATTTTTTATGGAATATTTGAGGATTTTAGGCATTAAGAACACAGCAGAGGGCAAGCACCTGGCCACGAGGGTGGTGGCGCGCCAACTGCCCCTGGGTGCGCCCCCCTGTCTCGTGGGCCCACGGTGGGCCCTCGCCACTTATTCCTGCACCCACACACTCCATCTTCCTCCCAAAAAAATCCCCATCCAGCTCAAGCACGAGCTCTAGCTCATTTTGCTGCGATTTTCAATCTCCTTGCTCAAAGCTCCATTCACAAAACTGCTTTGGGAGATTGTTGCTTGAAAATGATAAGGAGATTATTGAGGGGCTCTTCTAGCCAAGGTTCCAAGGATAAACAAGCTAAGGAGAAAGAAAAGGCAAAGTATAATCTTCCTCGCGTAGCGGAAGTAAGGCCTTGTGAGTGGCCATGTGATAATTTCTTGAGAGCAGCCGGGATTTATGAAGACTTTTATTCTTTGGCTAAAAATGCGGGCCTCACCGACTTCCTCCACGACCGGATCGATCAGTATCTCTTACTCACCAATACTTTTGTGCAAAACTTTTACTATTATCCTAAGAATTCACCTCCTTCAGTGTGTTTTCATTTATATGATGAGACTAAGGAAATGTCATTACGTAACTTTTGCGCGGTTTGTAGAATACCCTTTGAGGGTAGTTTAGATGAACCACATCGTAAAGATGTGGATGGTTTTGTTAACACTATTACTATAGGGGATTCGAAGAAGGGTTCCGATGCGAGAATCACTAGCGTACATTTTCCTGTTTTATGCTACTTTGCCATATTTGCTAGTCGATGCTTAATTGGTCGTGGAAATACTATAAACTTCAGTGTTCCTGATATTATTATTCTATTCCATGTGTTATTTGGTGATAACACTTTTAGTACGGGTGTTGTTTTTGCTAAACGGCTAAGCCTGAACTGTACAAAGGGCCCCATCTTTGGAGGTATCTATGTTTCACGCCTTGCTAAACATTTTGAGATACCCATTAGACATGATGAGAAAGAGGAGACACTGTTGCCTCTCACTTATTTAGATTCCAGGAGCATGGTAGCGCGTGAGTTTATTATTGACAATGATGATAAGATGCTTCTGTATAACTTGAGATTTAATAAGAAACACAATGAGATTATTACCGTTCCTGCGCCTTTGTTGTTTGATTTAACTGTAGACCATTACCTTGTCTTGCCGGAAGCAGTGTACGCGCATCGAGGTCGGACATCAGCTCCAGAGCCTGAGCCGGAAGCACCACTAGACCCTTATCGTCCATCATCTTATTAGTGGGACCCGGAGGAGATTGCTAGCCAGTGGTATCCTAATGACACTGCTCAGTACATCGGGTAGAGTAGCCGTTATCCACCGCCATATACCAACTTAGGCCAAAAGCCTAAGCTTGGGGGAGTACGTATTCCTCACCGACTTTACATTCATGTTCACACACTATCCTAGTTATCCGTGCTCATACTCTTTCATTGTATTATCCATGCTAGATTAAATTTCTTTTTCTAGCTTTCTTCTTGTGTGTTTGATAAACCTTAAGAAAACCAAAAAAATAGTTAGTATAATTTCCA
This sequence comes from Triticum aestivum, assembly GCF_018294505.1. Taxonomy (NCBI): domain Eukaryota; kingdom Viridiplantae; phylum Streptophyta; class Magnoliopsida; order Poales; family Poaceae; genus Triticum; species Triticum aestivum. The sequence goes on along the minus strand of NC_057801.1, from coordinate 825,876,744 downwards.
TGCTTGTAGTAGTAATTAAAAAGAAAACCCAAAAAGATTTATCGTTCTTATTTTGCTTGTTGGGAGCTTTCTCGTGTAAACAGCTTTATTTCTTTTCTTTCTTTTGGGGGTTGAGAGTAGAAGACCATATTGAAAATGCTTAGTGGCTCTCATATGCATGATTGTTGATTTAATTTAGAGCCCATTACCTTGTCTTCTCTCTTGAATTGAATGCTTGCAGATTCCAGCTTAGTCCAATGCACGTGCGCTATTATTATTATACACACCGTTCGGTCGTGCAAGTGAAAGGCAATAATGACGATATATGATGGACTGATTGAGATGAGAGAAGCTGGTATGAACTCGATCTCTTTTGTTTTTGTAAATATGATGAGTTCATTATTCCCGATTCAGCTTATTATGAATAAACATGTTTGCAATGACAATTAGAGATCATAGTCACTTATGCCATGCTTAATTAGCTAGGAGCTTACAATGGTTTACCTTGCGTGCCAACATGTTATTAAAATGGTTATGATGTGGTATGATGGGATGGTATCCTCCTTTGAATGAATTGAGTGACTCGACTTGGCACATATTCACGCATGTAGTTGAAACAAATCAACATAGCCTTCACGATATTTATGTTCATGATGGATTATATCCTACTTATGCTTACACCTGGTGTAGATTAATTTTAATGCATGTTCATGACTGTTGTCGCTCTCTTAGTTGGTCGTTGCCCAGTCTTTTGCTAGCCTTCAACTCCTGTACTAAGCGGGAATACTGCTTGTGCATCCAAACTCCATGAACCCCAAAGTTATTCCATATGAGTCCAGCATACCTTCCTATATGCGGTATTTACCTGCCGTTCCAAGTATATTTGTATGTGCCAAACTCCAAACCTTCAAATGAAATTCTGTTTTGTATGCTCGAGCAGCTCATGTTTCAACTAGGCTGTCAGTATCTTCCATGCTAGGTGGGTTATTCTCAAGGTTAGTGGACTCCCTCATCATTCACGAGAAAAATGGCTGGTAACCGGGATTCCCAGTCCCATGATCAAAAAGATCAAAGCAAATCAAAATAACTAAAACAAAACTCCCCCAGGACTGTTGTTGGTATGGACGGTAACCCGTTGTTTCGGATGGCCGTGGAGTGTGCTTGTTGGTGGTGGCGGAGTATAAACTTTTACCATTCTCTTTGGGAACCGCCTATAATGTATGTAGCATGGAAGATATCGCCATCTCATAGTTGTTGCGTTGACAGTGAAATTATACCGCTCAAAATGTTATTCATCTCTATTCTAAAATCGAGCTCTGGCACCTCTACAAATCCCTGCTTCCCTCTGCGAAGGGCCTATCTATTTACTTTTATGTTGAGTCATCACCCTCTAATTAAAAAGCACCCGCTGGAGAGCACACTGTCATTTGCATGCATTACTATTAGTCTATATTGGGTATGACTTGACTGGATCTCTTTTACCATGAATTACCATGTTTAGTCAGACCCTGATCTTTAAAGGTGCTCTACATTTATGTTTTGCGGTCTCAGAAAGGGCTAGCGAGATACCATTTTTGTCATATCATATCATGATTGTTTTGAGAAAGTGTTGTCATCCAAGTTTTATTATCATTTCTCGCTAGCTGATTATGCCATTGACATGAGTAAATATAAGACCTAAGTGTTATTGTGAATATGGTGAGTTCATAATCTTTGCTGAAAACTTGAATGCTCGCTTTACATATTTACAACAACAAGAGCAAACAGAGTTTTTAAAAGCTTTTCTTTACCACTTTCAGTTTATCAACTGAATTGCTTGAGGAGAAGCAAAGCTTTAAGCTTGGGGGAGTTGATACGTCTCTAACGTATCTACTTTTCCAAACACTTTTGCCCTTGTTTTGGACTCTAACTTGCATGATTTGAATGAAACTAACCCGGACTGACGCTGTTTTGAGCAGAACTGCCATGGTGTTGTCAGAAAACAGAAGTTCTCGGAATGATCTGAAAATCCGCAGAGATAACTTTTGGAAAATATAAAAAATACTGGCGAAAGAATCAAGGCCAGGGGGCCACACCCTGTCCACGAGGGTGGGGTGCGCACCCCATCACCCTGGGCACACCCCCTGTCTCTTGGGCCCCCTGATGCTCCACCGACCTCAACTCCAACTCTATATATTCTGTTTCACGGAGAAAAAAATCAAACAGAAAGTTTCATCGCGTTTTACGATACGGAGCCGCCGCCAAGCCCTAATCTCTCTTGGGAGGGCTGATCTGGAGTCCGTTCGGGGCTCCGGAGAGGGGATTCGTCGCCGTCGTCATCATCAACCATCCTCCATCACCAATTTCATGATGCTCACCGCCGTGCGTGAGTAATTCCATCGTAGGCTTGCTGGATGGTGATGGGCTGGATGAGATTTACCATGTAATCAAGTTAGTTTTGTTAGGGTTTGATCCCTAGTATCCACTATGTTCTAAGATTGATGTTGCTATGACTTTGCTATGCCTAATGCTTGTCACTAGGGCCCGAGTGCCATGATTTCAGATCTGAACCTATTATGTTTTCATGAATATATGTGAGTTCTTGATCCTATCTTGCAAGTCTATAGTCACCTATTATGTGTTATGATCCGACAACGCCGAGGTGACAATAATCGGGATTCTTCTTGTTGATGACCGTAGTTTGAGGAGTTCATGTATTCACTATGTGTTAATGCTTTGGTCTGGTACTCTATTACAAGGAGGCCTTAATATCCCTTAGTTTCCATTAGGACCCCGCTACCACGGGAGGGTAGGACAAAAGATGTCATGCATATTCTTTTCCATAAGCACGTATGACTATATTCGGAATACATGCCTACATTACATTGATGAACTGGAGCTAGTTCCATGTCACCCTATGTTATAGCTATTACATGAGGAATCGCATCCGACATAATTATCCATCACTGATCCAATGCCTACGAGATTTTCACATATTGTGCTTTGCTTATTTACTTTTTCGTTGCTACTGTAACAACTACTACAAAACTGCTATCTTTACTTTTGCCACTGTTGCCGTTACTATCATACTACTTTGCTACTAAATACTTTGCTGCAGATACTAAGTTATCCAGGTGTGGTTGAATTGACAACCTAACTGCTAATACTTGAGAAAGTTCTTTGGCTCCCCTTGTGTCGAATCAATAAACTTGTGTTGAATACTCTACCCTCGAAAACTATTGCGATCCCCTATACTTGTGGGTTATCATTTACCTCCGCAGATATCTTTCAGCACTCGCCCTTGGGCGACGTGCTAAACTCATTAAAATCTCTCTCCCTCTCAAGAAACTCGTTGCCCACCCACCACCCACTTAATAGCCACTGTTGACGACTCAACTGACCTGCTTGATTTCGACTCTGAAGACATCGACGGTATGAATGACGATGCCGGAGAAGAACAGGAACCACCGCCCACAGGGCGCTGGAAAGCCACCTCATCATATGATATATACATGGTGGACACACCCAAAGAAAACAATAGCGAGGAACGGAAGGATGCAACGGAGGATAACCCTCTTGAGAAGTAACCAAAGCGCTGACGTTGGCGCCGCTCTAAATCCCGCCACAGCAAAAATAGCGATAACGGCACAAGAAAGAATAATACCCCGGTCGACTACAAAGGTAACAACAACCCCATGGACCCAGCGATGGAGCAGGATGAGCCAAGAGACGTAGAACATAGTCCGGGGCCGTTGTTCGAACACAGCGATGCCGAAAATAAAACTTATAAACCTGTCTCCGGAGAGGAGAACAGTCCAGACGACGATGCACTCATCATCCGGAAAAGCACTTGGAACAAGAAGACCTCCACAAAAGACTTATCGCCACGACGAGGAGCTTGAAGAAGAAGATGCAAAGGGTTAAGGCCACGCAGGATACGCTCAATCGCAGATGGAACAAAGTGCTAGACACTGACAAAAAATACGATGGCGATCGCCACACAAAGAGCTACCCAAAGTGCAAGCTGCTGCCCGAATTCGACGACGAGGCTATAGATCCCATCCCGCCAAAAAATAATACGGCCGATATGACAAACCGACCACCCCGTGGCCGAGACAGAGCGGCTCATGACGCCACACACAAGTCAGCACACGATCTACGTGAGCACCTGGACAATATCTAGGAAGCATGCTCCTACGCAGGATCATGGCCACCAAAACGACTATACTGATCGAATACCAGCTCAGAATCAGCACCGAACACTACATCCGTTGGAAGCATGCCACAACATACCAAAATACAGGGGTGCCGTGCACCCCTTGTGCTTCACCGATGAGGTACTGGATCATGAATTTCTAGAGGGGTTCAAACCCGTGAACATCGAGGCATACGACGGAACAACAGACCCTGCAGTCTGGATTGAGGACTTTATCATTCATATCCACATGGCTCGCGAAGATGATCTCCTCGCCATCAAGTACCTACCCCTCACACTACTAGGAAAAGGCTTACTAATGGCGCACCTGTTTTGCCTACTAATGGCGCACTACAGGTGCGCCATTAGTATCACGCCACTAGTATTTTTTACTAATGGCGCACCACAGGTGCGCCATTAGTATCTGGTATACTAATGGCGCACCATGCAGTGCGCCATTAGTTTTGCCCACAATGCGCCACTAGTGTCTGCTATACTAATGGCGCACCACATGGTAGTGCGCCATTAGTAACAATTTTTTTAATTTTTTTTTAATCTCAGGTCACTATTTCACATCTGAGATAACCAACACATATATATACAACAAGCATCCATATAACAATCATAGCCAACACACAAGTTCCATCATATATACATACATAGCCAACACATAGTTCCATCGTTACATATTACAAAAGTTTCACATTGTTCATCCAACACCGTTATCCATCAATTCACAAAAGTTTCACATTGATACAAAATAAAAACACAAATGGAAAAGAAGCACTCCATCCATGCAAGCTTCCGTGAATTAAATCAAATCTACAAAATGATAAACAAGAAGTTAGAAGAAGAAGAAGAAGACTAGAAGAATACTAGAAGAAGAAGAACACTAGAAGAAGAATAAGAAGACTTTTGGAAAAGAAGAAGAATAAGAAGAAGACTATAAGCTTATTATGTAAACTTGATCATTTTGTGCTAACATAAGTTATTTTGGAGCTAACCTATAGGAAACTAAGCATATAAGCTCTAAGTTAGCATATTAGAGCCAACTTAGGTAAAATGAAGCTAACCTATGTCATTTTGGAAAAGAAGAAGACTATAAGCTTATTATGTAAACTTGATCATTTTGTGCTAACATAAGTTATTTTGGAGCTAACCTATAAGAAACTAAGCATATAAGCTCTAAGTTAGTATATTAGAGCCAACTTAGGTAAAATGAAGCTAACCTATGTCATTTTGCAAAAGAAGAAGAATAAGAAAAAGACTATAAGCTTATTGTGTAAACTTGATCATTTTGTGCTAACATAAGTTATTTTGGAGCTAACCTATAGGAAACTAAGCATATAAGCTCTAAGTTAGCATATTAGAGCCAACTTAGGTAAAATGAAGCTAACCGATAGGAAACTAAGCATATTAGAGATAACATAGGTAACTAAGTATATATATATCATTTTGGAGATCTGACATACCTGACAAAGTTCAGTTCTCATGCATTGTTCTTCTCCTTCTCCTTCCTCAGCCTGATGCGCCAAGAGCGGCGAGGCGGTGGAGGCAGTGGAGGCAGTGGGATGTAATCTTCTACCACAATTCGCGTGGTCATGTCGCCCAGCTATGGGATCGCCGGCACCACCACCGGTGTGTGGTCATTGTCAGGCACCACCACCATCGCGAGGCCACCTTCAGGCAGGACGGGCATGACCATCGCTAGGTCATCCTCAGCCACCTCCATCTCTTGCCCATGGTCAGCCACCACCATCTCTTGCCCATGGTCAGCCACCACCATCTCTTGCCCTTGGTCAGCCACCACCAGCGCTAGGTCATCCTCAGCCTGATGCCCATCGTCATCCCGCAGCTCCTCATCCCCACTCTGCTCCTCTTCTCCCGCACTCCAGTCCGGATCATCCTTCTTGTTGTCTATGCTGCTGCCAGAATCGCTGCTGCTTTCGCCAAAGCTAGAATCGGTGTTGCTTTTGCTACAGCCATAGTCGCTGCTGCTTTGGCTGTAGCCAGTGTCGCTGCTGCTCCCATTACCTGTCCAAATGCAACAATGACCGTTAACAATCGATGTGAGACAAAGCCAAATGTAGAGGAATAAGAAGAGGCAGAACGTACCGGCATCATCATCGTCAGTGTAGCGCATGCGACGCATAGTCGCGTTGAACACCTTCACGATGAGCATGGTGGCGTCGTCGTCGTACCTGAAGAGAAGGAAGTACCCCAGCCGCAGGTCGTAGGCACGGTAGAACTTCTACCACCCACGAGACAAGTACATGTGGCCCTCCTTGATCACCAACTCCACATCCCACTGCCTGCGAAACCCACTGCTGGCCTGTCGCCGCTTCACATTATTTGGCGGATCTTCACCCAGCATGTTCATAAAACTGTTAGGCAGCCTCTGCAGTTTGGGACAATGAGTGATGTAGCAAACAACAGATATCATAATGAGATGGGTGAAGGGGAGATCTCTCGTTTTATGTACCTGCGTCATGGATGATACTGAAGTCCCAAGTATGATACTGAAGAACTCGGAAGCATCCAACTCGTAGTGCGGTGTCGCAGAGCGGCAGTGGCTGCTTCCCGCCATCTCTGGTAAGCAGCAGAAGAGACCAATTAGTACCCTTACAACAGATCATAAAACATGCATGATAACAGGCATTAGTCTCAAGTACCCCATATGTCCTATTTTTAGCAAAGTCATGCTAAAATTCATGGAAAATTTCAGCATGAGCTTTGCTAAAAATAGGACATATGGAGTACCCGAATTTGCCGGAACGGAAGTTAATCGACATTCCGGCAAACTCAAGGGCCTCTCGGGGTACCTGCAAAATCATTATCCCCACGTAATGAAGTCCCCAATGGGTCGACATTTCAGAAGATCACAAGTAGCACGCACCTTGCTACCCACACCACCACAAAATAATACTGGAAAAAAAACATTACTATGCCAAAGAAAGTGACTTCCACAGCCACACAAATTAATTACTACTAGATGGAGTACTCCTAACTAAGCTTGTACTACAAGTGACATGACAAACATACCAAATAGGCAAGTAAACTGTTTTTTTACCAAATAGGCAAATATTATATGCACACCATGCAACTAAACTAAGCTTGTGTTTCATAAGAGAAGTCCCAAACTTGTAGTACGTTTCTTATTTAGCAACATTCAGTTTGATAGCAAAGCTCACAAGAGAGAGAAGTTCCAAACTTGTATGTTTCTTATCCAGCAACATTCAGATTATCAGATTGGCAGTAAAATTCACAAGATCGGTTCCCAGACTTTTATTTTTCTTATTCAACAGCATTCATATTGGCAGGAAGAGACACACTAGTACAATACAACTGCCCAATTCACTAGAGGAACGTTATACATGACATATGAGACCAACAAAATTGCGTACATCCAACAAGTGCAACAACGGCCACCACATACCTATCACAACACGAAATACGCAAAGCCTATCTACTTGAAGCAAATGTGATCATGTTATTCCATCTGTCATTACTTTCACAGAAAAATTGCAAGAGGGAATTAAACAATAAATATTTTCCAGTGCCATGATCATCATGGTCCTCACTGGGGCAACGAGAGAGGAAACCTATCAGATGCAATATCAGCTACACAAATTTTTTTCTATACACTCAACAGTACACTTAACATTGCAATATCAGCTACACAAGTTTTTTTCTGTGATCAGGAGGTCATAGTTCATTCCATCTTCAGAAATAAGCACAACCATGGGTTCTTAGATGCAGTTTGGACAGTACTCCACTGTCAAATTTCATTTAGGGCAAAAACTAAATACAGTTTGGACAGTTTGGACAGTTTAGAGAGCAAAATGTAAAGATTTGTGAACATTTGTTCATTTTGAAAATTTAGAGAGAAGAAAAGGGTGATACCTCGAGCATGGATAGCCTGGGCTCCGGCTTGGGCTTGGGCGGCGGGGGCGGCGCATAGTCCGGCGGCGGCAGGGACGGGGACGTCTGGGACATGGTCGGCGGCGGCGGTGGAGTGGGGGAGGCGAGGGAGGCGGCGCTCGCGGGGGAGGCGGGGCTCGAGGGGGAGACGGTGTGTGGGCGGCGGGCGCGGCTGCGGCGGGGGCGCGTGAGCAGCTGCGGCGGCTGCGGCAGACGGAGGAACGGGAGAGGGAGGCGGCGGGGGCGCGTGGGCGGCGGCAGCGTACGGTGAATCTGTTGTTTGAAAAAAAAATCATCAAATTTGTTATTTGAAAATATTTATGAATATGAAAAAATATCATCAACTTTTTTTTTTGCAATTTTAGTTGCATTCATTTGTGACGGTGGAGCGGGCCGGGGAGGGTGCGGGTGGTCATCGGCGGCGGTGGAGTGGGGGAGGGTGCGGTGCGCCATTAGTACCCATTAGAAATTTTGCAAAAAAAAGTATATATTCTAATGGCGCACTATGTGTCCAGTGCCCCATTACTAGTTAGAACTAGTAATGGCGCACTTCGCTCGGATGCGCCATTAGTATGTATGGAAAAATGGAAAAAAACAATTATTACTAGTGGCGCACCGTGTGTCTGGTGCGCCATTAGTGTCTTCCACACTAATGGCGCATCAACAAATGGTGCGCCATTAGTATATAGTAGTGGCGCACTACCTGACAGGTGCGCCATTAGTACCCATCCCATCTATAGCCCTTTTCCTAGTAGTGTCATGTTGAAAGGACCAGCTCGGCACTGGTTGAAAAGCCTCCCCAAAAATTCCATTGGAATTTGGGAGGAACTCGAGGACGCTTTCAGGGCTAATTTTCAAGGGACATATGTCCGACCCCCGGATGCAGACGATTTAAGTCACATAATCCAACAACCCGGAGAGAATCAGCCCATAAGCTTTGGAACAGATTTCTCACCAAGAAGAACCAAATCGTCGATTGACTGGATGCTGAAGCCTTAGCGGCTTTCAAACACAGTGTCCGGGACGAATGGCTCGCCAGACACCTCGGCCAGGAAAAGCCGAGAACAATGGCAGCCCTAACAAGCCTCATGACCCGCTTTTGCACGGGCGAGGACAGTTGGTCGGCCCGCAGCAGCACCAGCGACCCAGGCACATCCGAAGTTAGGGACGGCAATGGGAAGCCACGACGCAATAAAAACAAGCGTCGAAATAATGAAGACAGCCCAGATAACACGACGGTAAACGCCGGATTTAGGGGCTCTCGACCCGGTTAAAAGAAACAACCATTTAAAGGCAGCAGAGATGGACCGTCAGATTCAGGGCACCCCCGAAAACCTGCAAATCACACCAAAAGAGAATGCTTGGTCTTCAAGCAGGCCGGCAAGCTAAACGCCGAACACAAGGGGAGGGAGCCGCCAAGTGAAGACGAGGACGAACCTTGCCAGCCGAACACTAGGGGACAGAAAAAAATTCCACCAGAGGTCAAAACAGTGAACATGATCTACGTCACCCACATACCAAAGAAGAAGCACAAACGTGCACTCCGAGACGTATACGCTGTAGAGCCCGTCGCCCCCAAATTCAACCCATGGTCGGCCTGCCCGATCTTTATCGATCGCAGGGATCATCCGACTAGTATCCGGCATGGAGGTTCGGCTGCCTTGGTGCTCGACCCAATAATTGATGGATACCACCTCACCCGAGTTCTCATGGACGGCGGCAGTAGTCTTAATCTGATATATCAGGACACTATCTGCAAAATGTGGATAGACCCGTCAAGAATTAGCCAAAGTAGTACTACCTTTAAAGGAGTAATACCAGGCGTAGAGGCCCGCTGTACGGGCTCTCTAACATTAGAGGTTGTATTCGGTTATCCCGACAACTATCGAAGCGAAGAACTAATCTTCGACATCGCTCCATTCTGAAGCGGTTATCACGCACTACTCGGAAGAGCAGCCTTCGCTCGTTTCAATGCAGTACCGCATTACGCTTATCTTAAACTTAAGATGCCCGGTCCACGTGGCATCATCACAATCAGTGGAAATATAGAGTGTTCCTTGTGTGCGGAAGAGTATGTGGCGGCTCTAGGAGCCGAACCAGTGAACAGCCTCTCCAACCCGAATAAATGATCGGTCGTCGAGACCACGGACATGGCTAGAAGCGTCCGACGCACCACTAGTTGTAGCAGCCCAGATAAACCTGAGCTTGGTCGACGGATATGCCCCCATATGTGGTGCTAGGGACTGCCCGCATGTAAAAGGGCCCATAGTTCGGCTCGACCCTAATATCTCATGGTTCATTAAGAATAACCAACTTTTCGCACGATCACACCAGAGTTGTTCACCTAGGTTTTTCTTTTTTACAGATGATCATCGTGCTACACCCTTCCAGGACATGGCACAATGGAGATAAAGGCGCATACGTGCAGCAGGGCCCCGTTTAAAGGTTTCTTTTTAGATTAAGACCCTGTGTAAAGCTTTTTTATTGTCTCTTGTTGCCTCACACCCTCCGGGTACTTAAAACAACCAAGAAGGACACTGGCGTTATTGGCAAGATGTTTCGTCACGCCAGATTAATGCACGTATCTGGAAATTCAGGGCTCATTATCAAGGGCGGTACTCAGCCCAGTATATGTTGTAAAGTTCGGATACCTTCGCGAGTGCTCGGCGTCGCGACTTTGGCCTTATATGCATCAGCTCCGAATCATGTCTTTGGCCAATAGTTGGGTTTGCCCGGCTCCTGTGTTTTGCTACCTTACGTTCCGCTCTATCGGCTAGGGTGGCACCGGGAGAACTACTGTGATTGTGCCCTGGTTCATCTGGATGAGCACCACAGTAGAGAAAGCCGAAAACTGACTGTCATGATAAAGCGAGAGACTGGTCAACCACTCGATGACTCAGCGAAATCTTCGCGATTCCTCCGCATTAATGAAAGACCGGTTTCTCGGTCACATATGTACACACACCATATTCGGATGAACGCGAATGTACCAGGGGCTATATAGTAGCCCCACCATCAAACTCCTATGGCTAAGTGGAAGTGTTAAAGCTATATAGTCCGATTGCCTTATTCGCCGCACTATCACCTCCTTAACGGACCAAGACGTTGGATCAGGTGTGATTATGCGCTTTACTGAACACCCCCGTATTATATGTGTGGGGGTTGAAGCCGACGATTGCAAACTTTCAGGTTATATACATACATACATAAAACGGCCGCACAGGAGGCACTACAATACTTTACGGGCAAAAGTAAAATATAGCCTTTATTATCAAAAAGCATTGTTTACACAATCAAGATACATGTCACTAGAACATGGTACTCTTTGAGCACTGAGCCTCTATTACACGAGCACCTTCTAGGACTTCTTCAAAATAGTGCTCGGGTGAGTCCTGACCCCCGGGCGGCCCCCTGGTTGCAACAGCGGTGGCCTCCATCTCCGCCCATTATGTCTTAACACGGGCAAGAGCCATCCGCGCACCCTCTATGCACGCTGACCTCTTGGCAGCATTGATATGCGGCACAACACGAAGAAATTGTTGCACCAAACCAAAATAGCTACCCGGGATCGGCTCCTTCGGCCATAGATGGTCCAAAACAGCCTTTATGGCAAGCCCGGACAACCTATGGAGCTCGGCCCACTCAGCCATTTGCTCATTCAACAACAGTGGATGCCCTAGATTACTGAACTGCGACCAGAACAATCTTTCCACCTCATGATCTTTTCGATCTTTGAAGTACTCAGTCGCATCAGCAGCACTCTTTGCTAAATCCAGGTATGCGTCTGCAGAACTCCACAGTTGATCAAGAGGGTCATACTCCGGATCGCCGAACTTCCTCTGCAATAAAAAGGGCATCCCAGTCGTGATATCTCCGGCTTGGCGAAGCTCCTCCCGTGTCGCTCTAATTTCAGAGCGAGTTTCCTTGGCTGCTTCGAAGGCCTTCTTTAGATCAGCCATTTTTGCTTGGCTTTCCCTTTCGAGGAGCTCATATCGGCTGGCGGCATTTTGTATCTCAAGAGCCATGTTGGCTACTTTATCTTCGCTCTGGCGATGAGCAGCATGTTCAGCTCTTAACTCTTCGACGCCTTTAGGGCGGCCGCATCACTTCTCCTGGCTTGTTCCTTGGCTCGGGCAAGCTCTGCTCGAAGGGTCTCCACGGTGGCAGCTCCATCTGTAGTCAAAGCATATTATAGATACTAGCATTATGCTCCTCTTAATATTTGCTGACCACCCGAATATACATACCCTGTGCCTCGTCAAGCCGCTTGTTCACAAGCGTGATGTTCGCATCCTCCATGTCAAGTTGCCATCTCAATTCGGAAAAATCAGCAGTTCGGTCAGCCGCCGGATCTGCAGCCACCTGCGCAGGAAAGCAGCACTATTATTACCTGAGACTATGATCCTCTACTCGCCGCATCTGGACGGCAACCAGAGTCTCACAGGCTACTGTCTATACAAAGCACACCTGGCGTGTGCGGTACAATCAAATATATATATATATATATATATATATATATATATATATTACTTTGCGTACCTCAAAACCTCTTAGCAGGCTCATAAAAGCTTCATTCAATCCGCTTTTCGCGGATGAAATCCTCTCAACCACCGTACCCATTAAGGTACGATGTGCCTCTGAGATAGCCGCTTGCTCCAGAAGACCTATCAATGTGTCCGGTTGTACACTGGACAATCCCGGGCTCTTTCTGTTGGTATCCTTAGGAGCCGAATACTCCGGACTTCGGGCGGCTGAAGAGTTACCTTCTGGCCTTTGCGGAGCAGGAGAAATCCTCCGCGACGACACCTCAGGGTCGTCCGCCTCATGAGGCGGGGAAGAAGGAGGAGGCATTTCGCTCTCCATCATCTCCGGAAGAAGATCCCCCGAGGACGAACATTGTTGAGAAGGGCTATGAACCGAAATACAAAACATATGTCTCGGTTGTTATTCTCAGGGAAAAAGCAGGACATATTTACTAAAGTGCCTTCGTTCACTTACGGCTCGGTTGACGGATGGCCCCCTTGTGGGTCCTGTGCGGTAAGGACACCCTCCGGGGCAGGGCCCCCTGGTGAAGGTTTCTTCCCTCGTTTGGAAACCTCTATTTCCAAGTCTTCAGGGGCGGTCCTTTTCTTCCCGTGGGGAGAGTGGAATCTAGATTCACCTCCCCGATCACCCTCATTCACGGAGGCACTAATTCCCTTGGTTTGGATGTGTAATGTATGAAGCCCGCTTTCGGCTTCTCTATTCCTCCCCTCGTCTTCTCTTGATGGCACTTTGATAGGGTGCGCGAGCCAGCATCCTGGTTAGTACTGGGTCCGGCGAGCCTTCGGGAAGAGGGGCCGAACACCTGATCCTCTCCGCCTTTCTTATCCAATCCTAGTCAACGGCAATTTTTCAGAATGATGTCGTGACAAATATAATGACAGCATATTCGGTCATGGAGTTACTTACTTGGGTGTCTGGACGGTTGCAGTTGAGACCTGCATCCTCGGTGGTGTCCGGACACTTTATTCGTGATCCGAAGAATAATCGATACATCCCTTAGAGCGTCATGCCGAAGAAGTGTTGAATGGTTCGTGGTCCTTCCGGGTTGAACTCCCACATACGGAGAGATCGACGTTGGCATGGCAGGACCCGACGAACTAACATTACTTGAATTACTTTGACGAGACTGATATCCCTCTTGAGGAGATCTCGGATGCGGCTTTGCAATGTCGGCACGTCATTAACTAGCCCCCAGTCCAGCCCTTTGTTGACCCATGATGCCAGTTGGGGCGGAGGAGCAGAGCGGAAGGCTGGGGTAGCTGCTCGCTTTGTACCTCGGGGTGCTATAATGTAAAACCACTCCCGTTGCCATAGATCGGACGCCTCCGGTAAGGAACCCTTTGGCCATGGGGCATCGGCACCTTTGCTTATTATAGCGCCTCCGCACTCCGCGTGTCTCCCTTCGATCATCTTCGGCTTCACATTGAAGGTCTTAAGCCATAAGCCGAAGTGTTTGGTAATGCGGAGGAAGGCCTCACACACGACGATAAATGATGAGATGTGGAGGATGGAATCAGGAGCTAGATCATGGAAATCTAGCCCGTAATAGAACATGAGTTCTCTTACGAAGGGATCAAGACTAAAGCCTAGCCCTCGGAGGAAGTGGGAAACAAATACAATGCTCTCGTTGGGTTCAGGAGTGGGGATAACCTTCCCTTGAGCAGGTAGGCTGTGGGGGATTTCGGCGGTCAGATACCTAGCCTCCCTAAGCTTCTTGATGTCCTCCTCTGTGACAGAAGAGACCATCCACCGGCCTTGAAGGTTGGATCCGGACATGGTTGGAGGTCCGGAGCGCTTAGCCTGAACCTTGGGGGTTGGAACTCGAGGTAGGGGAAGGGAAGGATTGGGCGTGGAAAGAAAAGGACGGGTCTGGACCTCTTTATAAAGAGGGTGAATATCAAGCGTCCTTCGCGTGGCCGTTTGGAACTTGCCTAAAATCGAGGAGTCATACTAACGGCACAGTTGGGTTACCCACACCCGGATTGATGAGAATCCCATGATAAAGGGGAACACGATCTCTGCTTCGACACGACGTGCCAATAAGACCGACTCGCAAGATGCGCGGCAGCAGGTTGAGAAAAACGGTTCGCATAATAACCGGGCCGCAGCGCCATGTCATGCTATGAAAAGTTGTCAGCAAATTAGATTTGTGGAATATTGTGGTCTCTACGGTGGTATGTGGAAATTGTTTTGCAGAGCCGGACACTATCCTTGTGTCCAAGATCTTCTATGGAGTATAAGGAACCCGCCATGCAATGCCGAAGACAATCTGCACGCCGGACTCATCGTCATTGAAGCATGGTTCAGGGGCTGCTAAGGGAGTCCTTGATTAAGGGGTCCTCAGACAACCGGACTATGTACTTGTGTCGTACTATTGGACTATGAAGATACAAGATTGAAGACTTCGTCCCGTGTCCGGGTGGGACTCCCCTTTGCGTGGAAGGCAAGCTTGGCAATTCGGATATGTAGATTTCCTTCTTTGTAACTGACTCTGTGTAACCCTAGAACCATTATGATTCCGAATTTAGATTTCCTTCGGATATGTAGGGTTTGGCAAATCTACATATCCTAGAACTATTGGACTAAAGGAAGGCAAGCTTGGCAAATCTACATATCCGAATATGTAACTGACTCTGTGTAACCCTAGAACCATTACAATTGCGTGGAAGGCAAGCTTGGCAATTCGGATATGTAGGGTTTAGCCTCTACGATCTTGTGGTAGATCAACTCTTGTAATACTCATATCATCAAGATAAATCAAGTAGGAAGTAGGGTATTACCTCCATAGAGAGGGCCCGAACCTGGGTAAACATTGTGTCCCCTGCCTCCTGTTACCATTAGCCTTAGACGCACAGTTCGGGACCCCCTACCCGAGATCCGCCGGTTTTGACACCGACAATGGGTTATGTTTCCTCACATCTTACTTAAAGTATATTGTCATGGATCGTCCAACATGTTGAGCTTTCCTTTCCCCCTCGTGCTAGCCATATTCCTTTCACCAAGTAGAGATACTACTTGTGCTTCCAAATATCCTTAAACCCAGTTTTGCCATGAGAGTCCACCATACCTACCTATGGATTGAGTAAGATCCGTCAAGTAAGTAGTCATGTTGCAAGAAATAAAAATTGCTCTCTAAATATGTATGACTTATTAGTTCAGAGAAAATAAGCTTTATACGATCGTGTGATATGGAAATAATAAAAGCAACGGACTGCATAATAAAGGTTCATATCACAAGTGGCAATATAAAGTGACGTTCTTTTGCATTAAGATTTTGTGCATCCAACCCTAAAAGCACATGACAACCTCTGCTTCCCTCTACGAAGGGTCTATCTTTTACTTTATATCTTTTATATTATGCAAGAGTCAAGGTGATCCTCACCTTTCCCTTTTTCATTTTATCCTTTGGCAAGCACCTCATGTTGGAAAGATCCTGATACATATATCCAATTGGATGTAAGTTAGCATGGACTCTTATTGTTGACATTACCCTTGAGGTAAAATGTTGGGAGGCAACACTATAAGCCCCTATCTTTCTCTATGTCCGACTAAAACTCAATAACCATAAGTATTGCATGAGTGTCAGCAATTGTAGAAGACTAAATGATAGTTGAGTATGTGGACTTGCTGAAAAGCTCTATTCTTGACTCTTTCCGATGTTATGATAAATTGCAATTGCTTCAATGACTGAGATTATAGTTTGTTAGTTCTCAATGAAGTTTCTGAACCATACTTGACATTGTGAATTGATTGTTACTTGAGCATAAGGAATCATATATATATATATATATATATATATATATATATATATATATGTTGTTATAAGAATGATCATGATGCCCTCATGTCCGTATTTTATTTTTATCGATACCTCTATCTCTAAACATGTGGACATATTTTTCGATTTTGGCTTCCGCTTGAGGACAAGCGAGGTCTAAGCTTGGGGGAGTTGATACGTCCATTTTGCATCATGCTTTTATATCGATATTTATTGCATTATGGGCTGTTATTACACGTTATGTCACAATACTTATGGCTATTCACTCTTATTTTACAAGGTTTATCATGAAGGGGGAGAATGCCGGCAGCTGGGATTCTGGGCTGGAAAAAGGAGGAAATATTGGAAACCTATTCTGCACAGCTCCAAAATTCCTGAAACTTCACGAAAGTCATTTTTGGAATTAATAAGAATTTTTTAGTGAAAGAAGTACCAGAGGGGGCCCACACCCTGGCCACGAGGGTGGGGGCACGCACACCCCTACTGGGCGCGCCCCCTGCCTCGTGGGCCCCTTGGTGGCCCTCTGGTGCCCATCTTCTGCTATATGAAGTCTTTTACCCTGGAAAAAATCATAAGCAAGCTTACGGGACGAAACTCCGCCGCCACGAGGCGGAACCTTGGCGGAACCAATCTAGGTCTCTGGCGGAGCTGTTCTGCCGGGGAAACTTCCCTCCGGGAGGGGGAAATCATCACAACCGTCATCACCAACGTTCCTCTCATCGGGAGGGGGTCAATCTCCATCAGCATCTTCACCAGCAACATCTCCTCTCAAACCCTAGTTCATCTCTTGTATCCAATCTTTGTACCAAAACCTCAGATTGGTACCTATGGGTTGCTAGTAGTGTTGATTACTCCTTGTAGTTGATGCTAATTGGTTTATTTGGTGGAAGATCATATGTTCAGATCCTTAATGCATATTAATACCCCTCTGATTATGAACATGAATATGCTTTGTGGGTAGTTACGTTTGTTCTTGAGGACATGGGTGATGTCTTGCTATTAGTAGTCATGTGAATTTGGTATTCGTTCGATATTTTGATGAGATGTATGTTGTCTCTCCTCTAGTGGTGTTATGTGAATGTCGACTACATGACACTTCACCATTATTTGGGCCTAGAGGAAGGCATTGGGAAATAATAAGTAGATGATGGGTTGCTAGAGTGACAGAAGCTTAAACCCTAGTTTATGTGTTACTCAAGCTTGGGGGAGGCTTAAGTCAATGTTATATTCATTCCCCAATAATGAGCTCTCAAGAGAAATGATTATTCAAAAAATTTATGCTCGGCTTTCTCTCAGTGATCGCACCATGCTCGATACTTCTTGTGTTGGTTCTTATATGCTGAAGACTATTGAATTCAAGTGGGACTTATTGAAAAGAATTAAACGCAACTCTGAAGATTGGGGTTTCGATGATGGTAAGGAGTCAGGAAGCGGAAAGATTATTGAAAACACTGAAGAAGCACCGTGCTGCTATTGGACATACTCTTGATGACCTTAAGGGCATTAGTCCTACTCTGTGCCAACACAAAATTAAATTGGAAGAAGACGCCACACCAGTTAGAGATCATCAACGGTGTTTAAATCCTAAGATGAAAGAAGTGGTAAGAAAGGAAATACTAAAGCTCCTTGAGGCAGGTATAATTTATCCAATTGCTGATAGTCAGTGGGTAAGTCCTGTCCATTGTGTCCCTAAGAAGGGAGGTATTAGTGTTGTTCCTAATGATACAGATGAATTGATCCTGCAAAGAATTATTACAGGTTATAGGATGGTAATTGATTTCCGCAAATTAAATAAAGCTACTAAGAAAGATCATTACCCTTTACCTTTTATTGATCAAATGCTAGAAAGACTATCGAAACATACACATTTCTGCTTTCTAGATGGTTATTCTGGTTTCTCTCAAATACCTGAGTCAGCGGACGATCAAGCAAAGACTACTTTTACTTGCCCTTTTGGTACTTTTTCTTATAGACGTATGCCTTTTGGTTTATGTAATGCACCTGCTACCTTTCAAAGATGCATGATGGCTATATTCTCTGACTTTTGTGAAAAGATTTGTGAGGTATTCATGGATGATTTCTCCGTCTATGGATCCTCTTTTGATGATTTCTTGAGAAACATTGATTGAGTTTTGCAGAGATGTGAAGACACTAGTCTCGTCTTGAATTGGGAGAAGTGCCACTTTATGCTTAATGAAGGCATTGTCTTGGGGCATAAAATTTCTAAAAGAGGTATTGAAGTTGATAAAGCTAAAGTTGATGCCATTGCAAAGTTGTCGTGTCCTAAGGACATAAAAGGTATACAAAGTTTCCTTGGTCATGCCGTTTTTTATAGGAGGTTCATTAAGGACTTTTCTAAAATCTCTAGGCCTCTAACTAATTTATTACAAAAAGATATTCCTTTTGTTTTCGATGATGATTGTGTAGAAGCATTTGAAATACTTAAGAAAGCTTTGATCACCGCACCTATTGTTCAGCCACCTGATTAGAATTTACCCTTTGAAATTATGTGTGATGCTAGTGATTATGTTGTAGGTGCTGTTCTAGGGCAAAGAGTTGATAAGAACTTAAATGTTATCCAGTATGCTAGTAAAACTCTTGACACTGCCCATAGAAATTTGCTACCACTGAAAAAGAATTCTTAGCAGTTGTATTTGCTTGTGATAAGTTCAGACCTTATATGGTTGATTCTAAAGTAACTATTCACACTGATCATGTTGCTATTAAATATCTTATGGAAAAAAAGATGCTAAACCTAGAATTATTAGATGGGTCCTCCTGCTCCAAGAATTTGATTTGCATATTATTGATAGAAAGGGAGCTGAGAACCCCGTTGCGGACAACTTGTCTAGGTTAGAGAATGTTCTTGATGACCCACTACCTATTGATGATAGCTTTCCTGATGAACAATTATCGGTCATAAATGCTTCTCGTACAACTCCATGGTATGCTGATTATGCTAATTACATTGTTGCGAAATTTATACCACCTAGTTTCACGTACCAGCAAAAGAAAAAGTTCTTTTATGATTTAAGACATTACTTCTGGGATGACCCACACCTTTATAAAGAAGGAGTAGATGGTGTTATTAGACGTTGTGTACCCCAAACATGAACAGGAACAGATCCTACGCAAGTGTCACTCCGAACCATATGGAGGACACCACGCTGGAGATAGAACTGCACATAAGGTATTGCAATCCGGTTTTTATTGGCATACTCTCTTCAAAGATGCCCGTAAGTTTGTATTGTCTTGTGATGAATGTCAAAGAATTGGTAATATTAGTAGACGTCAAGAAATGCCTATGAACTATTCTCTTGTTATTGAACCATTTGATGTTTGGGGCTTTGATTATATGGGACCTTTTCCTGCCTCTAATGGATATACACATATTTTAGTGGATGTTGATTACGTTACTAAGTGGGTAGAAGCTATTCCAACTAGTAGTGTTGATCATAACACCTCTATTAAGATGCTTAAAGAAGTTATTTTTTCGAGGTTTGGAGTCCCTAGATACTTAATGACTGATGGTGGCTCACATTTTATTCATGGTGATTTCCGTAAAATGCTTGCTAAGTATGATGTTAATCATAGAATTGCATCTCCTTATCACCCACAGTCTAGTGGTCAAGTAGAGTTGAGTAATAGAGAGCTCAAATTAATTTTGCAAAAGACTGTTAATAGATCTAGAAAGAATTCATCCAAGAAACTTGATGATGCATTATGGGCCTATAGAACTGCATATAAAAATCCTATGGGTATGTCTCCACATAAAATGGTTTATGGGAATAAATTTTCAACTATTTAGAAATAAACAATATAAATTAGCTAATAACTATGTTTGAGAAACTCACATAGCGGTAGAATTGGAGGCGTATCAACAAGGACGCAAATGTCCATATTGTCTTTCTTGATTTTAGGATCACCAAGATCCATGGTGACTAGCATACCCTCATCAAAACCATACATCTTGCAAAGTGCTTCCAAATTTTTGCAACCAAAATGGGTTACACTCTCAGAATTGTACAGTTTTACTTCAAAATCCACACCATAATGGGTCCTTAGGTGAATTTTCTTTGTTTCCATACTTTCATGGTCTTCAAAACCCATCCTCTCCAAGACATAGCGTCTTGCATAGCATGGGATAAGCTAGTAGAATTGGAAAAGATGAAAAGTACACGTTGAAATAGTTGAAGTCGTGCTTATAATTACGAAAAAAACACTTGTTGTCGTTGCGTACCGTTTCAACATCGAAGGTCTCCTCGAACTTAATGCTGAAGCGCCGATATTCGTCCAGCTCAAGGAACCTGTGGCACATACCTCAGTCGTCGTGGCACCAGTCGCACTGCCCCGTGCGGTTTTTGTCATCCGAGTACGACATTTCCTATGTTCATAATTCAAATATTAAACTTGTACAATTAAATATATGTACTAAAAAACCTAAATTAGATCATTATTATTCATCACGGGTTCACTATCGGTTTACCGAGCCCTTTCTTGAAAACTCTCAGCTCACGTGGTGTACATATTCGACCGTCGGTGATGGTAGCTCCTCCTTTCATTCCCGAGTGCATTACACCAAATTGTCTAGCACACAGGAATGAAGGAGAAGCTACCACCACGACAATAGTCGGGATTCTTCGTCCTCTCATATATATATGGTGGAGACTCTCCCTCACGAATTCCTCTCTGACATTTGTGACTGTCGGTGATGGTAGCTCCTCCTTTCATTCCCGAGTGCATTACACCAAATTGTCTAGCACACGGGAACGAAGGAGAAGCTACCCCCACGACAACAGTCGGGATTCTTCGTCCTCTCATATATGGTGGAGATTCGACAGACTTAAAGCCAACCTGAAATATCATTTAATTATCTTTCTAAAAAAGGACATATCGAGCGCCTGAAATTTGCCGGCAAGGAAATATACATGTTTATCTACTTCATATGACCATTCAAACTTGATGGCCATTTCAATGGTTGAAAATATGAGCAAAAACATTTCAAAATATCTTATAGGACTCATATTGACATGGAGATTTGGCTAGTCTCACCTCAAGGTCGGAGGGGGGTCGGTGACGGGGATGATGGCGGGGATGATGGAGGGGGCTCCTAGATTTCTACAAAAACAAAAACCCTATAAGCTATCAACTAATCAACTGCATACGCCTTGCATAGTGCTCTCCAATTTTAGCAAAACCAAATCGTAAAATAAAGTAGTATTCAAATTAGCATGCATTAAAAATAAACTACTTCTATAATAAAATAAAGTAGTTTTATTAAATCAACTAGTTCAACTATATACTAAGCACTTACTAATAAATTGACAAAAAAAATTCTATGAACAAAAAAAAATACAGCAATGCATACATATCCATGGATCATACATACATCTGCATATATATACATATACATACAACATCCATATATACATACATCGATGAACAAAAAATTATACATCAATGCAGAGAGCAGGCCAGCCGGGGCGGCGGCGGCGGCGCACGGCAGAGGGCAGCAAGCAGAGGGCGGCGGCGCGCGGCAGAGCGCAGCGACGGCGAGGTCGGGGCCGAGGGCGGCGAGGGCGAGGTCGGGGCAGAGGGCGGCGTCGGTGACGGGCGCGGGCGACGGGGTCGGGGCGGCGTGGGATGGCGTCGGGGCGGCACGGGACGGCGTCGGAGGCAGGGCGACGACAGCGACTGGCGCGGGCGACGGGGCAGAGGACGGCGGCGACGGGCACGGCGGGAGAATGAGGAACTAAAACGAAAATTTCGCAAGGGCTGTTTATATAGACGAAGCATTGGTCCCGGTTGGTGGCACCAACCGGGACCAATGCCCCCCTTTAGTCCCGGTTGGTGCCACCAACCGGGACCAATGGTCTCTTTTCAGCAGCCCAAAGGGCGGGAAGCAGAGGCCTTTGGTCCCGGTTGGTGCCACCAACCGGCACCAAAGGGGACCATTGGTACCGGTTCGTGGCATCAACCGGGACTAAAGGGGCCCTTTAGTCCCGGTTGGTGCCACCAACCGGGACCAAAGCTTGTGCTGCCCGTGGCCAAAAAGTTTAGTCCCACCACGCTAGTTGAGAGGGGCGCGCAGTGGTTTATAAGCCCCACTGCCGCACCCCTCTCGAGCTCCTCTCGATTGCAGGCTTTCGGACCTAATTGTCACTGCTATGCCTGTTGGGTCTACTGGGCCTTCCGCGGGCCTGAATCCTGGCCCATGGTAGGGTTTCTAGTCGTAGGTGGCATTTTTTTTATTTTTCCCAGTTTTTTTCTTTTTTTTGCATTATTTATTTTCTTTTGTTTTTTGCTTTATTTTTTAGTTCCTTTTGCTTTTAGGTAATAAAAATTATAAACTTTCTGTTAGTGCCATTTGTTTTCCAATTTGAATAGTTTAAATTTGAATTTTTTGAAATTTGTGTGAATCACTAGTTTTTTATATTTGTGTGAATCACTAGTTTCTGTTAGTGCTACTAAAGTTTCTAACAAGAATATTCTTTATGAAAATTCTTTTTTCTTTTACTGTTTTGAACAGAAAATACATTGATAATTTTAGTTGCATAAATTTTATATAATTATAGTTTCAATAATACTACAGGTTTTATAAATGTTTATTTTGTTTTACTTATTTATTAAAGTTTATTTTGTTTCTACTTAATTATTTTCTTTTCTTTTTTGCTTCTTTTATTTATTTTATGAAAATTCATTCTTTTTGTTTTATTTATTTTATTTTGTTTGTACCTGCTGTTGATATTTTTATTTATTTTATTAAAGTTTATTTTGTTTCTACTTATTTATTAAAAAAATTCGGTTACTAATTATTTATTTTATTTTGTTTCTACTTATTGATTTTCTTGTTTTTTCGCTTTTTTTATTTATTTTATGAAATTTCTTTTTGCTTTTTGCTTTTATACAAAAGCCCTCTCCCCTGGCTGGATTGGTTACGGTTTGTGGCCTGACCCGGCCCAAAAGACAACGCTTTGGTCCCGGTTCAGGCCACAAACCGGTACCAGTTGTGGTGGGCCAGGAGCAGGGCCCATTGGTCCCGGTTCGTGCCGCCAACCGGGACCAAAGGGGCCAGACGAACCGGGACCAATGGCCCCACGAGGCCCGGCAGGCCCCTGGCCTCACGAACCGGGACAAAAGGGCCCATGGGTACCGGTTCGTGAGCGAACCGGGACTAATGGGTTTATCTGGCCCGGACGTATGCCCTGTTTTCTACTAGTGGTATGGTGTAGTATTCAATCATTACCACTTCCGATATGTTGTTATGGCTACTTATGTACATATTTTTTGGGGTAGGTTGGTTGTACACTACAAGCTGCTCTGACAGCTGATTAGAGAGCGGCAAATAAAAAACAGTATTCAAAATTGATATACTTAACTCCACTATGCTGCCGTGCATCGTTCCTTCCATGAAAGCATGTTTGTTTTTCTTCCTGAACTTTTCCATAGGCAATAGAATCTTACAGTTTTCCCTTTATAGGGACCACATTAGATGAAAAAACAGTGTTCGGGAGTCAACAAAGTATTGCAAACCATTCACGTGCATTATCTGCTTCATCTGACGTGAATGACAGAATTTCAATGACATTCATCAGGTTGAATTTAATTGATGGGGTTGCATTGAGAAACCAGGATATGTTTAAATTATGATGGATTATTTCCAGACAGTGTCTATTAGTGCTACTCACAGAAAGTTTGCTTTTTCACAGGTATTCTGCCCAGATGTAAATGCCCATCACGAATGCGAGACGCCTTGCCGTGGCGCATCAGTTAACTTACCATAAGACGCCCTCACTCCGCCTGAACCATCGCCGCAACATCTCCGCTTCCTCAACCCTAAGGAGATGTGAGTGCTATCCTCTGGCCTGTCCCCAATTGGTTTGTGTTATGTTGATGCAGTCTGTCCCTGTTGCGGACAAATTTCTCCTTTCAACATGATCCAGTATGCGTCCACATGCAGACAGATCGTACTCCCTCCGTTCCAACATGAACGATCCAACTTTGTACTAACTTTGTACTAAAATTAGTACAAACTTGAGTTATCTATTTTGAAACGGAGGGAGTATTAGTCAACATTTTAGTTTGAGCTTCTCTGGATTTAATTACATTTTTGTTTCACAAAAAAGGTTAGCTGATAGAAGTGGCGATGTAGCTTAGAAGGAATGAATGAATACTAATTCCATAATATTTGTGACAACGTTTTTTATGCTTACGCGCCTTTCACTCTCCAATCATTAGCTCTCAATTTCCCCATCTATTTTTCATGAAACACACAAGAGAACACTCATCAATCTTGGATTCACTAGCACGTGCCTCATGTGACCATCTCTTAATGAACTAGATGCTTCAGAAGTTCCCTGATTATAATTTTCCCAGAGGAGTTGATGGTATAATCTCCTATATAATTAATCACAATTTATTCGCTGAAAGTGTTATTTTCCATATCAAAGTGAGGTATATTTGTTCGTGAAGAAAATTTTCTAGCTTCTCTTTTAATATACAGGTGTTGTTAGCTCTTCTGCCATACAAATTATGTGCTGGCCCAGAATCAAATGTAAATATGTTGTGCTTAGGTGTTAACTAAGCTACCCATTTTTTACTATTATATCCATATCATGTAACTATTGATGAATAAATTAGTTGGCAAATCATGTTTTGATGCAAAACTAAATACATAGAAGCAAATCAATAGGAGCTATTGCAACGGTCTTACCTTGGGACGAGTTGCGTGTTGGTGCACTTCAATTTTTATGTTTACAGTTGAATGTTATTTCTCGGTTTTAAAAGCAAGGCCAACTGTACCTTCACTCCAGTCCAGTGTTATTGTTTCTCCTTACTATAACAAAGGGTACACGTTTTGTGTGAGTGGAAGCGAAAAAATTTCTCAAATTAATTTTAGATGTCATTTGGTACAATAATTATATTATGCTTCGCCCACTATATTCCTCTTTCTTGATGCTGTATAATCCAATTTTATTTATAGTTCGAAAAATGGCAGTGAATGTCATGACACCAGCATCCATTGCAATCCGTTTGATCTGTATAACAGTTTGAATACTTGATGGTACATATACACTTTATCTTTGGGATTGGAGAAATAATCGGACTCCGGGATTATGGAAGATATGTATGATACAACGGTTTTCTGAAGTTTCTATTTTGTTGTAGAGGTTTTGATAATAGTAGATAATTGTACAAATTTACTGGAGATCATTCTTTTTTTAGTTATTAGGTACATCTGCCAGAGTTGCAGGCGTATACTCAAGTAAAATAATTTGGATGAAAAACACATAGACTCATCACGTTTGTGATCACTATGTAAAACTTTTCAGTAATTACACTTAGGTAATACTAGCAAACATGCCCGTGCGTTGCAACGGGGGATACACTGTACATGACCCCGAAAAGGGCAACGAAAAAATAGAAAATAACTTTTTCATAAATGTAATCTTTTTAAAAAATGTTAAAATTTTAAAAAAATTTGATAATAAAAAATTTGTTCATGATTTAAAAATTGGTTCATGTTTTTATAGTTTAGTTCATGTTCAAAATAAATTCAAAATTCCAAGTTCCAAAAAATGTTCAAAAGTACACATTTTGATTATCTTTCGAAAAATTATTTACGTTTCAAAAAAAACTTCACCTATTGAACAAAATGTTCACTGTGTATAAAAAATGTTCATCTTGTATTGAAATTTTTTTCAACATGCATGAAAAGTTCATCATATATTTTAAAAATGTCCGATCTGTATTTGGATATTGTTCTCGGCATACTAAAAAAAATGTTCAGTGTGTATTTAAATTTACTTTCAGAGAACTGTTCACAGTTCAAACAAATTGTTCAGAATTCTATTTTTCCAGAATTTTAAAAAATATTCACATTTTCGAAAAATATATTTACCTCTTAAAAAATCACTATTAAAAATATAGTTATTGGTATTATTAGAATTTTGTAATTTGTGCACGACTTTTAAACTTTTTTTGGATTTTTTGAATAAATTTTCTTCACATTTTCTTTATTGAAATGTTGAAAACGGATCTGCCGCTGTCGTTACACTTTAACTGTTGTGCCTCTTCTTGGTCGTCTGTTGTTGCTAGCTCAGTTGGCCAGCCTTGGAAATATCCAGCGTTAGGTTGGTAGTTCGATACCTATTGTTATTTTAGTTTTCGTATTTTGTTCCAGGCCAGCGAATTGGGACAGCCCGTTTGCGTGTGCTCTTACTTAAAAGGGAAAAGTCTAAAATAAACCTTGAATTTGTATGTCAAGTCTGAATCAAACCTTGTACTCCTAATCCCTAAAATCAACACCCTGATTTTATTGATCCCGGTTAATTCCGACCCAATTTTTGTTTGGCGCAACAGGAAAACATCTGATCCAGGCTAGGATCACTTACTACTCTCGCTGACCACACTGGCCCACTTGTTATATAATACTACATCTTTAGTCAATAGTCATTTGCCTAAAAATATCTGTAGCTAGTCATTCTCTCTCTCGTCTACACTACAGTTGCATCATCTTTTTGGGGGCGCACACAGATGCGAACATCCAGACCGGACCCTCCACTCACTGGAGTAGCAATTGAGGATGCTGGGAAAATCAAAAGGAAGCACGAATTACCAGGAACCTAATATTGTGGTAGGAATTCCCGTGAAGATGGCTAGCGGCGAAAGTTTATGGTAGCAAGACGCTTCAGTTGAGGATGGTCGAAATTGATTGAGCGTCAAGCCGTCGGCAGAATTGGACTAAGAGAGAGTCTCCAAATGCGCGCGAAATATTCGGCGCGCCGGATAAACCGCCAATTTGGCGCGCTCCAGCAGACGCGCGAAAGTTTGAGCGTGAAAAAGATGGGGGGGGGGGGGCAAAAGCGGCAGTTTTGACACGTGTCGCCTAGTGCGCTGGTTAAAAGCTGCGCGCAGGCGCCCGCCGCCCGTCTTTCCCTCGTGTCGCGCCTTCTTCCTCGCCTCTTACAGCGCCCCGCCGCCGTCGTGCCTTCTCCCCTCGCCTCTTCCAGTGCCCCGCCATGCCACCGCACCCCCGGAGCAGGGTCGGGCTACCGCGGCGTCCGCCCGCCCCTCTGGCGTGTATTACGCGGAGATCTGATCCCGCGATACACACCTCAGGCTCGGCACGTTCGAGACTGCCCACGAGGCCGCCCGTGCGTACGATGCAGCCCCGGGCGGCCTCGATCGCAGAGGAACTTCACTGACGTGCGAACGCGCAAGCAGGCGCAGGAGCTCGCGCCTCCCTCGTGACTAATCAGCGACTAGGATCGCCGCCTCCAACGGTGGCTCAATGCGTTTACGTCGTCGGACTACACCATCGAGGAGGACAAGGAGTAGTTTTATTTAGCATCATTTTATTTATTTTTATTAGCATCGTATGAACTGGCTTGTGGTTTGAGGAACTATGCTATAAAATTTAAAGTTTTAAATTATGTGTTGTTTCATATATTTTTTCGTATGTATTGTTTCAAAAAAATTCCAAGCGCGCGCTGGGTTTTTCCGCGCCTGGTGAAGCGCTATGGCGGGCCGCTAAATTTTGCAGGGTATGATAAAGCAACCACCCTTCTGCGCGCGCTAATGTTATTTCGACGCCGA
The DNA here is from genome assembly GCF_018294505.1 of Triticum aestivum. NCBI lineage: Eukaryota > Viridiplantae > Streptophyta > Magnoliopsida > Poales > Poaceae > Triticum > Triticum aestivum. The sequence continues at coordinate 825,848,749 of NC_057801.1, read as the reverse complement.
AAAATAAATTAGCGTGCCGCGATACCACGCACCTGTTGAAGATGCTCTAAGCTAGAGGTAGAGCGGCGGTCCTCTTCCTCTCGCCCGTCGGTGTGCTCCGGCAGTAGCTCGCGGATGCGCTTGCCGCGCTTGAGCCCAAGAAAGACTTGAACAATTTCTTCATGTGTCCCAAGGATGTCGTATACGAGCCCAAGACAGACTTGAATAATTTCTTCATGTGCTTCAAAGATGTCGTATACGAGCTCAGAGTGCCTGTTGTGACATGTGACCCTTAGCATCAATGGCTCGCCTCATACATCTTCGTACTAGTCTAGGCGCATAGGCTACACGCTACACACTAGCATACGAGCTCGCCTTGCATATGAGAGAGAGAGATTAGGCGAAGAAGACAATGTGTGACATAGTCGTTGGTGAGAAAAATGTCTAATCCAGGTCGGGATTGTCTTTTCCCGCTTGGACAAACATGTCCAGAATGGTGTAGGGTCGGGGATTAACCGGGATCGATAAGGTTAGGGTGCTGATTTCAAGGATTAATAGTTCAAGGTTTGATTCAAACTTGGACTACGAGTTTAAGGTTTATTTCAGACTTTTTCCTACTTAAAACTGGTGTACCTATAAAACTGGTGTTCGATCGCTGAGATTGACGTACGACGTACGTAAAAAAAAGACTCTGACCAAGAAAAGTGGAGAAACAATCCTCCCTTCAATATTAGGGATCTACCTCTACCTCTACTCTACACTCTACCATTTCTACCTAATATTAAAGGGAGGATTGTTTCTCCAATTTTTTTGGTTTACGGTGGGATCCAGATTATTTTATTTTTCGTATTTTTGTTCCAGGCCAGCGAATTGGGACAGCCCGTTTGCGTGTGCTCTTACTTAAAACTGGTGTACCTATAAAACTGGCGTTCGATCGCTGAGATTGACGTACGACGTACGTAAAAAAAAGACTCTGAGCAAAAAAAGTGGAGAAACAATCCTCCCTTCAATATTAGGGATCTACCTCTACCTCTACTCTACACTCTACCACTCTACCTAATATTAAAGGGAGGATTGTCTCTCCAATTTTTTTTATTTACGGTGGGACCCAGATTAGTTTTCGTCTATTGGACCAGTGTTTTTTCGTTCGTCCAGATTTGTTTCGGCCAACAAAATCGCACGACACACAGAGACGAGCCGCGATGGGCCGGCCCACTAGCGGATGCTGTACAGCTCGCCCCAGTGAAAAAAGTACAAGAAAAAAATTAAAGTGCACCAGGGTGCTGGCGCTTGACGCGACAGAATGCAAGCCACTAGACTACGCCTAACACTATGTCTAAATTGCAGCGCGACGTCCTAAATTAGCAAACAGCCGGGCCAGATACTAAGAGGAAAAGATTTTTTTTTTGGAAAAAGTAGATATATTTTAGAACGCGAATATTTTTGGAAATTTGTAAACAAAAAAATTTAAACTCGAACATATTTCTGTTTTTATTTTTATTTTTTGAGACTTGAACATTTTTTAAAACACAAAACTTTTTTGAAAACAAGGAGGTACTATAGCGAACGTTTTTTCGATTTTGAGAACATTTTCTAAAAAGACAAATTTTTTGAAATTTGAATTTGAAAACTAGGAAGTATGGTATCTAACACTCTTTAATCTGTACCTACTAATGAAGCAAGGTGCAGTTCTCTAAATTTTCAGTCTGTCCATTGCATAGGATTTTTCATTCGTCTTGCACAAGGGGCAAACGCAAGTGAAAGAAAAAACGCCTTTTGTTCCTAGGTGAAAGAAAAAGGCTTAGCTTTTTTTATTCATCAGTGTGTTTGTTTTTATGAATGTCTCGCTTGGCCTTAGTCTGCATTGTGGCCCAGCGAAGCCGGCCCCGAGGCATGCAAGGCAAAAGATATTAGTTCCTGTTTGGAATCAAACCGGCGGCCTCCCTCCCCGTCTAGGTAAATTCATCGCAACCGATTGAGCTAGATCAATGTTTGTGTTTAGGTGAAGATTGTTTTGTCTAATCAATAGTCTCACCTTGGTTGCTTATAGATAATCCCTTCAATTGATATACTTTTTTGAGTTTTTAGGTATCAAGGAGCTGACTTGGGAGTCAATAAGCCAAGGGTAAGAAACGACGTGACAAAAAAATAAAGGAGGGAAATAAGCTAGATTTTTTTTGAACACAGGGAAATAAGCTAGATGTAACATGGAAGGTTTCATGGTGGGCGCCAGAAGGATCCGTGAGACTACGTACTAAAGGAGGAATATGTATTGGAAGCGCCAATAAAATACCGGTAAAAGGAATTTAATCATAAAAATTCTACTTTTTAATAACATTATTATGAGGGTCAAGAAAATAAAATGCCCACAGATGTATTGTTTTAGTTCAGTTTATTAAACTAGGGATATGGAACAAACCTTTTTCTCCATTGCGTCTTCACGTACGACTAGCCTCGCTCGGCTCAGTGACACCCGTTATAATGCATGAGTCCAACTAAGAATTCACGGTTTATCTAACACAAACTACTCAATTTACATGATAACACGCACATATATTAGGTGTAGTGCTTTCCCCTATTATATTAGCCGGATGTAAAAAAAATCTCTGTTCGACGCTCTTGATCTCGTCAGACACGAAGGAGACTCAACGATCCAACTATTGGACCTATCCAACATTGGTTAGTGACAACTGGTACCGCGACTACTAGCGACAAGGACCACAAAGAGGACAAGCAGAAACATGGGTCTGATGTCGTCATATTCAAATGAAGGATGTGGACCTGAGGGTGAGGTATTAGTCATATTTGTTATGTTATGGGCATATGAGGCCTTTAGGCATGTTCAGTGGGTAAGGGCCTGTGGGCGTTGTTTTTCCCCGTTGCAACGCACGGGCATGTTTGCTAGTTAGGGATAAAACGAGTACGCACAAAGAAACCTGCGTTTCTGATGTTATGAAGATGTTATTAACTCACAGGCTCATGTTTAGTAAGCTGTTTGATAGAACAGCATGATCATATACACCATGTCTCTATCTCTTTAATTTAGTAATACCACACTATATTTAAGAAATATTGTGGTTGCTGAATAATTGTTGAATGTGTGATTTTCCTTTTGCACTCAGCACATTTATATTGATTATACTTGGGAGAGTTACAAATGTGGAAAGTTCTTCGTAATGCAAACCAATTTTCAACATATTTTTTTCTACATGAGCTTTGGGCACATGTCAAATAACATATTCATATTATCTGGGATAACAAAATAACAATATGAAACTTTTAGATAGTTCTAAATGTTATCTGGGTGCACGGTTCCATGAAAAAAGTTTTACATTTTGAATAAATAAGCATTCAAGAGCATAATACAAAGTACCCGAATTCATAATTAGTTCATTTTCCAATATAAGAAATATAAAAACACTAGACTGCTGTCTACATAACTAGCCCATGCTGTTGCCCGGGTTGATGACTAGTTCATGTCATGATAACTTATTTTTGGTCCTGCTAGACAGCTGCACCAGCTCAAGACCCCGGCTCCTCGTGCTTGACATCACGTCGGTGTTGACTCCGTTTTCTAGCCTAGTCTCTTTCTAACTCACGAACACCTGGGTTTCAGCCAGTGAAAGAAAATCACCAGTTAAAGTGAGATCCTCTCGTCAGCTGCTTTAGGTCCTCCAACTTTGGACAGTTGGTAATGTACACCGTCGGCACTTCTGCGATTGCCCTTGCTCCACCGATTGACACAAGGTCTGGACATTGTGCAATCAACAGTTGCTCCAGTGATTTGAGGCTACTGCTCCATACTTGTTCTGGAATGAATGTTAGACCCGGACATTTCTTCAGCGTCAGTGAGACAAGGCATGTGAGGCTCTGTAGGCAGCTGTGAACAAATGCAGACATGTCCCCACAGTCCATTAAGTAGAGCCGTTGGAGGGAAGATGGGAACACCAATCCGCTTGGCCATCTGATACTGGCACATTCCGCAATCTTCAAACGACGCAGACAAGATAAACTCCCAATTTCAACAGGCAGCGACACTAACTTGTCACATTCTGTAAACTCTATCTCGTCAACGACAGGTAGATATTCTTCTGATAGGAGCTTATCAATGGTTGACAGCTTGTCACACTTGTGAATTCTTAGGGAAGTAAGGAACGAGAATCCTCCTCTAACGGTGCTGCCACAAACTGAAATGTTTGGGAAGATTTGTCCAGATTGCCCAATACTTTTGAGAGATCCACAATGTGAAATGTTCAACTCCAACAGAGCTGGAACATTCCAGTTTTGCAGTTGGATGGATGTCAGACCATCGCATGATAACTTAAAATTGGTGAGAGAGCAGCACTCTATATTTTCCGCGAGATTACCACAGTTAATTCCAGCTGGACTCGACCCACTATCACCCAGCACGAGCATCTTGAGAGAGGGCGACACCAAACATTGGGAGTTGTTAATGTTTGGGCACTTGGTCACCTCCAGTTCCTCGAGACAATGGAAACCCACAAAACTTCCACACGATTCTAAGCTTGGGCAATGCCATATTTTTATTTTCTTGATGGCTGGAATATAAGCTGGATGTACGAGTTGTTCGACGCTAGATAAATTTCGGCACCCAAAAATTTCGAGCTCTGTCAGGAACGGGAAAATGCCAATGGTTTCTTTGTTACTGTTAACTAGCAACTCCACGGGCATCTCGTTTAGTTCTATCCGCTGTGAGGTCCTGGATAGCGATGTGCTCTCTGGCAAAGGTATGCTCTCTAGTCCATCACTAGTATCAAGTGTCAGTGATGCTGAGCTTGGCGAGTTTTCTGGCCCACACCAGCTTGGAAGAGACACCCCTCCATAGCCCTTGACGAGCAGAGACTTGAGAATGGAGGGAGGTTCTAACACTTGAAGCACTTTTATATCATTCTCTTTCGCCGAGAGAATTTCTTCCTCACAGCGCCTACTATTGTACCAATAACTATCCATAGACCATTCCAGTTTCAGGTTGTGGAGACATTGCTTATTCTTCAGTTCCACCTCTGCTACAGCATCCTTACTTATCATCCCAAGATTATATATGCGCAAAACTTTAAGATCCGACCAATTCTTTTTCAATCCAATGCCTAGTCCATGCCTACCGGTCGCATCAATATCTAGGTCACACCCTGCATTATACACAAATCCATCTGAGTCAAATCTCCTTAAACTGATCAACTTACTGAAGTCATCGACCAGGATTACAATCTTGCATTTCCTGGCATATACAAACTGTAATCTGTATAGGTAACAGAACGCCGAAGGAAGTCTGTTCAAAGGACAAGCTTTGGAGATGTCAAGGTATCGAAGATGCTTCAAGTTGCCAAGGCTATCTGGTAATTCCTTTGTAGAGGCACAACACATCACGCGCAGACGGTGAAGGCCACTGCACCAATGGTCCATCACAGCAGATATATCATCACTCCCAGAAAGTTCATTGCAAAGTAGGGTACGCAGCTTTGTGTGCTTGCACAGGCTCAACAAGTCTGCTTTCTTAAAGTCTTCCCCAGAGAGTATTGACAGATGACGAACATTCCGAGGAACTTTTCCAAAGTCAGCATTTTCTCTTATGATGAAGCAGTCATTCCTTGAAACTAGTTTTGCCATGTCATGCATCAAATGAGGTATTTTGTATGAGCCGGAGACTTGTCGAAAGAATGACTCATTCACAAGTTCTTCAAAGTACCGACAACCAATATCTGTAGCTTTAATGTCACCTTCAGGTTCCACAAATCCTTCGGCCACCCAAATTTCAGCTAAGTTCTTCTTTTGAAATCTGTAATTCTTGGGGTACACAGCACAGAATGCAAAACATCTCCTCAAATGGAATGGTAAATACATATAGCTCAACTGAAGAGAAGGCAAAATGTCAGTCTTCTCTTGTTTCAACTCCCACAGTTCACTCCCCAATACATAATTCCAATGTGATGCACAAAGGTCCATTCTTAACAGGAGTCCAACAGTTTTCGCAGCTAAAGGAGAACCCACCAACTTATGACGAATGCTCATACCAATGTGCTCTAAATTGGGATCATTGTTAGAACTCTCGGACCCAAATATGCATTGTTTGAAGAAATTCCATAAGGGCACACCCCACAAACCATGCAATGTAAAGGGATCCATTGTGCAGACCTTACGAGCAACCATAGGAGATCTAGTAGTGACCAACATCAAACTTTCCCGTCCATTGTTTTTTAAAGGTGCACAAAATATATTCCAATATTTACTGTCTTCCTTGAAAGCATCACCCCACAGGTCATCAAGGATAATGAAGACCTTTTTGTCCCTCACGTGTTCAGAAAGAGCATGCTGAAGTGTACCCAAATGATCTGATGTTGGCCTTTCTCCAGAGCAGGATTCTATGGCCTCCTTAGTCAACCTAATAACATCGAAGTCATCCGATACGCAAATCCAAATTATTAGGTTGAAGTGAGACCTTATATCTGGATGATTGCAAACATGTTGGGCCAAACAGGTCTTACCAATACCCCCAATTCCAACTATTGGCAAGACATGAAGACCTGGTATTTTTGATTCATCATTATCTTTGTTTGCCGACATGTGTTTGGAACGGGCACTGCCACTTTTGTTAGGTTCAGTAAGAAACCCAATCACCTTTTTCAGCTCCTGGGCACCGCCAAATATTTCTGACTCATTCAGCAAATAGGTGGTCTTTGGCCTAACTGATTTGTCAAACCTCCTGACTGATTCATAACTATCTTCATGCAAGCCCATCTTCTCTAGCTGATTCAAAAGATCGTCCAGCCTATCCTGGACACATTGCACTTTCTCGTTGAAGCTGCCTGTAATGACATCGTTAAAGAAATCACTGAAAGGACATTGGTTTGCATTGCCCTCCACTGTCACCTTCAGCTCATACCATTTGAACTCATCAAGAAGGTCTTCAGCATCATACACTGAATTCCTTAAATTTGGAAGGATCTCAGCAATAGAGTCTTCATAGCTCCTCCACTCTGCTGCATTAATGAGGACGTACATTTCAGGCAAAGTGTCTCGAAGACCTTGTAGGTGTTCATCCAATTTCGATACTTCACCCTGAATTTCTGGCTCTCTTGGTACACTCCGTCCAGAATATTGGGAGGAAATAGCAGATCTCATCCACTGAAATAATTTGACAAACTCTCCACCGGTTGCCATCCAGGGCTCAACAACCTTGTCGTCAACAGAATCAAAGTCTGCCTCTTCCATAATTACATTATTGTCAGTTTCTGTCTTCACTTTCGATATTTTGTCAGCACCTGCAGCATCAAAATTCTGTGAGTTATTATCATAATATACCTCAAAAAAGAACTCACAATACAAGAAACATGGATATCAAATAGAGTGTGGTTTTATAGTGCCCGGGTGCTCTTATCACTACCATCCGTCCAGAATCTTGCGTCTTGAGATCTGTATCACGCACTGTAGCAACGAAATCCATTAGCAGTGGGCGTTTTCTATCTCCGGTTCGCCTCTTGGGCCGACCGTGAGGAAGCCATGCGCCGTCAACCGTTGGAGCATGAGGGCGCCCGCATCAATCTGCATCACGAGGAGCTCTACGGGCGGGTGCAGCAGTGCGCCCGTCAATGTGCTCTCCAGGCGGCAACCGGGTTCCCGGCGGAGTTCCTGCCCCCACCTGCATTCCGGCAGCCTTCTCTGGCTTCGTGCGCGTCCTTGAGATCGACCCCCACGTCCTCTCCGGCCAAGAGCTCACCATGGTCCGCGTGGTTGTGCTGCTGGAGATAGCCGAATTTCGGCTGTTTTCAAAAATTTCGGCTGAAATTTGACCAAATTTTGACTGCAATTTGACTTAAATTCGAACAAAATTTACCAAATTTGACCAATTTCGGCCTAAAGATACTTTCCGCCCCAGGCCGAGATGTCCGAAATTCGGCCGAAATCCTTTTTATCGCCCGAAAACCAAAACAGTGCTAGAGGCATCCCTTGTGATGTCTGGCCATGGGGAGGGCCCTGGCCGACGAGGGTGATCTCCATCGAGCCCGCCAGGGTTTGGCCCATGTTGAACTCCTTCGGGCCGGACGGCGAGGACATCCCCTTCTTTGTCCATCCTCCTCCTCCGTTTTCCCACAACGGGGGGACCCGACGCCGCCCGTCGTCTGCGCCACTGGGAGGGAGAGGCCCCGGTGCCTGTGCTCGGTCGTGTCGGTTCTCGGTTGCAGCGGTGGAGGCGGGGGTGGGGGCAGTCGCGCCCTTGCCTCTGTCCTTCGCGTGCTCGGCGCTCCCCCCTCCCCAGGAGGGGGCCCTGGTCCAGCCATGGGACCGATCGCTGCCTGGTCCTGCCCCGGATCTCCCGCAACGTCGACCCCCTCTTCCCTGTCGTCGTCGGTGCGCATCACCGAGCTGCCTGACGACTACGCCCCAGGTTTGGGTGCGGCGGGGGGAGAGGTTGACTCGGGCTGCATGGGGATGCTGGCGGCGTCGCCCATGTTGGGCCGTTGGGCCTGGCCCGTCGCAGTGCCCGTCTGGCACATGCCGACACCGGCGAGTTTGTGGGCATGGAGGAGAAAGCGGTGAAGCGTAGAGCCCTCAAGGACGCGCTCGTCGGCTGCTCCCCCCGCCTACAGGCTAAAGCGGCGCACGACAAGGTCATCGCGGTGGTGGTTAGGCCGCTTGCGCCTTGCGGCGAGTGCCGTCGCCGGGCTGCGTGCGGCTGCTGCTATCAAACCTGCATCGGTGCCCGGAGCTCGTCATGTCTAGGAGCCGCTCTCGCTGGTGTGGGTGTGACGCCTACGTTGCTCCTCTTTGTATCCCTTCTTCTGTTCCCGCCTGCTTGGGAGGCCATGTATCCTTTCTTTCCTTGTACTTGTGTGCACGCTGCGTGGCTGTGGTGTTGGTCTGTTTCCATGGTTAGTCGTGGGTCTCGTGGGTGTCAGTAATTCTCCCTCCTCTCTTGTGGAATGTTCAGGGCCTTGGGGATGATGACAAGTGTGATCTGGTCCGTAACTCGTCTCCAACGACCCCTCTGTTGCGTGTTTGCAAGAATCTAAGCTTGCCTCGCTCAGTATGCAGAAAGCTCGCTCATTCCTTCCATCCTCCCTCTTTGAGTTTGTTGCGAAGGACGTCGATGGATCCAGGGGGATGTGGTGACCGCCTGGAACCCGCGCCTCCTTCCTCTCGCTGCCTCGTCGCAGTCCCGCTTCTCGCTTACCTCTTCCCTCGTGTCTACCGTCTCCGATCTTAGTTTTACGGTAACTAATGTTTACGCCCCCTTGGATCACTCTCTCACCGCGGCCTTCGTCGATGACATGCTAGCCGTCGCCCCCTGGTCTCGAGCCCCTGGTTGATCATGGGTGATTTCAACCTGATCCACTTCCCCCGCGAGAAGAACAATGATAGATTTAACGCGGGGTGGGCCTCGGTTTTCAACTCCATGATCAATCCGCTTGGTTGGTTTGAACTCCCCCTCGCCGACCGCCTCTTCACTTGGACAAGTAGGCGCGATCCCCCCCCCCCCCCCCCCCCCTTTGCGCGGCTTGATCGTGCCTTCTTTGATGTGAACTGGGACTCCTTGTTTCCAGATTCCGTGCTCTCTTCCCGTCCGTGGACCACGTCGGATCACTTTCCTCGCATGGTCACCGTTTCGACCTGCCTCCCCTCCCCGGGCCGCTTCTACTTCGAGTGGGCCGAGTATTTAACCAAAAACTATCACAATTCATGGAAACGTGACGAAAAACTACCACTTTACGTTTTTTGCGAAAAACTACCACTTTTATCCTAAACCGTGGCAAAAAACTACCAACTCGTTTAACTGCTCGGTTTGGCCGCGCTAAGCCCGAATATGACCGGTTGGGCCCACACATAAGCGGCGTAAAAAACCAATCAGGTCCCTAGTTTTTCTTAAAAAAAGCAATCCAGTCCATGAAAGGGGACATGTGCCATGGTTGGCTGGCCACAGCCACGGCCGGGGGCCGGCGAACATCCACCGCCGCACCAGCCTCCCGCCGCCGGCCTCCAGTCACCGCCGCACCACCGCCGGCCTAGACCCACCGCCGCACCGCCATGCCCGCGGCCCCCTCCACCGCGCCGCCGCCCGTGGCGGCATGCCTGGCCGAGCCCAGTGGCGCCGCGCGCCCGTGGCTGCGCCCCTGGATGCGCTCCGATGGTGGCGCCCCTGCCCGCGGCCGCATGCCTGGCCGAGCCCAGTGGCCGCGCGCCCGTGGCAGCGCGCCTGGCCGAGCCCCCTGGCTGCGTACGAGGCCGGCCGAAGCTGCTAGTTCACGACGGGGATGCAGCCAGAGCTAGCTAGCTGGCTAGCTCACGCACGCACTGCGGCGGCCGGAGCTAGCTATCTATGCACGACCGCCGCTTGCTGCTGCTTGCTTCCACCATCGCCGCTACTTGCCGTTGCTCCCGCTTGCCGCCGCCGCCGCATGCCTCTGCTTGTCGCTGACGAGCTCGCCGGCGGGACCTAATTGCTTTTTATTTTATTTTACAGGGACCCGATTGCTTTAAAAAGTTTTTTGTAGGGACCTGATTGCATTTTTAGCCCGCTTATGTGTGGGCCCAACCGGTCAGATTCGGGCTTAGCGCGGCCGAACCGAGCAGTTAAACGAGTTGGTAGTTTTTTGCCACGGTTTAGGATAAAAGTGGTAGTTTTTCGCACAAAAATGTAAAGTGGTAGTTTTTCGTCACGTTTCCATGGATTGTGGTAGTTTTTGGTTAAATACTCGAGCGGGCCCGTCTGCTCGACCGTCTGTTCCTTCCTACTGTTCTTTCATCCTAGGATCGTGTCCCCCCCCCCCTGCGCCGTGAGCCGTCTCGCTCGTCAGAAGAAAGCCCTAAGGTCAGCCGCCAAGGTTTGGAAACGCCGACATCGATACACTCCAGTTTTTGATAATGACTGTAAATTCCTAGTTGATTTCTTTGACTTCTTGGAGGAGCATCGCAGTCTTGAAGGGTACGAAGATGATCTGCGTCGGGACGCGGGGCTTTCGCTGGCCACGTCGCTCGCCTGGCAGGCGGCCTTCTGGCGGCAGCGGTGCAAATGTCGGGCGGTGGTGGCCGGAGATGAAAATACCGGCTACTTCCATCCCTAGCATCACAGCGGCGCCATGTGAACGCCATCTGCACGCTCTGCGTGGGTGGCGTGGAGCTCGTCGACCACAACGCCAAGGAGACGGTGCTTCATCGCTTCTATGCCGCCTTCCTCGGTCGGGCCCCCGTCACATCTTGAGGGTTCAGCCTTTCGGCCCTTTACATCAACACCCCCATCGCTGATGGGGCGCCCATGGTCGCCCCGTTCTCGAGCTGAGATCCACGCGGCCGTGCGCGCGCTTGATGGCTCGAGCGCGCCGGGGCTGGACGGCCTTGGCCCTGCCTTCTACCAGGATGCTTGGTCCGTGGTCGCCGGCGATCTCCAACGCCTCTTCGGAGACTTCCACGCTGGGGTGGCGCGTCTCGACGGGATCAACAGGGCCCTCATTTCCTTGCTCCCGAAGAAAGAGGGTGTCCCGGCGCTCGGGGACTTTAGGCCGGTCTCTCTTCAAAATGGGGACGTCAAAATCCTTTGTCGTGGGCCTACAACTCGCCTCCAAAAGCAAATTGTCGGGCTCATAGACGAGGACCAGTCTGGGTTCTTGTCGGGGCGAAGCATCCCGGAGGACTTCATCTTCGCGGCTGAGCTAGTCCAGTGCTGCAACAGAAGGGGGACGACGACTCTTGTGTTCAAGCTCGAATTCGCCGAAGCCTTCGACTCCATTGCCTGGCCTGCCCTTCGTCGGATCATGGAGACGACTATAATTTTTGATTGTTCCATGCTGTTATATTATCATTCTTGGATGTTTTACAATCATTTTATATCATTTTTTGGTACTAACCTATTAACATAGTGCCCAGTGCCAGTTGTTGTTTTCTGCATGTTTTTTACATCGCGGGGAATCAATACCAAATGGAGTCCAAATGCAGCGAAACTTTTTGTGGATTTTTTTGGGCCAGAAGATATCCAGTGGGCCAGGAACACACCTGAGGGGAGCTCCAAGGGGAGCACAACCCACCAGGGCGCGCCTGGGCCCAGGCGTGCCCCGGTGGGTTGTGCCCTCCTCATTGGCCTCCCGCACCGCCTCTTTGCTCTATAAATATCCCAATATTCCAGAAACCCTAGGGGAGTCGACGAAAATCAATTTCAGCCGCCGCAGAGTCCAGAAACACCAGATCCAATCTAGACACCATCTCGGAGGGGCTCATCATGTCCATTGGTGCCTCTCCGATGATGCGTGAGTAGTTCTTTGTAGACCTACGGGTCCGTAGTTAGTAGCTAGATGGCTTCCCCTCTATCTCTCTCTCTCTCTCTCTCTCTTGATTATCAATACAATGGTCTCTTGGAGATCCATACACTACTAGGGAAAACCTTATACACAGAACTTTATCAGTAGCGTGGGTCAAAAAAGCACGCTGGTGCTAAGTAGCAGTAGCACGCGTGCACAAACCGCGCTACAGATAAAGTTCTAGCAGTAGCGCACCTTGTTCTAAACACGTTACTACTAAAATTCCAACGGTTTAGCCGATAGGCTACACATAGTAGTAGCGATCCATATTGACCTGTGCTACCGCTACTTCCTTTGTAGGAGTGCGTTTTTTTTCTAAACTCGCTACTGCTAAAGGATATAAAATTAAATGAAAAGCAAATAGAAAGGTAATTGAAAATGAAAGAAATAGAATAAGGTGAAAGGAAAAAAAAAAATATGAAGAAAAATAAATGAAAAAGAGGGAAAAAGTAACGAGTAGGAGTAGCGTGTATACCAGAACACGTTGTAGCTAACGTAGCAGTAGCGCGCTTTCTGGAACGCGCTACTGCTACTTCTGAATTAACCACCCGCGGGCTCAAAATTTTGCTAAGTCCTCCATTCCCCCCTTTCCCCTACTCCTCTGTCGCCGCCGCCCGAGCCTGCCCACACCGCCGCCGCCCGAGGCCGCCCTCAACCTCGCCGCTGCCGCCCGCCGCCACTCTCGACCTCACCGTCGCCGCCCTCAACCTCACCGGCGCAGCCCGAGCCCGCCCAGCACCGCCGCCTCCGATCCAGAGCCCGCCCTCGCCGCCCCTACCTCTCCATTGCCGAGCACCTCCCCGCCACCGTCTCTCCCCTCTCTTTAAGCCCCCGCCCCTCCCCCACCCCCTTTCTCTCTGCTTATTTAGTACTAGATGTTGTTTAGTAGTAGTAGATGTTAATTTAGGGTTCATAGATAATGATTTTTAGTAGTAGTAGATGTTAATTAGTAGTAGTAGATGTTTAGCAGTAGTAGTAGATGTTTTTTTACTATTGTATAATGTAGTTTATTTTTACTGTTTTTAGTAAGTGTTTAAAATAATTAGTAAGTAAATTAATAAACTAGTTGAACTAGTTTAGTTATAGTTGAACTAGTTTAGTAAGTAAATTAATAAACTAGTTGAACTAGTTGAATTAATAGAACTAATGTATTTTTAGTAAGATAATTAATATAACTAGTTGAACTACTTTATTTTTAGAAAGAACTAGTTTTTTTTCTATTTATAGTAAGTTTATATTTAGTAAGAACTAGTTGAATTAATAAAACTAGTTGAATTTGTCATATTTGTTGTTATTTTTTTAGTTTAAGCAATTATTCGGGATGTATTAGTGATAACTTATAGGGTTTTTGCTTTTGCAGAAATCAAGGAGCCCCTCCATCATCCCCGCCGTCGTCCCCGTCACCGACCCCCTCCTACCTCGAGGTGAGACCAGCCAAATCTCCATGTATATCTTGTGTTGCTCAAATAGGATATGTGGTTGCCCAAGTGGCCGTTCATGTTCAGGTTACACCTCCGAGTGGCCTATGTTTTGCCGGAGTGTTGATTAATTTCCGTTCCGGCAAATTTCAGGCGCTCGATATGTCCTTTTTCAGCAAAGGTCATGCCAGATTTTCCCGTGAATTCTGCCATGACTTGTGCTAGAACATGTAGGAAATATCGAGTGGCCTGGTTTTTTAGTACATATATTTAATTGTACAAGTTTAATCTTTGAATTATGAACGTAGGAAATTTCATACTCGGATGACGACAGTCTCCCGGGGGAGTGCAGCTGGTGCCACGACGTTCGAGTTCTGTGCGACAGGTTCCTTGAGCTGGACGAAGATCGGCGCTTCAGCATTAAGCTCGAGGAGACCTTCGATCTTGAAACGATATGCAACAACGACAAGTGTTTTTTTGTAATTAAGCATGACTTCACCTATTTCAACGTCTAATGTTCATCTTTTACAATTCGACTAGCTTATCCCATGCCATGCAAGACTCTATGTCTTAAAGAGGATGGGTTTTGAAGACCATGAAAATTTTAAAACAAAGAAAATACACCTAAGGACACAACATGATATGGATTTTGAAGTAAATCTGTACAATTCTCAGAGCGTAACCCATTTTGGTTGCCAAAATTGGGAAGCACTTGCAAAATGTATGGCTTTTATGAGGGTATGATTTTCACCATGGATCTTGGTGATCCACACATCGAGCAAGACACACTAGTAGAAAACAAGGCTTTCGTTCAGCCACAAAAGAGGATTAATCCCGGTTGCATTACGAACCGGGACTAATGTGAGCATTAGTCCCGGTTCGAGCGGCGAGGGCACCGTAAAGGCATTACTCCCGGTTCAAATGGGACCTTTAGTCCCGGTTGGTGCCACGAACCGGTACTAATGGGGTTGAGACCTTTAGCACCGGTTCGTGCCACGAACCGGTACTAATGGTGCAATTTTCAAATCCTACCCCCCCCCCCGCGTGTATTTCAGTTTTGTAAAAAGCAAAAGAAAATGATAAAAACTTCAAAAGTTAAAATCCTTCGAGATGTAGTTATGTTAACACATCTACTAGTTAGGAAAATATAAAAACTTAAATTTGGACATGTTTTGCAGAAAGTGCAGGGAAAATGTAAAAATGCTATAACTTTTGCATACGATGTCAGAAAAGAACATATAATATATCAAAATGTTCAGCACGAAAATCCACATCCGATTTTTACCGCCTACGCCCTGTTTGCAAATTTTTAGAATCCTCAAATTCTAAAAGGAAAAAAGTTATGCTCAAATTTCAGTTTTTTTGATTTTTTTTAAATCTGATCAAACTATAGTCAAACTACTTATTCAAGAAGTATTAGTGTTACTAAATAATTATTCAAGAATATTAGTTACTAAATAATTATTTCAGTTTTTTGAATTTTGGTCAAATCTGGTCAGACTGTGGTCAAACTATGGTCAAACTACTTATTCAAGAAATATTAGTATTACTAAATAATAGTTTCAGTTTTTTTGAATTTTGGTCAAATCTGGTCAAACTATATGGTCAAACTATGGTCAAACTTTGGTCAAACTACTTATTCAAGAAATATTAATGTTACTAAATAATTATTTCAGTTTTTTGAATTTTGGTCAAATCTGGTCAAACTGTAGTCAAACTATGGTCAAACTATTGTCAAACTATGGTCAAAGTGTGGTCAAACTACTTATTCAAGAAATATTAGTGTTACTAAATAATTATTGTTTTTAGAACAACAGTTTCAAAGTCAAATGGTGAAATGTGTGACTTCATGCTCCAGCTAAATTCCTGATGGTTAATAGGATTGACATCTTACTATTGTCAGGAAAATAACAAGTGCAAACTTGGAAACGAGGGAGAATAGAACCCGGAAGTTAAGCGTGCTCAGGCTGGAGTAGTGAGAGGATGGGTGACCATCCGGGAAGTTAGATGTAGATGATTTCGAATGATGAGGGGTGATTAGAGATTAGAGGTTAAATTGAGCAATGATGAGGGGTGATTAGAGATTAGAGGTTAAAATAATTCAGAAATTTGAAAATAAAAAAAATCAAAAAAAGATTTAAAAAAATTCAAATAAAAATCATAAAATTTTCTTTAGTACCGGTTGGTGTTACCAACCGGGACTAAAGGTGGACCTCTAGGCAGCGGCCACGTGGAGGGCCTTTAGTCCCGGTTCGTATAAGAACCAGGACTAAAGGGGGAGGCTTTAGTAACGACCCTTTAGTCCCATTTCCATAACCGGGACTGAAGGCCCTTATGAACCGGGACTAAAGGCCCTTTTTCTACTAGTGACAATATGGACATTTGGGTCCTTGTTGATACGCTTCCGATTCTACCGCAATGTGAGTTTCTCAAACAAGTTATTAACTAATTTATATTGTTTATTTCAAAATAGTTCACAGCTTATTTCCATTGACAGCTTATTTTGATTCTTCAAAGAATGTGCGGAAGATGGTAGACAAAACCCACTACACTGATGGCTCCGAATTAACTTATAAGGAGAAAAGTCATCTGATCGCATTTTGTACTTATCTTGAGATTTACAATATCTATTATCGAACTCCTCCAAATTATGCTGAATACGTGACACTAGTGCACGTGTTGAACCACAATAACTTTTATGGAGATACCCTGATAAGATTTTTTACTATTACGACATCCGTGCATCTTTTGCATACTTCTAAAACTAGTACATCATTGCTAACTACGAAGTTATTACTATGTTTTTCAACAGAAACTCCCGATGGATTGTGTGCCTCATCTGATGTATCAGAATGGTCGCCTTGCAGTTCTGAACATACTGCCAGGTTAATCTAGGGAGCTCATCTGTGCATATCGGATTTCTAAAACCGGTGAACACATGCTAATCAAAGAATGGAAAAAATGTTTGGACATTCGCAAGGAGGTTCTTGGAAGTAACATTAAGCGAAAGGCAAGAATTGGAGACAGGATAATCTCCATTCTCCATAATGGAGAGTCAGGGGATATCTTGTTTTTTGCTATTTTACCTTAGAGAATGCAGTAGGTCCTAAGAGAATGTAGTAGGTCCTATGAGGTACAATATGTTCATTATGTGGTGCAATGTGTTAGAGTTGATGATGATGAGTACTTGTGATTACGACTAGTGACCAATTTGCTATGTGATGTCTCATTGATGAAAACGATGATCTTGAGAAGGTGTTATATGACAATGATGTATTATGATGATAAGTTGTTAATGATATGATGATGATGATGATATTTATTATATCATTGGGTGAAAGAACCGTGGATTAGTTTCAAGTGGATGGACATCCATCCACTTGAAACTAGTCCACGGTTCTTTCACCCCGTGATGTAATAACTCATTATGATGTAAAAACAATCTCTAAATTCATGTTATATGAAAACTTGTGTAAAGGTGTATGAATACAACATGACATAAAAAAGAAATAAAATACGAAATAATAGTAGTAGCGCGGGCAGGGAGAAGCGCTACTACTAATTACCAGTAGCGCTCCTCTGGAAAAGCGCTACTACTATGTCGATTTAGCAGTAGCGTGGGTTAAGGCACGCTACTTCTAACCTTTAGCTGTAGCGCCGTACCAGTAGCGCTCCAGCCTGCGCTACTGATAGGCTAAAACCCTCGCTGCTGCTAGGCTTTTCCCTAGTAGTGATATGATGTAAGTCTTTTTGCGATGTGTTTGTTGGTATCCGATGAACTTTGAGTTTTTTATCAGATCTATGCTTTTATCCATGAAAGTTATTTGAGTCTTCTTTGATCTCTTATATGCATAATTGATTATAGCCTCGTATTTCTTCTCCGATATTTGGATTTTGTTTGGCCAACTTGATCTATTTATCTTGCAATGAGAAGAGGTGCTTTGTGATGGGTTCGATCTTACGGTGCTTGATCCCAGTGATAGAAAGGAAAACGACATGTATGTATCGTTGCTTTTAAGGATAACAAGATGGGTTCTATTTCTACATAAATAGATCTTGTCTACATCATGTCATCGTTCTTATTGCATTACTCTGTTTTTCCATGAACTTAATACACTAGATGCATGCTGGATAGCGGTCAATGTGTGGAGCAATAGTAGTAGATGCATACAGGAGTTGGTCTACTAATCTTGCACGTGATGCCTATATAATGATCATTGCCTGGATATCGTCATCATTATTTGAAGTTCTATCAGTTGCCCAACAGTAATTATTTCCCCACCGTTTACTATTTTTCTCGAGAGAAGCCACTAGTGAAACCTATGGCCACCGGGTCTCTTTTCATAATATTTGCCTTTGCGATCTTTTTTTTGCTTTTATTTTCAGATCTATTAAACCAAAAATACAAAAAAAACTTGCTGCAATTTATTTGTTCCGTGATCTATTTATCCTATCTACCACAATTATCTCACGTTATCTTGCCTACTTGAGGCACCGTACCCGAAAGGGATTGACAACCTCTTTAACACGTCGGGTTGCAAGTATTTGTTATTTATCTACAGATGCTATTTACGTAGTGTTAGAAGGTTCTCCTACTGGTTGGATAACCTTGATCTCATCACTGAGGGAAATACCTACTGTCGCTATACTGTATCATCTCTTCCTATTTGGGAAAATACCGACGTAGTTCTAGCAGACATCAGTGACTATCACGAAGCTCGTTCCGGTGCGCCGTCGGCTCCTTCCCTCAAAGCTACCTCGGCTTGCCGCTCTCCTGCGACAAGCTAAAACTGGAAGACTTCATGCCAATTCTTGCCAAGTTGGACCGCTTCCTGGCGGGGTGGCAGGCGCGACTCCTGTCTCCTGCTAGGCGGCTGGTTCTGATCAACACGGTGCTCGACTCCATCCCTACCTACGCGATGGCGGCCATGCGCCTGCCGCCTGCGGTGTTTGCTGCGCTCGATAAGCTACGGCGCGCGTTCCTGTGGAACGTCACGGACCAGGCCTCCGGGGTGCAGACCCTGGTCGCTTGGGACCGGGTTTGCCGGGCCAAGGCTGAAGGAGGGCTCGGAGTCCGGGCCCTCGCTGTCCAGAATGACTGCCTGCTCCTCAAGATTCTGCATCGTCTGCACGGGACGGTGCCATCGCGCTGGGCGTCCTGGATTTGGGGCCAACTGGATGATCGCTCGCTCCTGGCCCCTAGCGCCTCGCCCCTCGGCGGTGACCACTGGAACGTCCTCAAGCAGATGATGCCGACCTACCGTGCTCTCACTAGGGTGTGGGTGGGGGACGGGGAGAAGACTTGATTCTGGCCCGACTGGTGGCTTACCTGTGGCCCACTGCGACGTGCCTTTCCTGTCTTGTTCTCGCACGCTGTATCTACGGAGGTTTCGGTGAGGGAGGCTCGTCGCCGCGGTCTATGTGCCCTCCTCGTCCCCCGCCTCACCCCAATGGCGGCGAGGGAGTGTGTGGCTGTCCAGGACCTCATGGGGAGCGAGGGCGCCGAGGGGCAGCCGGATACGCGGAGCACCACTCTTTTCTCCGGCGCCAAGGGCACCTTCTCCGTTCGGGCGGCGTATGCGCTTGCTCGGTTTGGCGGGGCCGAGGTGCCCAACGCTGGCTTCCCTTGGGCCTCTCCGGCGCCATCGCGCGTGAAGTTCTTCCGATGGTTGCTCACCTTGGAGCGCATCCATACAAGGAATGAGCTGCTTCGGAAGACCATCCTCACGGCTGCGGAGGCTGGGTGCCCATGCTGCCCCACGGAGTTGGAAACCGCCGATCAACTCATCTTTTGGTGCCCGTTCGCGCGGCGGTTCTGGCAACACGTCGGCCTGTCGCCGGAGGGGGGCACGGTCAGGGTGCTTCATCTCTTTGACGCCTCCCCCGCTGTCAGCACGGCGTCCCCCGCCGCCTTCGTCCTCCTGTGCTGCTGGAGTCTTTGGAAACGGAGAAACGTCGTCGTCTTTAGAGAGGGTGCGCCATCCCTGGCGGCCACTCTTAAAGACTGCCGTGATGATGCTGGTCTTTAGCGGTCCAGGTTCAAAGAATGTCGTCAACGGCATGTAGATGTCCGGCTTGGTGTGCTCAGTGTTGCCTAGATACCCCTCCTAAAATGTTGTTTTGTCGCCTCTCCCTGCCCAAAATGGGCGAGGTGGTTCTGGCCTCTCCCTCCCCCTCGCAGTAATCCCGTCGATGACACCGGCTGCTTTCGGGGTGTTTTTGCCCATATATGACAAATAGATTCAGGTGGTGGAGGCCCCCCCTTCCCCCGGTGAAAATTAAAAAAAAAAATCCATTAGCAAGGCTAGTTCTTCACTAAGCGCGGGAGTATTGACATGTCTAGCACTATTCGTCCTAGCCTGATTCCACCTACCAAAAACAGATGGATAGATGTTTGAGTTGACATGTCGGCCAGCTACAATAGACAAAGATATGTCCGAGCTCTTTTGGCAGGAATCTCACTGCTCGACCGGGCAGGCTGGTGCCATGCAACCATATGCATGCATTGGCCGCACCCTGATTTAGTTTTAGGAAATACTCTTTGACTCCATCTTTGACCGGAGCAGTAGTATTATTGTGTGGATGACTGAGATAAGCCTCATGTGTTGTCCTTTCACCCGATGACCCACCTATCCTCATCCCAGGGCTATCACTGTCCTACCGGCGCCCCTACTGCGGGGTCTACTCTGCCTGCTACAGCCTAGTATAGGTCTGCAAATTGCCTGCTAGATTAACCTGACACTGCATGTCGCTGGCTACTGACTATTCCACCGCACGAATCATGAAATTGCTCGACGCACAAGATTAGGGGGTGTCGGGGCACCCGGGTGCTATAGCACCTTTTCGTATCAAATATCCTGGCACAAACCCCTAGCGGACTCATGGGGAAGTCAGCGCCGCCACCCTTAAATCTATCTCTCACTTGTTGTAACATAACATTTCGACTGATGAATACAAACTAATTAAACATTAAGAGCTTACAACTCATACGATATAAGCCCATAACTAGACAATCGAGGCCCCTCTCAGGGCCTTAAACTCTCAACGCGTACAAATCGTTGAGCAAATGTTTAAGTGGCTAGAGGCGGTATCACACCTATCTGAACCGTCCATTGGAGATCCGGCGGTTATGAGCAAAAGTATTCGTATTTGTATTGAATATTGGTTTGGCAAAAAAGAAAGACAACAACAAATAGGACGAAGTAGGCTGATGCAATACTTTGTGCACAATGGCAAACAATTTTGACAGGAAAAGACATTCTGTTTGAAGAAACGGGAAATGATCTACAAAATGAAATATGGTTACCTGAATTAGGCACACGCGAAGAGGAGCATGGTGAGGCATACATCCTGGTAACAACAATTATTTAGCTTCATTAAACAAGTTTCAAAAAAACTTTAAGCTCATGGTCGCACCAGCAGGAGGATTTATTTTTGGAACGGGTGATTTTGTACCTGATATCCGCTGGTTTTTTCTCATCTTCCCATCCAGCAGGCTGCCAGTTCATGTCAGTCCGGCTATTCGTAGGAGATGATGGCATCCAGTGTTCGATGTCCATATCATAAAAAAATTCAGTTTCTATTTTCAGTTTCGACATCCTATGGGCCATGTTTTCACGACCGTAAGCGGATGTCTCTGCCTTAACTTCAATACCGTCAGTTTTTATCTCCACTTTAAGCTTTTTGTCAGCACCTGCATCATCAATTCACCAAAGTCTTTCATCGACACTCAACATCAAGGCAACAGTACACTTTGTCTGATAATGTATTTATTACACACGATTAAAAACATTACAGTACAGTACAGTTTGTGTACAATGATCATTATTATTAGTAAACAGAATCATGAGAGCATGAGAGAAAAAGAAGCAAAAGGTATCACGAATAGGAAAGCAGAAAAAAGGGCTAAAACAACAGAAATGCAAGCACTGATAAATAGGAAGAACAAAAGTTGAGAAGGAAAATCCAATTGGCTCAAAAGGGTTGGAGGGAATGAACTGCAAAATGAAGTTCATTACCTTGCACAGGCACACGCGAAGAGGATCCCAGTAACGTAGACATCCTTTTTGCCCGGGGCAACGTAGACATCCTGATTATGACAATCATGTAGGGTCATTACAAAAAGACATCTAGTACAAGAGCAAGAGCACACGAAAGAGTTTTAAGAGCGTCTCCAATAGAAGATGCAAATTTGGAGATGTAAACATTTACATCTCCAAAAAGTGCATTTTATATCTCCAAAAAAAAGGCAACTCCAACAGATAGCATATATTGGTGATGTAAAAGTTCAACTCCGATAGATAATGCAAATGGACATGTAAAACTAGTCGGCATGAGCGCCAGCGGCGGAGTGCCGAGAGGCAGAAGGATTGCCGGTGGACCTAGTGGTGGCAGCATGTGTGCCGGTGGCCGAGCGACAAGAGTCGGGAGGTCGAATGCGGTGGCGGGAGTTCAAATGGCCGGCGACACGACTGTGAATCGAGCGGCGGATTGGTCGCGGCGGGGTGACGACCGTGCGCCGCAAGAAGATCAAGACTGGCGGTGAAAAAGCGGCAGCAGTGTGGCAACAGATGTGCGGCTCGAAATCGGCAACGGCGGGGTGAGCTCAAATCATGCGGCGGTGCGGCAGCGATTCAGCGTCGGAGAAGCGTCCAATTCGGACGATTTGGAGGCGAGCGGGGGCAGAGTAGCGTCTGGACCGGTACCGGGGGCGGTGGAGCGTCTGGATTTGGCAGCGGGGCGACGGCGGCGTGGTGCGATGGGCGAGTCGCGCGACGGCGGAAGTCTGGCGGGACAGGCTCAAATCAGCGGCTCCTCGATGGCTAGGCGGCGGGGTCGGGGATCGACGGTAGGGCGGCGGCAGCAAGGCTTTCGGCAAGAAATCGCCGGCGGCGGAGGCGGGCGTCGGGTGGAAGGGAAATGAAGGCGGTTGGGCAGTTGGCATGCGGACACCGTTTTTACATCTCCTGGAAGTGAATATGCAAATTTGCATCGTGAGGTGTTGTATTTTACATCTCTGAGAAGTGGAGATGTAGTTTTTTTCTTCTTCTACAATATCTGTTGGAGAGGGGTTTTTGGGTCTCGGAGATGCAAAAGTTTATTATTTTTGTATCTAAATCATCTATTGGAGATGCTCTATGAATGATAAATTTGTAGTACCTGGTATCGGCAGCTTGTTTTTTCTCATCTTTCACTTTGATTGTCCCCACACTTGTGGTCGCGTCACCATGAAAAATAGGATGGACCAGCCGCATGTAGATTCTAGGATTGCTTGGATGACTGCTAATGGCGGTTCTGAATGTAGATCCTACATCGGCATGTGAACCCCAAATATGTGCAGTGATTACTTGGAGGCCTGACAGGTGCTCCATGCCGATAGGCACAATATCGTGCTGTTCTGCTTCGCAGGCGTTGAAACCTAGGTCGAGATTCCGGAGGTCAGGCATTGAACCAGTTTCAAATTTCAGCCAAGGCACGGGGCACCTGAATTCAAAGGACTTGAGAACTAGAAATTCTTCCTTGTCGAAGATGATCATTTCAATGGGCGTGGTCCACACATGCAGCGAGAGAGCGGAAAGGGCTGGCAATGCTCGGAGGATACAAATATCATTCCTCGATAGCACACTAACTGCAATCTTTAGACTGGAGAGCCTGCTGAGTTTTCTGATACCCGATGGGATAGTTGCTACTGTTGCGTCCACTTCCAGTGTCTCCAAGTATTGCAGATCTTGAATCTTGTCTGGAAGTTTGATTGGGATATTGCATGCAATCTTCAAATATCTCAGTGGAAGTAGTTTACTAATAATTCCAGAGAGGTCAAAAGGCACCTTATCTTGATCATCCCACACATGGAGAATTAGAACCCGAAGAAGCTTACACCCACCAATGAAATCCGTGCATCCACAGAATCCAAAAAATGCAAGTGATTGAACTTCGGACAGCGTGATTCCCGCTGGTATCCGTGCGTTCCTTGCACCACCGAATTGGATAGACAGACGACGAACCTTGCTAGGATTAAGCAATATAGCTGACTGAAAATAGTCCACAACAATGATGAAGTTTCTCTCCATGGATTTCTTCGCAATAAAATCATGTACCATGTGGTGAAGTGTACACGACTGTACCCCTTGGTAATTCATGTCTACAGCTTGGATCATTCCTGTACTGACAAGCTCATCAAAATAATCCCGCGCAATTTCCTCATTATTTTGCCCTTCCCCTATGAAACCTTCAGTTACCCATTGCTTCACCAAGTCATCCTTATTGCTCGTGTAGCCCTCTGGATACAAAACAAGATGTAGCAAGCATGTCTTCACTTGAGGGGAAAGATTGTTGTATATAAGATTTATAACCTTTTCCATCCCTTCAGAACTAGGATTTGTCTTCAGAGTGGGAGGCAACGAATCTCGAATATCCATCCATTGCTGGAGGTTCAGTCTGCTTGGTGCTGGCAACAAGCTGGCTATATTTACCATTGATAACGGTAAACCATCACATTTCTCAATAATCTCAGATGACACTTTTTTGAAGCCCTCATGGAACCTGATTTCATCTTCAGAGCCAAACACTATACTGAAAAATAATTTTCGTGATTGATCATATTTGAGAGGATCCATCTCAAATTTGTACTTTGACTGATAACTACAGCATGCCGATGCTACATCCTCAAATTGGGTGATTATTACTATTCTGCTGTGACAACCGTCATCAGGAAAAGCACGCCTAATAATATCCCATACCGAGGTAGTCCATAAATCATCAATTATGATCAAGTACCTGCACAAAATTAGAGAGTTCACATAAGACAAAGACAATACTTGTAAATATACTTGTTATTCAATTATGATGGATGTGTGCATCACTCCATGCATGTAGTGGCCAGGGGTTATCCTTCCATTCCCAAAAAACATACATCTTATTCAATAGAAAGCACAGACTTCAAATAACTAGTGTAATGACAAAAAGATTTGGGACCATATGCTAAGTTTTAGAAAATAAGACATTGCACTTAATAAAAGTTACTTACCATTAAAAAAACATATCATTCTCATTACTCAACTGTGTTAATTTAAAAAAAATTAACTTCAGAACTCTATGACTAGCTTTACGAAAAAATTAACCGTTTCAAAAAACTTTAGAGTGCATTTTTTTCTTATGACTACATTTTTTACACCCAAAAATTTAGCAACAGAAAACAAAAAGATTACAATGGGACACGAGGCATATTGTAGATTCTACTCTTCTAAAATGAAGACAAAGCCTCCCGACCTCCGTATCCTCGGATGCCCACCGTGAGCGTATTATAATTACACATATGCCATGCATCTAGAGAAGACATCAGATGAGAAAAATGATAGCTTGACCTCTCAACAGCCATATAATCCATCATCTACCGCTACCTATTGCACGGGACCTAATCCACCTACTCTGAAACTGCCGCCACCACACAAACCCTAAGCCGCCACCTCCTATCTCCCTGCCTGCCCTTCCCCTCGGCCACTACTAGAGACTAGTGGTCGGAATAAGCCCCTACACTGGTCGACGAAGGTGGTAGTGGGGAGGTCTGTGCTCTAGTAGTCGTCAACAATGAGATGTGATATACAGATGGCGGCTTGAGGCAGAACGTATAACTATGCAGCAGTGGCGGTGGCATTTTTGGTCGGGCAGATGGTTTCTGATGGCGATGCATCAGTGGACCTATCCCATCTGCAGGTACATGGGGCACAACAATGGCCATATGTGTCCTAATGAGGTGGTCCTCCACTCGGATGCATGGGTGGCCTCATGGTCCCATGCTGCTTGGCGGTTCTCACAAAGGGTCGGAGGGTCTTCGACCTTCAGATCCAAGTGCAACGTCAAGTATGTTAGCTAGCCGATTCTACCACCACGGGCAAGAGCAAGAGGGTGGTGGACGACTGCCATAGCATCCCGAATTTGGATTTTGACAGTACGATCTCGTCAATCATCATAGTGTATGCGACGACCACCTTCGTCGTTCAAAGCCTTATCTGACGATCGGCTTGACAGTCCAATACACCGATGATGGCCCATCAGCCAAGAAGCCCGATGTTGGACTGGCCAAGAAGCCAAGAAGCCCCAGATGTGAGGTTTGTTAGGCACCATATAAATTCACGCATCCCCTTTATAAAGAAAGGCTAGGGGTAGTCGTTCCCATCGACTTCGTAGTCCATACTCTCGGTAGCCATACACATCTTCATACTTGTAATCCTCTCGCACGAGGTACTCCACCAACCAATACAAAACCAGCAGTACGTATGTTATTACGTTGTTATAGGGCCCGAACCTGGGTAACCCCCTTGTGCAATCTCCTTTTGGTATTTGTAGCATTCGCCACCCTACCGAGGGTACTGGCGGCTTCCCGTACCATCACGGCTCTTATCGTGGCTTGATTGCCTACTTGTGCATGCAAGATCTTCACATGTGTGGTATCTCACGTCAATACCGTGCCATGCATGAAGTTGCTGGGATAGCAAAAAGTGGTTGCAACAACACATGATGACTGCTCTTTTGTGGTGCTTCTCGAGTAACTGGCCTCGAGCTTCGGGGTGAAAACTCTAGGCCTCACCTTACCCTATTTCGTTATACCTAGAAATGGCGGTGTTTTTGGATTGTTACCTTATTGAAGGCATTTCTTAGACTTGATCTTTAGGGCGAAAATCAGGATCTGGCCTTCGGTGGTTGGATCCAATGATGACGACGTTTCAATGCCGTTCCTTCTTAGAGGCGTTGCTGCTAGAGAACCTTTCTCATTATCGTTGTGATGTAAGAGATGGTTGGTGCAGATATATTCGTTATTGTAGTTTTTCAATCACTGTTTTTATTGCTTTGGATTCTTTTTCTTTTTCCTCTGTTTAGAGATAACTTCGGTCTTGTATGACTTTGCTCTTTGCTGGTGTGATTCTTTGTGTGTGTGTGTGTGTGTGTGTGTGTGTGTTGGTTGGGTGCATTTTAGTCATGCAAAGGCCAGGTGTATGCTCACTGTGTTCGTATCCCCTTGATACCACAATTGTAACAAGTTTGTCTTTGAGATGTAGACATGTTGGAAAACTTCTTTCTTCCGGCTCCGCAGGTTTGGAAGCCCTCAACTATGAGAACAAAGTTCTCCCAGCCTTCTTAAAACTTCTTGAAGTACTCTTTGTCTTCTCCATCATATTCATCTCCACTTTGACTCTTGGGGTTGCTCATGCTTTGTCCTTGAGAGCCAATATTGACTTGGTTATAATCGATTCAGTGTCACACATTTCTTTTCCGACACTTGGAAAATTCTCCTTGGAAACAGACAATGAAAGTAAGTCATCCATTAAGAGCCTTTCTTAGCCCATCCTTTATTGGACATGAAACATCAGATCGGACTGGGTTGGCATAATGGCGCTTAATAACTTCTCCTTGATTAGGTCATCCTTATCTAAGGTGATATCAGATCCCTTCAAGGAAAGTACAAGATCGTTGAGTCTTGCGTAGATGTCATTTGGTGTCTCAATGTTTTTCACTGCAAACAAATCCATCTTGCTTTTCAAGATGGTGAGTTTGGATGTCTTGATGTTGGAACTGCCTTCATGCAATCTCTCAAGAGCATGCCACGATCCTTTGGCGTTGTATCATGTAGTCCAATGCAGTTGAGGACAATGGGGTCAATGTCCTTTAAGATCATAGATAAAGCAATGAATTTAAATTTCTTCTCCCTCGTTTCTGAGGTGGTGAGGTTTGGGGGTACACGGGCGAGAACCCATCGATGTTGATCTCACAAAGAACAAAGCTAGCTCCTAGAAGATGAAATCTCATCAAAGCTTTTCAATGACCATATTGCTTAGGGTCAGGAGTGGGTGGAGGGCCTATATTTCAAATATGAGTGTCTTGGGGGTTAGGGGTAGCATACTTTCACTTGAGAATAATCCTCCTCATCAATTTCGACATTGGTTTTACTGACGGTGCTTAACACAATGGATGATTCAACAGATTTCTGCCAATTGCTACCTGGTCTATGAAGCTCGAAGGCTCCATGGTGACTCCGAGTTGCGACAGTGGTTGAAGTGTATATGTGGATTGCCTAGCCCTTTCCATCAGTTTGGAGTTTTTGTTGCATTGGCTAGTGCATGAATCTTAAAACGGTATCAAAGGTAAGGTCTTGAGTTTAAGTCCTGGCTTTCGCAGTTTATCTAAAAATTGTTGTTACCCCCTTTGTGTCCATGTATAGGCCTCGTGAGCCATACCTCGGAGTCTATCCACATGTTGACTTCCCGCGTTACATGTCAGAGGGGGTGTTGAAGTGTATATATGGATAGTCTGAGGCATATTTCGGTGCTCTTTCTCACATGGGATGTGTGTGGTATTTGGCTTATGAAAATTTGACCATTCTCACTAGTACATCCAAGGTGAACCCACCCTTTATAGTATGTCATATCTACTACGCAAATGATAAATCATAGGTCACAATTTGATGGTCAATTTGTTGGTGGAACATACCCTGTTCATGGGGTAGCACACATATTTGGAAAACAATGGGATGCACACGAGGCACGTTTTACCCAGGTTTGGGCCCTCAACAACGTGCTAATACCCTACCCCTGCTTTGTGTATGAGATTGTTATAGCCTCGTATGAGAACTAGGTTTGGTGTGAATAATGGAGTTGTAAACTATAAGATGTAAGTTGTATCCGAGTTACCATTGAGGGGGGGGCATGCCCCGCTTATATAGGGGGACGAAGCTAGTGTTGCATGAATTCGAGGCAGTTAGGATCTAGCCTATCTTTGGTAGTTTGCGCTAGATTGACGAAGGAGCCGTTGTCTTGAACTCCAAGTTGAGGATGCACCTTGGTATGACTGGTGGGCTATAAGTCATGCTCCCGGGCCACCCCAAGTAGGCTGGGCCAACTCTGTCGTTTGTTAATATATCCCGAGGGCATGGCATCGTTAGTGTTCTTAAACTTTTTTCTTGGGGTTCACTAAGCAACCTATTTGTTTCATCTCAAAATTCATACACTCCATGTAGGCACCTAGAAACAAGGTTAGTCATCTAACCACATGTCATCAACACCAAAACCCTCATTAGGGGCAAAATGTCCTTTCACATTGTGAGGACCTGAACCCAGCCGAACTATTGTTCGAGCCTGTGATCTAGCGGAGTTCGCCATGAAATGGCTTATAGAGGTATGACCTCATTGGATATGAGTAATATAAGTTCCACGTTCCGTGCATCAGTAAGAGACAATACTTGCTTTAGAGGCCCCCGAACATCTATCTTCGCCCTGATTTGATAGAAGATGCCCAATAAAATGCTAGAATTTGGCTCAGCCGACTTGACAGTGCCAATATTTTCGTCTAACCTCTTGGCCAGATACCCATAAACTACCGAAAGATCATGGATTTGAATCCATACATGAAGATGATTCAGTAGTATAGTGGAGGGTTTCATGAACCCACCATATGTTTCAGTAACACCGGCTTTCCACGAAAAGCCAAAGGTTTTCCCTCCATTACTTTCTCCCAAACTCCCAAACATGCGAACTACATCACATAGATATTAACACTGAGGGAACGAAAGCGCACATCCGGCGCAAGATCCCAGGCTGCCCTCGTGTTTTAGAAGAAAAGCAGAAGTGACTATATACTGCCCTTCAATAAGGACACGAGCTACTGTCAACCACGGGGATGCATGTGCCGATGGAGGTTCCTCATCATGAAATACCAAGTTATCCAAATCATCCACCTTAAGGCTAAAGAAGTTCATCAATCCCCGAATCTTGATTGCTGACTGATTCTAAAGCTTCAGTCACCATGGAACCCTATGAGATGGGAAAGCATGGGGGAATTAGATTACGAGAGCCCGAGATGCCGTGAGTGCAATTGAGGTCGGGAAGCGATGCCATGAATGCCCCATGGTCAGCCCAAGCAGTACCCGTGGATGATATCCTGGGGAGAGGGAGGGGGTTGGGACAGAGATGTACTCCAAGTCATCGCGGTGGTGGCGAGAGAATGAAAATCCTAGCGAGAAGGAACCTATAGTACAACGTATAGACACCACATAATACTAAGAATGACTAATATAAACAGACACACTTACATGGAAGAAAATGCCTAGATAAACAGGAAAGAAAACTTCTAGAAATTGACAATGCATGGTATAAGACCATGAAAGAGTAACTAGAGATGTCAACAAATTTCCAGAATGACAAGACATGCCTAATTAAGTATATCACAAACAAGCTAAGAATGGTTGACATACAAAGAGCCACGGACATCTGTATAAACACAAAAGGAAGTCATAAACACGAGTAAGGAAGAGACATAGACATGATTCACAATTTTTTTCCTTTTTCATGAATGAATGAAAGTGTTGTTAATTCAATCCAATACAACATGGGTCTCCAAAACCCGATGTCGTAGGTTTGAGTCCTACAAATCGCGATTTCATATATCTTAAGTTGAAGCAAAGTAAAATAACTTAAGAAAGAAACTGGAATTGTAACTATAATTTGACCTCCTCTCTGTTTGAGGGGAGGTTAATGAATATATAGACACACACACACACACACACACACACACATATGTATGTATGTACGTATGTATGTATGTATGTATACTACTCAATCAAAGATCCTACTGATCCTCACATACTTGTAGCAAATACAGTCACAAATAATCTATATACCTATACAGAGTGCTTTTGTCGGTTCACGGTCGCGTTATTTAAAAAGAAACCCTCTGTTTTCTATAAATTAATTCACGGTACACAGCCGAACCATTTTTTTTGCATTTTCTCGGAAAACCCCTGACAATTTAGGTAATCAACCTCAATATTTAAGTCAGACAAATCATTTTTTTCTGTTTTAATAGAAAACCCCCTGACTTTTTAGTTAATCAATTTGTAGTTTATCTAAAACAAAATTATCCATATATTTTAAACTGTAACTCTGATTTTAACATATTATATATGAAATTTGATTAAAAAATGTATAGAATCTAATTATGATGTTATTTTTAGCTGCTAAATATTTCTAAAATATATTATTTTTGGTGGAAACTTAATCTCGCGGTCCGTTTTTCTTTCGTACCGGCGGCGATCCGAATTACAAATAAACACGCATTAAAACAAGTTTGAGAAGAAAGAAAACATCAATAACCACGCATGCAAAGACTGAAAAAACCTTACAGGGAAAAACAACATATTTCTCAAATGTGTTTTAGTTGTGTGAGCATTGAGTCTACTGTCGGCAACACAAATATGATGTCATGTCTACCTATTAGGGTCTTGAGTCATGGTTGTTGCGTTAAGACTGTGCTAGAGTTGTGTCGAATATAGTGTACAAGGTAGGTTACAATTGGACTTGTAGTTGTATTGTGTTTAGATAGGATATGGAGTCGTGTCCTAGTAGGACACTTGTATCCTAGGCCTCTCATATATAGCGAGGCTAGACACACGATGTAACCTATGCCAACATAATAGCACCGGAACGCAGGGGAAGCCGGCGGCATGTGCCGGCGTCCAGGGCGACCGGGTGCGGTATTGTGATGGTGTCTCGGGGCGGAGCGCCCGTAGTCAAGCCCCGGGGATGTAGCCATATCGGTGCACCTTTTAACAAATCTCGGTGTCGTGCTCGTGTGATTGCTTGGTCCTCGGATGATCGACGGTATGCCTCGGATTTATTCTAACAAGTGGTATCATGAGCTAGGTTATTCGGAGCCTACGGATCGTTGATTTAGAAGAGGGATTGAGTTGAGATGCAGCCGACTGCGGCGTGGTTCTCTGCGAGATCGGAAAAGGCAAATCAGAGGGAGATGTGTGTACAGGCAGCAGATAGGACGTGCGGCGATCGATTCCATACATTGGTCGGGCGAGAGTTCAGGTAGCATCGTGTTCATGGGAGGCCTACATGATTGGCAGATCAAATCGGTATCTGTCCGATCCGGTGTTTCCGGCGAGTCCGTGTGCAGCAAAAGGGGTGCTGCAGCAGGAGACCGTGTGGCGAGCGAGGCGCGGAGGCTGCCAAGCGTGGTCACGGACGTGCTGGCTGGCCATGCGGTGCTGTGCGGAAAGGCTCCTGAGGAGCTGCTAATGACGGCCTAGGTGACGTCTTTGGCACATTTATGTGCTATCCAGAAGCGTCACGGAGTCCACGAACTAGTCCAGAGCTGAAACGTGTATGAGATTTGTTTGACAAAAAGCAAGGGTAGCAACCAAGACTACGTGTGTGCACACGAGCAGTTTGGTTGGATCAAGTTCGATCTATTTTCTGCTATATGATGCACGGAGAAGCAACAACAAACAGTGACATGAAAGAAGGAAGTTTTTTCTGGGTCGGTTTGCTGAGATGGCTTGGAACACGTGGATAGGCTGCGGATAAGCGCGGACAAGCGCGTCATGAGGATCATGCAAACCCAGGATGTCTAAGACATATGCACGGATGTGCAAGCGGTCGTGATGCAGGGTGGATCATGATTACAGCCGGACATGTTCGGTTGGGTCGGACCAGACAGTCCGACAGATCGACGCGAGTCAGTTGGTACAGAAGATGGTGGTGGAATCGGCGACAACGACATTGGAGCGTGATGCTGATGGTGATCAACTTCTGGGCGTGGAAACACGTGGCGCAGGCCCCGAGGGATTGTGTGGCTTCGACAAGACTATGGCGCGGTGTTGATTCAAGGCGGTGCACATGAGAGCTTGAAGTCGACGGGGCGCATGGGTGGACTATCATCTACCATGGAGTCATGTTAAAGGTGGAGCTGGAGTCTGGAGGACTTCACTCGGTGCTGATTGAGGGGCTACGGCGTAAGTCGACAGAGAGTCGAAGCCTATTCAGCGGGAAAAAGCGAGGGACACGTAGTTCAGACTGGAGCCCAGTGGTCTGATGGAAGCGTGAAACTCGTCATCGGTCGGTGATGATCGGTGGTACTCTGCAGTGGGGCTTGAGTGGTGTGGGTTCACGACCCTTGAGACTCGACCGGGACAGTAGAGGCTGGTCGCGGTAATAGCGGCGAGGCGTGTGGTATGCACAGGGCATGGAGACGGGCAATGGTGAAATTCCTTTAAGTTTCAGATAAGCGGTCAAGAAACGAACGGTGATGTTGAGTTCAGATAACTCTTATGTGTGACACCCAATATGTGAGGTATTCATTTTCACGCAGGTCAGTGATTAGTGTGTGATTGCATTGGACGGATACTCTGGAAGTTAGGAGAACAAACTAGGGTAACAAGGAACTTAATTTTTCTCGAGTGTTGACTATGGTCAAGAAAGGAGGGACTACAAGTTGCAGGTGGAGTCATATGGAGTCTTTGGAGTAGCAGCGGTGCTCATGGGATAAGCTCAAGTCCAATGTACATGGAAGTTTGACGCATTGACGAATTCAAGGTGGTGGAGAATATTTGTCAAGGTGAAGTTTGTTAGAGTTGTGTTGAATATAGTGTACAAGTTAGGTTACAGTTGGACTTGTAGTTGTATTGTGTTTAGATAGGATATGTTACAGTTGGACTTGTATCCTAGGCCTCTCATATATAGCGAGGCTAGACACACGATGTAACCTATGCCAACATAATAGCACCGGAACGCAGGGGAAGCCGGCGGCATGTGCCGGTGTCCAGGGCAACCGGGTGCGGTATTGTGCCGGTCTCACGGGGAGGAGCGCCCGTAGTCAGGCCCTGGGGATGTAGCCATATCGGTGAAGCTCGTTAACAAATCTCGGTGTCGTGCTCGTGTGATTGCTTGGTCCTCGGATGATCGACGGTATGCCTCGGATTTATTCTAACAGACCGTGTGTTACTTTCTCTCACTTTGCAACACACGGGCTCTTTTGCTAGTCACTCTAAGAAAATACGTAGGCTAATATCTTACTTTCCAGCTATGTGTCTGACTCACGTGCATGTGCGGCAGAGGAAAAAAAACAGCCTCAAATGGGCTCCCTACATAATTAGAGAGACAGACCCCTGAACAAACAACTCTCAGGAACCAGTGGCAGTGACTTTGCACGTCACAAAAATCAATTGCGAACGAACTGGAAGACATTCAGCTGTGGAATAGCAAAAGCGTAGGTAGTTTCATGAACTGAAATTATCAATTAATAGTTTGTGAGGAAATATTTATACCTTTTGTCTTGCAGATAATTTTTGATATTTGTGATAAGGGCCTGCGCATCCAAGCAGCAACTAGGCTGAGAGACACCCTCCGAAGAAGAAAAATCCGGCAATTGAATCTGTGTGAAAATGGTGGTTAGAAGCCTCCTCATGTCCGGGTTCCTAGACACCCTCACAAAAGCCCGGCACCGGAACCGTTCACCGGTCTGGAGCTTGTGGTATACCCTCTTGGCGAGTGTGGTCTTACCGACACCCTCAAGCCCAACCATAGATACAATCTTGAGCGGCTCCCCCTCTTCATTACCCAGCATGTTGGTGAGCTTATCCATTCTGTAGCGGTCAATCAGTTGTGGATGGAGAACTGGAAGCCGACTCCTCTTTGACGGAAGTTTAGTCTTGTTATTAGAGCTCTTCTGATCGATTTCATACCTCTTGCGTCTTCTGCTCGCATTCTTGGCTCGAGCCTCAAGCATCTTGAATTCGAACTGGGCATTTTCTTGCTTCTCTTGTGGAGTGAGCTGGGCATCATCATCCTCATCGTCTTGCTTGGAAATAAATGGGGCATCGTCCAAGTAGCTTTTGGTGTCATAACATAGTTCCCGGACCTTGTTCATCCAGGACTTAGCCGTGGAGCTCAAAGGCTCCTCCGCTTCTGACTGATGCATGAGGGAGATGCATAATCCATCGAGATCCTCTGTGAACCTCTGAATCTCATCCTCGCCAACCACGTTCGGTAAAGTGGTCAGCAAGCGGAGTTGCCTGAGGAGGGGACCAGCAGGGCCCAGCGAGGCAGTCACAGGAAAAGCCATGACCGACCGAAGATCAGAATCCTCCATGTCGAGGTCGGAATCCATCTTGGACCGAGCAGAATATATATCTGCCCCCTGAAAGATGGAACAGAAGAGGCGAATTAATGTCACCGACCGATGCGAATAAAGGTTGAGAGAAGAGAGATCAGTTCTGTATTACCCGGCGGAGACAGATATCAGCTAGCTCTCAATAATACGCGTGAATGGCAACGGCGGCGACGGGAACCTTGTGAACGACGAATAGGTTGAGAGTATTACCTTGTGACCAGGAGTAATCCTTCTGTTCCTGTACTAGAATGCCTGGGTTGGCACCACGACCGATTTACACTAAAGCCACTGAATTTCTGTGAAACCACAAGAAACATGCATAAAAGCACTACAACTTTATGAAATTACTAATTTTTACATATATAATTTCAGCATCACCCCCGGTTGTTCTTGCAAATTGCACTCTTAACTCATCCCCCACCCAGTGCGTACGTGGTCCTTCCTTTCTACTCCCTCTGTTCCAAAATAGATGATAAGTTAGTACAAAGTTGAGTCATTTATTTTGGAATGGAGGGAGTAGATCTGAGCCACAAACGTATGCTTTAGTTCTCTTGAGCATTGTGGTCGACTATGAGGGTTACCACTCCCCAGCCTGACCACTAGCCAAGCCATTAATTAGGAGCAGGAGATCGAGATGGAGGCCATTGCGTTTGGTGCCTTCTTCAATACCATCTTGCCCAAGCTTCTGCAAAAGATTAAAGACTCGAAGCGAGACAAGATTTCCATCAATGCTAACATTCAGGATTTCACGATTGAGGCTGAAGCGGTGCAATCCCAACTTGAAGATGGCTACTCCCAGTCCCAATATGAAGGTGCCCACAAAGCAAAGCTGATGGGGATCGACCGGCGACTCAAAGTCTTGTGTCAAGATGCGCATGACTGCATACACCGGTTCCTGCGAAAGGGATCGCCTCTGGAGAGCTGCGCGGAGTTTGCGGCCAAGATCCAAGGATTCAACGACAATGTCCACAAGCTGCACGATGAAGTCCGAGACCGCATCGCTTCATTAAAACAAGGGTCTGCCTCTGCCTCAGGTCAACCTTCTGCTCGCTATGTTACCCCCGACAAGGTCGTGGGCAGGCTTGAACGCCTCGCTGAGCTGCAGGAGCTTGTGCACCTACCAGGCAGGGAATCCAACGAGAAGGCGCCCAAGGTGATATCCATCGTTGGCTTCGCTGGCGTAGGCAAGACTCTTCTTGCCAATGAATTCTATTCCAGTGAAGAGGGCAAGAAATTCCATCATCGGGCATGGGTTACTGCAGCAGGCACTCACGAGGAGGTTGTCAAGAACATACTCATGGAAATTGACCCTAAAGGCAACCATGCTAAGGATGCCCTGGACCTCCAGCGCCTCTGCCACAGCCTGCAGGATTTTCTGAGGGGCAAAGAGTAAGCACTCCTCCTCTTGAATAGGCTAATTAATTTTCTTTGTTTTCTTGTTTTTGAGCAAAAATATTGCTCACCGCTTTAACTAATTATTAGTGAAATCAAAGTTGTCTCAGTTATACCATTTTAGATAACAATCCTAAACAGATCCAGAAAAGGTATTTGGAACGTCAGGTCATGAATGAGCTTAAGGAGGATGCTCGTTTTTGGCTAGATAAGATTTAGTTAGTTTTGGGGCTCACTGAGTTCGCCTTTGCCTCACCCTCTGTTTTTGTAGGTACTCTCACTATAATAGTGTCAAAAAATGTCTTATATTATGAGACATATATATGTAGCAGTTTTCTTTGTTTCCTATCCTTGGTGAGCAGATTGTGGTCGTTCTGAACTTTGTACGGGCCTCCGCACTTTTCTTCTTATCTATATACTCCCTCCGTTCCTAAATATAAGGCTTTGTAGAGATTTCACTGTAAACCACATACGGATGTATAAAGATGCATTTTAAATGTAGGTTCATTACTTTTACTCCGTATGTATTCCATCGAGTGGAATCTCTACAAAGACTTATATTTAGGACCGAAGGGAGTAGTTCGCATGCATTTGTCCTACATGGTTAGAAGAAAGAACCATAAAAAGTAAACCCGCTCATAGAATCCCTAAGAAAACATCAGTGGGTGAGAAAAGCTACATAGAAACACCGAAGCATCATATGCAAGTCCAGTTTCATCATGATGCCACGCCAGCGTCTTCCACACTTTTTGTCAGCCAGTCAACAAAATCTTGCCAAGCACCGCTTGTTCATGAATAAGTCACCAAAGCCACTATGATAACAAATCGATATTCATTATGTGTAAATCAGAAAACAAGTGCACAAGAGGCCATCTTGTATTTATTTATTTTGACATTTTTCTACACTCCAAAGGACCCTAATCCTAAATATGTCAAATTATGACTAACACCCTTAGATATTGTCTAGAAAGAAAGCATATAGAATGGCACACTAGTAAGCATACAGAATGCCATACTTCCCAAGTCATTATAGAAGCAATACTGTGTCATCTACATATTGCGTTATGACCAAACCTTCTTCTATAAAATGATTTGCTATTCCATCCATTGCCTAGTTTCTCTATGCATTATTATAGCGAATACATCAGCAGCAAGGTCAAATAATGTTAGGGGACAAAAGGTCCCCCCTCTGCCTGACGAGTGAACAAAATGGTCTGATTTCTCCATTTACCTTAATTCCCACCTTTCTTCTAGAAAAGATTTGAGTCATTTCATCTCTAGCTCTTGTAGGAGGAAATGCCATTTGATGTTTTTTTGAAAACATTTCTTATCAATTTTAAAAAGCACTCCTAGAACTTTTCTTATGTGTAGGCCACTCAAGTTTTCATGACACAATCTAAGGAGTCCTAATAACACCCCTAACAATCCTTATCAACCTATTAGCCAACACTTTGGTAATAATGTTATAGACAACAGTTAAAAGAAAAATTGTCTTGTACTTTTGAATTCTGTCACCATATTTTTTTAGGAATCAGGGTAATAACACAAAATTTTAGTTTATCAATTCTTAAGTTATTATCATCAAACTAATCTGGCATCCTGAAAAGATTATGCTGAACATGCCAGAACTTCTAGTAGAAGTTAGCCTTGATCCCATCTAGGCTTCCATTCCAAACACTTCTTCCTTACACTTATCGATGTGGCGAGCCTTGTATTTAGGAAATCATGGTCAGCAACAGATGAAATCTTCTCAGCCCCTATAGGATTGGTTCGAGTAACCTAGTGATTGTTGTTATTTTCATTTGGCGAACCTTCTTACTTTCAATACACTGACAGCCTATAAGTTTGATTGCAGGTTATTTAGGAGTCATCTACTCCCTCCGTCTCATAATATAAGACATTTTTGCAAGCTAACGTAGTTTGCAAAAACGTCTTATATTGTGGGACGGAGTAGTAGTGCTTTTACATGAAGATAACACACACTAACTTTATCTTGCCTATTAATTTGACACACAGGTACTTAATTGTAATTGATGACATGAAGAGAGGGGAGTTGTGGAACAAAATAAAATATGTCTTTGAGAATGTGAAAGGCACGGTGTTTGTGACGACTAACATTCAGGAAGTAGCTAATAATTGCAGCCAATGCATTAACGGTTATGTGTACAAGCTGTCACCCCTTGATGGGAATGAGTCTGTAAACCTGTTCAAGAAAGA
Organism: Triticum aestivum; assembly: GCF_018294505.1. Classification (NCBI taxonomy): domain Eukaryota; kingdom Viridiplantae; phylum Streptophyta; class Magnoliopsida; order Poales; family Poaceae; genus Triticum; species Triticum aestivum. The sequence goes on along the minus strand of NC_057801.1, from coordinate 825,810,492 downwards.
ATGTTTCTCTGGGGACCCTGATTATGCAGCAGATGTTTTGAAGAAATGCGATGGTCTACCACTTGCTATAGTCAACATGGCCAATTATTTGCAGAGTGAGGGAGGGTGGACAAGCGAGGGATGTAAAGCTGCTTGCAGGGAACTTGGTGCCCTACTGGTGCAAGAGGATAAGTGCAAGTTGCCAGGAATGCAATGGGTCCTTATGAATAAATATACCGGTCTGCCTGGTTATGCTATCAGATCCTGCTTGCTATATTTTTGCATGTACAAGAAAAACATTGCTGCACTCCCCAAGAGGAATTCTCTGATAAGGCGATGGCAAGCTGAAGGATTTGTTGATGGAAAAACTGGATGCAAATATTTGAAGACTCTCATCAACCACAACATCATCCAGTCCATGGAAGTAAACACAAACGGAACCACGAAGAGATGCCGACCTCCTGGAATGATGGCCGAGTACATATCCCAGATTTCCATGTCTGAGAATTTCGCTGCTTTGGTGTCTGATCTAGTAGAGACGCGGAACAATCGCATCCGCCGGCTTTATTTCGACGCTAACAGTGCTGAAGACGAGAGAATAACTTCGGGCATGGATTTGAGTATAGTCCTGACTCTGGTAATTTCAGGAATTGGATCCGAAGCTATTTTGAATTTTGAAAAGTATGAGCTATTGGCAGTTTTGGATCTGAAAGAATGTACAAATCTGGATGATAATCATGTCAAATATATATGCAAGCTGCTGTTGCTGAAATATTTGAACCTCGGGAAGACTATAGGGAAGATACCAAGGGACATTGGGCAGTTGAAGCTATTAGAGACGCTCGAGATGAGGACAACAGAAACAGTGCAGGTGTATAGAGAAGTCCTCCAGCTACCCAACTTGAAACACCTCATTGGAAAGTTTGAGCTCATCTACAAGCGACCGATTGAGGTCGAAATTTCCAAGGATGAGCGCCTGAAGAAATTCTTGTCAAATAAGAGTGTCCTAGAGACGGTTACAGCATACGTCAGCCAAACTGCCAAAGGATTTCCGGAGGCAATGCTTCATATGAGTCAGTTGAGGAAGGTAAAAATATTTTGCACCGACAGAGCAGATGTCACGGAGAAGGAAGTTCTTACAACCGCAATCAAGAAATTCATTCATGGAGGCACCGATAATGTTAATGGTGGCCAGAGTCATTCCCTATCGATAGACTTTCATAAATGCACGTCCATCATTCAGGAAATTCTAGCAGGTCCTGGTAGTCTTACTTCGCTCAAATTGCGCGGCGACTGGAGACCATTTCTGGGTGCCAATCCAGATTTTACAAAGATATCTGGTATTACGAAGCTGTGTCTTTCAAGCACTTACCTGAGCGGAAATGAAGCCCTTGCCGGTCTGACCGATTTGATTGCACTGGAATATCTCAAGCTGTATGAACAAGACCTGGGGTCGCTCACGATACAACCAGGAACTTTCCAAAGGCTGACTGGGTTATGCCTCGTGGGCGACAAAAGCCTTTACCGCATAACAATCCAACCTGGAGCTCTGCCTCGTCTGGTCTCACTCCATCTGATCTGTGAAGTTATAGATAAGAGAGTCCAGCTTTTGAACGGAAGCCTCCAACGTCTACGGGAAATAGCCCTCCACTCTGGAGTCACACCAGAAATAAAAGAAGCCTGGAAAAAAGCTGCAAAGGTCCATCCTAACAGGCCCGATGTTTTCTTCATTCAAAAGGCATAATCATGGTCAGTTTCGTTTACCTCCTGTTGCTTCCTAAATCACTCTCGCGTCCTTCATTTTGTTAAATCACACTCTTTGATATTTTGTGCAGTGCAAAGCATTGCAATCATCACAGCGGAGCCACTTCTTGCTTGCTGCACGGATCACGGCAGCATTGATGGAGTCTTCAGTTTGGATATACGTGCGGCCCCTCCAGTCATGTGTGCTTGCTTGTTGTCTTTTATCATCAAGTTTACCTTTCACAAACTACTCAAGTGATAGTTGTTGCTGTTGTCGTTCCTTCTCTTTGAGAAACATATGATGGCTAGTGGTGTATCTTTACTATATTGTGGAATAATGCTTCCTAGTGTTGTATAATTTATTACATTGTGGAACAATGATTGCATTTGTGCTTCCTAGTGCTGGTGTATCTTTATTATGTTGTAGAAAAATGCTTGCTATTGTTGTACTTTATTATATGGAAATGTTGAGTAAATTAGCAATTTCTTGATTAATTTAATCCAGATGTGAATCATAAACATGGTGTTGATAGGATTAATCTCGTATTGGTATCTACACGTGCAAGCTCGTGCTACACAAATAACAAGTTCATCTACACAAACAGGAAGCAAGGTAAAAACAGTAATGAACATGAGAGGGATAAGCGAGGCATGCCCTCCAGTTGGGCAATTCACAGTCGTGGCTGCAGCCTCCTCGGCTGCCCTCTTCTCAGCAGCGAGCTTCTTGGCTTTAGTGGACATGGTTATGACGAAGGCGACTTGGACGTAGACGAACGACGGCGAGCAGCCTGTACGAGACGCTCCCCAAAAACCTAATCTCCCTTCTCTCGTATAGGATCTCAAAGGGCGAGATTCCAGACTCGCCCGTTAGCCGTGCACATGGTAGATGGGATGGGATCACCGGTGACAGTAGCAGCATGTGTAACGACCTTGGGCAGTGCACGTGGAGGCAGAGTAGATGTGATCTGATCTTCGGTGGTGGCTATGGTTCTCGAAGCCTCAACAATATACGTGCGGTCGGGTAAGGAGACGTGGGTTAGACTCACGTCCGAGTCGGCAACAACCCATGATCTGACGTCTCCGGTTCGTGGCATGTCTTTTAAGGACTTTACGTTTCTAACCAGCAAAAAATAAGCGCACACATGATATAGTTTTGAGCTGGGCTTGGCTCATTCACGAAAGATGACGACGCGTGTGCGAAGGGCGTGACAAGGTGTGCGGTGGAGGAGGAATACGCCGAAACCACTCCTCTTCTCAAACTCCAATAACATGTAGAGATGAACCCTTATAAAGGGGTCCAAAACTTCTCCAAATTCGGGATGGTACTAAACTTCCTACCACTTAGTCATATTACCTACATGGGGCCTTAAATATTTTCTGAAATTGTTTCAGACATTGTTTTGATACATCAATATTTTCAGTGGACATCTACCGAGAGCGAGTAGCTATACTCCTTTGCAAGTGAACAATGAACTATGCTTTGAATTGTTAGTTTGGCGTAAAAAGGTTTCACCAAATATCTTACTTGTAGTGGATTACCGAAGGCTGACCCCTCGGGTGGAGCATATTAGACACACTCCTGGCCTAGTCATGAATTCAGTAGCGATCACCCAATCTTGGAGATATTTTCGTCATAGATAAAGACAGACAAGTTGCTTAATCAAAAATACAAAACTGCTAAACCTAATGTGCTTTGGTCTAAGCAGAATATGGGTTCCCCCTTTTGAAATCACATGGGCATGTGCAGCTGTTTTTCCCCCCTTTTTATAGATGGGTGTTGGGTGATGGCCTTTGGCATGACACAAGGGCAGGTGCATGTACCTTAAAAACTCAGTTTTGAAATCCTAAATTCCATGTCGTCATATGGTTTGCTGCTAAGAACAAAATACTCACTAGAGAACATATACGTGGCGGCGAGGCACACGCTTTTGTCTTGTAACATAGCACAGTATATAAATTGCCGGAAAAGACACAATCATGCTACTCCCTCCGTTCCGAATTACTTGTCGCACGTATGGATGTATCTAGATGTATTTTAATTCTAGATACATCCATTTTAACGACGAGTAATTTGGAATGGAGGGAGTACTACATAGCCCCACAAATTACGATAGATTTTCGCTACAGGAAAACAATCAATTATTTTACAGGAAGGGACACACAATTTTTACTGGAAGAGCAACTGTCAGAAATAGATATTCTGAGGGTCAGGCTTGCAGCTGACCTCATGGAAGAGGATGACTCCATGGCCAGGCGGCGCTAGCTGCAGACTGAGCTGGCAGCTGAAGCCAAGGTTCCGCTTGTTTCGGGTAACAACATTATCAAGTCCCAGGTAGGTGATCTCCCCGGAGAGGCGCACCTCCACCGTGAACACGCCCGTCTTGTTCTCCTGCTTGAAGTCCTCCAAGGCCGCACTGCCGAGCGCATCCCAAGGGACCTTGCCGCTTTCGTGCAGGAGGTGCACCTCTTTCTTGCTCGGCCGGTACTTGTGGCCCTCGCCGGCGACCGAGACGTTGAGCAGGCTGTTGTCGTGGAAGGTGATGGCGGCGACCAGAGGCTTGGTGTGCTTGACGGTCCCCCAGGTTGGGTTGTGAATGCTGATGGCGACAGAGATGTTGTAGGCCAAGAAAGACGACGGCGCCATCTTCTCCGCCGTAGTCGGCATGGTGGCGAAGGCGAAGCTGGTAAGACGGGCGTCCTCGATGCTGGCCTCGACATGGGGTTTGAAGGCGAAGCGTAAGATGAGCGAGACAATACCTGTGATGACGACGACTATAACGAAGGCGATGAAGACGTAGCAACGCCACCGCTTAAGAAAATTTTGAGCAGTGAGCGTGCAGCAGCGATCGAGGCGTCCCATTTGCGACCTGAAAAGCTATTCTCTATAGTGGAACTTCGGAGGGAGTAACCGAGGAAGCCTACCTATCCTATAGGGTGTGTGGGTGGGGAGTACTGTATTTGGCTAAGATAGAACATCACCACCGTGAACATGTGCTAATCGCACCAAGCCGAGTGCCACTATGGCCTAGTTCGGCAGCAAAGTTATCAGAAAACAGTGGTAGTTGAAAACAAGATCAGAAATAAGATGTAGCCATAGCTGTAGTATGTCTCGTCCACAACTTTCCAAGTATTTCTTGAGGATAAGAAATAAGGTGACAGTTATAAATAAGCAAGTTTAGTAGCGATGAACAACAAATATTTTTAAATAAACAATCTGAATTAATTAAAAAATTAGTTTTACAAACTTACATTTAGGCAAAATTGGAGGCATGTCGACATCCACCCAGATGTCGATATTATCTTCATCTTCGGGACGAATATAAAGGTTATTTGCATATTCTCCTCAAATTCATATGCCTTGCGGAGAGATCACCAATTTGAGCAACCGAAATGGGAGTGATTAAGTGCTTTGTAGAGCTTAACCCGAAAAACATAACTATCCTTTGTCCTGAGGTGAGCTCTCCTTGTCTTCATATTCTCAGAGTCTTGAAAACGAAGCTTCTCCAAGACGTAAGGTCTTGCATGGCAGGGGATGTACTACTCAAGTTGAAAACAGAAATTACACTTTGAAAGAAAGAATCACAAGTCATGATTAATTACGAAGAAATACTTGTCGTCGTTGCGTACCGTACAAATATCGAAGGTATCTTCCAGCTTGACCATGAAGTACCTACCATTTTGCAGGTGAGGCATTCTGTCGCACAAACCCTGGTCGTCGCAGCAGTATTCACACTCTTGGATACTATCGCCGTCAGACATTTCCTGTGTTCAAAATTCAAAATTATAAATTGACGACAATTACCAGGTACTCAACACATGGATCACTATTCTTCACGGGTTGACTCACGGTCTGTCGAGTCTTTCCTTCAAAACTCTCGTGTCACATGGTGTATATGGTGGGCACTCCCTCTCTGATTTATTTGACCCTCGATGATGGTCGCTCCTCCATTCATCACTCAAGACCCTTGAAAACTCTCTTGAAAACTATATATATTTTTTCTTATTACCCAGATTCCTAAAAAGATGGTGACATAATTCAAAAGTACAAGACAATTTTTCTTTTGACTGTTGTCTGTAACATTATTACCAAAGTGTGGTTGATTAGGATCGTTAGGGTTGTTACTAGGACTCCTTAGACTGTTTCTTAAAGGAAGATAAATTCTAGAGGGAGTAGTGTCATGAAAACTTGAGTGACCTACACATAAGAAATGGTCTTGGAGTGCGTTAAACCAAAATGTCTAGCACACGAAAATGAAGGAGAAGCGACCCCCACAACAACAGTCAGGATTCTTCCTCTTTGACATTTCCGACTGTCAGTGACGGTAGCTACTCCTATCATTCGAAAGTGCATTAACCCCGCAACAACAGTCCGGATTCTTCTCTCTCATATATGGACCAAGGAGCCCCAACAGACTGATTGTCAACCGTTACATATATGGAGCAATGACATAAAAAATGGCCTATGTTCTGCCGGAATGTCGATTAATTCCTGTTCCGGCAAATCACGGGCACTCTTTATTTCCTACTTTCTAGCACAAGTCATGCCAAAATTCACGAAAAAATAGGCACGACCTTTTCTAAATTAGGACATATCGAGCACCTGAAATTTGCCGGAATAGAAATGAATCAACATTCCGACAAAACATATGCCGCTCGGAGGTTTTCCCTGCAAAATGCATCTATGCATCCATTTAGTTTGCATTTTGCAAAATCAATAATGAAACAAAATTGCAACAATCAATAGTGCATCCATGCATCCATCCGTCTAACTACCCATTCTAGCAAACATACTTATATCTACATATATATTAAAATAAAACTAAACCAAAAACTAAACAGAGAGGAGAGGGAGGTGCTGACGCTGGCGAGACGGGGACCGAGCAGGAAAGGGAGACACACACTTGAGATCCTGCATAGTCCACCAATAGAAAAATTATATCATCAATATAATTGACAACAACAATTTTATATTCTATTACTATTTTTACTTGAATTTTTCTATTCTATTACTATTGTTTTACTTAAAATTTACTATTTTTTTACCATTCATAAAAATTTTATTAGCAACACCATTTTAATTTTGCTACTCTATTCTACACTTACTATTCCATTCTATTCAAAAGACCTACATTTACTAAAAATTTCTATTACTAGTTTTTTACTAAAAATTTATGTTACCAAAAATACCCTACCTCTTACCCTAACATCCATCTATCTATCCAAGCATTACTAAAGACACCTAGTTCAGTCCATCTGTCTATCCATCTATCTATCCAAGCATTACTAAAAAAACCTAGTTCCATTCATCCAGTTATGCAATGCAGGAGGGAGGGAGGGAGGGATGAAGGTTGAGGGTCGGAGGGAGAGGGTGGGAGGGAGGGAGGGATGAGGGAGAGGGTCGGAGGGAGGAAGGAAGGAGGAAGGGATGGAGGGAGAGGGTGGGAGGGAAACATATCGCGCGGGGGGGGGGGGAGGGGGGGTGACGGCAGCAGCGGGCGGCAGTGGCGGAGCAAGGCAATGCAGGGGCAGCACGGGGGGAGATAGAGAGGACGGAGAGAGTGGAGAGAGAGGGTGAGTGGGGGCCGCGTGTGCACGCGTATAAGATAAGTTGGAATAAGCAGAAGCGCGAGGTACGACCATACGCTGCTCCTAGTCCACGTAGCTGTAGCACGGGTCCTTAGCCCAAACTGCTACTAAGTGGGGCCGGTGAGCTGGACCCGGGCTGGCCGCAGTACCAGCGCATGTTTCGGAGCATGCACTACTGCTAATTGCCTTAGCAGTAGCGCGTGCTCGTGACCAACACCACTACTACGTGTATCCCCGGTGAGTGAGGAGGGGACAACTTAGCAGCTGCGAGGGATCGCGAGCCGGCGCTACTACTAGACACTTACCTGTAAGGCCCGTACAGGACCCGTGCTACGACTATATAGCAGTAGTGATGCCACATTATCCCACGCTACTGTTATCATTCTACCTATAAGGTTTTTCCTAGTAGTGATATTTTAGCTAAACTATACCAGACAAGGCTAAACCTAGTCTAACACTGGCTGTGGTGGATCTGCACTTCCACGATATGTCTTTCCCATGTCTGGTAGCCCGCTTGTCGAAATGCCGGGAGCCCTAGAGGTATATGCTTCAACGAGAGGGGAAGAATAGCCTCTGTCTTCTCTTTGTTCGGCATCGCCGCTCATCAGAGTGGCACCAGAGGGATGTGCTTAGGCCGGAGAGGAAGGGTGGCCTCCACTTCTACGAAGCATGAAACATGGCTGGTTTTTGGGGTGGAGGGATGACGGTGGCCTGCGAGCGGGCAAGACAATGGTTGTTCATGTCGGCGACATGTCAACAATGGCCTTCCTGGGACCAAAGCAGACGCGACTTTCCATGTTTTACCTTCCTTGAATGTTAGCAGCGACCGCGAACGTGTTGGCCCTCGCCTCATCGATCTCGACGAAGCTGGCTTCTTTCTTCACTGGCAGGGCGCTGCTACCTCTTGAGCTTGCGTTGGTTTTTCACTTGAAGAGGAAAGGGTGATGCAGCAAAGTAGCGTAAGTATTTCCCTTAGTTTTTAGAACCAAGGTATCAATCCAGTAGGAGACAATGCACAAGTCACCTAGTACCTGCACAAACAATCAAGAACCTTGCAACCAACGCGATAAAGGGGTTGTTAATCCCTTCACGGTCACTCACAAAAGTGAGATCTGATAGAGATAATAAAGTAAATATTTTTGGTATTTTTGTTGTATAGATTGGGAAGTAAAGATTGCAAAATAGTAAACGAGATTCAAAGATATGCAATATAATGGAAAAGAGACCCGGGGGCCATACGTTTCACTAGTGGCTTCTCTCAAGATAGCATGTATTACGGTGGGTGAACAAATTACTGCTGAGCAATTGATAGAGAAGCGCATAATTATGAAGACATCTAAGGCAATGATCATGAACATAGGCATCACGTCCGCGTCAAGTAGACCGAAACGATTCTGCATCTACTACTATTACTCCACACATCGACCGCTATCCAGCATGCATCTAGAGTATTGAGTTCATAGGAACGGAGTAACGCATTAAGCAAGATGACATGATGTAGAGGGATAAACTCAAGCAATATGATATAAACCCCATCTTTTTTATCCTCGATGGCAACAATACAAAGCGTGCCTTGCTTCCCCTACTGTCACTGGGAAAGGACACCGCAAGATTGAACCTAAAGCTAAGCACTTCTCCCATTGCAAGAAAGATCAATCTAGTAGGCCAAACTAAACCGATAATTCGAAGAGACTTGCAAAGATATCAAATCATGCATATAAGAATTCAGAGAAGAACCAAATAATATTCATAGATAATCTTGTTCATAAATCCACAATTCATCGGATCTCGGCAAACACACCGCAAAAGAGTATTACATCGAATAGATCTCCAAGAACAACAAGGAGAACTTTGTATTGAGAATCAAAGAGAGAAAAGAAGCCATCTAGCTAATAACTATAGACCCGAAGGTCTGTGGTAAGCTACTCACGCTTCATCGGAGAGGCAATGGTGTTGATGTAGAAGCCCTCCATGATCGATTCCCCCTCCGGCAGATCACCGGAAAAGGCCCCAAGATGGGATCTGATACGTCTCCAACGCATCTACTTTTCCAAACACTTTTGCCCTTGTTTTGGACTCTAACTTGCATGATTTGAATGAAACTAACCCGAACTAACGCTGTTTTCAGCAGAACTGCCATTATGTTGTTTTATGTGTAGAAAAGAAAAGTTCTTGGAATGTCCTGAAAATCCACGGAGGGACTTTTTGGAAAATATAAAAAATATTGGCGAAAGAATCAAGACTAGGGGGCCCACACCCTGTCCATGAGACAGGGGGACGCGCCCCCTCCCCCCTGGGCACACCCTCCTATCTCGTGGGCCCCCTGGACCTCCACCGACCTCAACTCCAACTACATATATTCACGTTCGGGGTGAAAAAATCAGAGAGAAAGTTTCATCGTGTTTTACGACACGGAGCCACTGCCAAGCCCTAATCTCTTTCGGGAGGGATGATCTGGAGTCCGTTCGGAGCTCCGGAGAGGGGGATTCATCACCGTCATCATCATCAACCATCCTCTATCACCAATTTCATGATGCTCACCGATGTGCGTGAGTAATTCCATCTTAGGCTTGCTGGATGGCGATGGGTCGGATGAGATTTACCATGTAATCAAGTTAGTTTTGTTAGGGTTTGATCCCTAGTATCTTCTATGTTCTGAGATTGATGTTGCTATGACTTTGCTATGCTTAATGCTTGTCACTAGGGCCCGAGTGCCATGATTTAAATCTGAACCTATTATGTTTTCATGAATATGTGTGTGTTCTTGATCCTATCTTGCAAGTCTATAGTCACCTATTATGTGTTATGATCCGACAACTCCGAAGTGACAATAATCGGGATACTTCTCGGTGATGACCGTAGTTTGAGGAGTTCATGTATTCACTATGTGCTAATGCTATTTTCGGGTTCTCTATTAAAAGGAGGCCTTAATATCCCTTAGTTTCCACTAGGACCCCGCTGCCACGGGAGGGTAGGACAAAAGATGTCATGCAAGTTCTTTTCCATAAGCACGTATGACTATTTACGGAATACATGCCTACATTACATTGATGTACTGGAGCTAGTTCTGTGTCACCCTATGTTATAGCTATTACATGAGGAATCACATCCGGCATAATTATCCATCACTGATCCATTGCCTACGAGCTTTTCATATATTGTTCTTCGCTTATTTACTTTTCCGTTGCTACTGTTACAACTACTACAAAAACCCAAAAACTATTATCTTTACTTTTGCCACCGTTACCTTTATTATCATACTACTTTGCTACTAAATACTTTGCTGCAGATACTAAGTTATCCAGGTGTGGTTGAATTGACAACTCAACTGCTAATACTCAAGAATATTCTTTGGCTCCCCTTGCGTTGAATCAATAAATTTTGGTTGAATACTTTACCCTTGAAAGCTGTTGCGATCCCCTACACTTGTGGGTTATGAAGACTAATTTCTGGCGCCGTTGCTGGGGAGCATAGCTCTATTCTCTAAGTCACTTGGGATTCATATCTGTTGATCACTATGAAGAACTTGAAAGACGACAGAACCAAGATTTTGCCCTCAACTACGAGGGGAGGTAAGGAACTGCCATCTAGCTCTGCACTAGATTCTCCTTCTGTTATTAATAAGCTTGCGACACCTAAACCTGCTACTGCTATGAATTCTGATATGTCGCATGTTATTAATGATGCCACTTCTGCTATGCATGATGAAACTACTACTGTGCGTGAAACTACTTTGCCATTAGGTGAATTTCTTGATGAGCAACTTGCTAGAGTTAGGGGGAATGAAATTATTGAAGATGCTATTATTGATGATAGTGATGATGAAAATTGTCCTAATGATTATGAATTTCCTGTTGTTCCTGAGGGTTATGTTATGAATGAAGAAGCTGCTAGAGCTATCTTTGCTTGCAATGATAGATATGATCTTAAGAAATTATTAGAAAAATGGAAGCAGCAGTCTCTTAATGCTAGAATGAAACCTGACCCTGTTTTTGCTATTTCACCTATCTGTGTTACTGATAAGGATTATGAATTCTCTATTGATCCTGAGATTATTACTTTAGTTGAATCTGATCCTTTTTATGGCCTTGAATCTGAAACTGTTGTGGCACATCTCACCAAGTTGAATGATATAGCTACCCTGTTTAGTAATGATGAGAAGTCTCGCTATTTTTATATCCTTAAGATATTTTCGTTCTCATTAAAGGGTGATGCTAAGACTTGGTATAATTCTCTTGCCCCTGGTTGTGTGCGTAGTCCCCAGGATATCATTTATTACTTCTCTGCTAAATATTTCCCTGCTCACAAGAAACAAGCTGCCTTGCGGGAAATATATAATGTTGTGCAAATCAAAGAAGAGAGTCTCCCACAAGCTTGGGGGAGGCTTCTCCGGTTACTTAATGCTTTGCCTGATCATCCTCTCAAGAAAAATGAAATACTTGATCTTTTATAATGGACTAACCGATGCTTCCAAGGACTACTTGGATATTTGTGCTAGTTGTGTTTTCAGGGAAAGAACAGTCGACGAAGCTGAATTACTATTGAATAATATGTTAACTAATGAAAATAATTGGACTCTTCCTGAGCCGATTCCTGAAGCAATTCCTGAACCAATTGAGCCAAATCCTGAGCCTATTCCTAAACCCACTCCGAAGAAGAGAGGTGTTTTATTTCTCAGTCCTGAAGATATGCAAGAGGCAAAGAAATGAATGAAAGAAAAAGGTATTAAAGCTGAAGATGTTAAGAATTTACCTCCTATTGAAGAAATACATGGTCTTAATATACCGCCTGTTGAAGAACCACATTGTCTTGATAACCCGACACATGTAGTAAAGGTAAATTCTCTCTATAGATATGATAAAGTTGAAATCCCCTCTACTAAATTTCATAGCCCATGCTTAGATGAATTTGATGACTTTATGGCTAGACAAGAAAGTTTTCATGCTTATGTTGGTAGAGAGTTAAAGAATAATGCTTTTGAGATAGGACGCGTGAGCGATAATATGGCTAGAGTTAAAGGTGAACTTAAACTCATTAGCAAATATGCTTCTATGGTTGCTACTCAAGTTGAGCAAGTACTCAAAACTAAAAATGATTTGCTTGATGAATTAAATAATAAAAATGACTTTGCTATTAGAGTGGCTACTAGAACTGGTAGATTGACTCAGGAACCTTTGTATCCTGAAGGCCACCCTAGGAGAATCGAGCAGGATTCTCAGAGAAATAATTTAGAGGCACCTAGTTCTTCTAAAAAGAAGAAAAAGAAAAACGATAGAACTTTGCATGCTTCTAGTGGACCTACTGTAGACACACCTGAGAATCCCAATGATATTTCTATCTCTGATGCTGAAACACAATCAGGTGATGAACATGAACCTAGTGATAATGTTAATGATAATGTTCATGTTGATGCTCAACCTAGCAAAAACAATGAAGTAGAGATTGAACCTGCTGTTGATCTTGATAACCCACAATCAAAGAATCAATGTTATGACAAGAGAGATTTTGTTGCTAGGAAGCACGGTAGAGAAAGAGAACCATGGGTTCAGAAACCCATGCCCTTTCCTCCTAAACCATCCAAGAGAAAGGATGATGAGGATTTTGAGCGCTTTGCTGAAATGATTAGACCTATTTTCTTACGTATGCTCTTAACTAATATGCTCAAAGTAAATCCTTATGCTAAGTATATGAAGGATATCATCACAAACAAAAGAAAGATACCGGAAGCTGAAATTTCCACCATGCTTGCTAATTACACTTTTAAGGGTGGAATACCAAAGAAACTTGGAGATCCCGGGGTACCAACTATACCATGCTCCATTAAAAGAAATTATGTTAGAACTGCTTTATGTGATCTTGGAGCCGGTGTTAGTGTCAACTGCTGTTATTGATTGCAACAAAGGCAATGTTACTTTTCATGTTAATGGTAATGAGCATACGGTACACTTTCCGAGGAAACAATCTCAAGTTCATAGCATCAATTCTATTGGAAAAGTTCCAACTATCATTATTGGAGGTTTTGAATTTCCTCTCCCTAATGTCAAGAAAAAGTATGATATTCTTATTGTTGGGGATTTTCATATCCCCGTTGAGGTAACTTAGTGTTATTTGAAATTTCTCCGGTTCCGTGTTATTCGGAATGAGTTTGTTAACAAGACTTGATCAACCTTGTTGGTGGATTCATTTTGATGATCACGAGATGGATGAAACTAGAAGGCACAACCTTCTGTACCCTCTTTTTTACTTTCTGTTATTTAGAATAAATAAAGCAAGAATAGTATTATCTGTCTGTTTTCTGAATTATCTGTGCATTAAAAAAATACCCCGAAAATAAAAGTGCTCCAAATGCCCTGCAAATTTAGTATGATTTTTATGGAATATTTGAGGATTTTAGGCACTGAAAACACTACAGGAGGGGCAAGCACCAGGCCACGAGGGTGGAGGGCGCACCCACCCCACCTGGGCGCGCCCCCTATCTCGTGGCCCCCTGGTGGCCCCCTCCACTTATGCCAGCAACCACACACTTCATCTTCTACCCAAAAAATCCCCATCCAGCTCAAGCACGAGTTCTAGCTCATTTTGCTGTGATTTTCGATCTCCTTGCTCAAAGCTCCATTTACAAAACTGCTTTGGGAGATTGTTGCTTGGTATGTGACTCCTCCATTGGTCCAATTAGTTTTTGTTCTAGTGCTTTATTGATTGCAAATTTTTGCTGCATAGGTGACCATGTTCTTGAGCTTGCATGTTAAATTTATGAGGTCCCAAGCAATTCTAATGCATGATATAGGCTCTAGGCACTTGTGGGAGTAGTTGCTACCAATCTTGTTTAGTTTTATTCACTTTTATTTTGAAGTTACTAAAATTTCAGAATTATTTCAGAAAAAGAATTATGCTTAGAAGAATGTACCAGGGTGGTTCCTCGGTGAAGAAAGGGCCCAAGATTGATGTACGTGAGCAAGATGTTGAATTGTCGAGGGACGCGGATGTTCGAGCTTGCGAGTGGTCATCCGATAGTTTTATGGTCGAAGCAGGCTTCAAGGAGGAATTTGAAGCGTATGTGTGTAATGCTGAGTTGGAGGACTTCTTACAAGATAAGTGTCCTTAGTGCTATCAATTGGCTGATTGCTTTGTTCGGAGGTTTAAATATAACTGCACGCGTAATTCTCCTAGTGTCATATTTGATATTTATGATACATCTTATACCATGGACTTAGAGGATTTTATAACTGCTTGCAAACTCCCGCAGTGGGATAATATTAATGATCCTCACAAATGTGAATTTAGAGATTTCCTTGCTAGTATTACTATGGGGGAATCCAGGGATATTGCACAAGCTACCATAGGGAGCATTCATTTTCCTGCTATACATTATTTTGCTCTCTTTATTGGTAGATGCATTAATGGTAAAGACGAAGCATGTCACATGTGTGTCCCTGATCTTTGTGTCCTCAAGAGTGCTGTGTCAGGTTATAAAGGTTATAACTTGGGGGCAATAGTTGCACGTAGGTTGCAGAATAATAGTAGAAAGGGAGATTTATTTGGAGGAATTTATGCAACCCGTGTGGCTAATTTTCTGGGTATAGCCCCACAAGAGGGAGATATGTTGATACCTCCTGTTTATATGGATTCTGAAGCTATGGTTAATCATCAATTTCTTGGGAGGAATGAACAATTCCTCCAATATCGACTAATCTATGACAAACGCAACATCGTCCATGTTACTCTTCCTGCTCCCTACCTTTTTGATTATTAGGCAAAAGGAAGATATATTGTCACCAGGGAGGAAGCAACTGAACACGAGGGGAGAGCGGAGACAGCTCGCCAACACGCCGCAGCTCAGGAGGCGGTTGCCGCTGCATCTCAGTACAACCCCAGTTTCACTTACGGATATCATCCAGGCGGTCCTTGGTATTAGACCAACTTAGGCCAAAAGCCTAAGCTTGGGGGAGTACGTATTTCTCACCGACTTTACATTCATGTTCACACACTAGTCGTCGGTGCTCATACTCTTTCATTGTATTATCCATGCTAGTTTAAATTTCTTTTTCTAGTTTTCTTCTTGTGTGTTTGATAAACCTTAAGAAAAACCAAAAAAATTAGTTAGCTTAATTTCCATGCTTGTAGTAGAATTAAAATGAAAACCCCAAAAGATTTCTAGTTTTTCTTTTTACTTGTTGGGAGCTTTCGCTTGTAAATAGTTTTATTTTCTTTTCGTTTCTCTGGGGGTCGAGAAGACCATATCGAAAATGTTTAGTGGCTCTCATGTGGATGATTGTTTATTTAACTTAGAGCCCATATTACTTGTCTTCTGTCTTGAGTTGAATGCTCGTAGATTTCAGCTTAGTCCAATGCACGTGCACTATTATTATTTTACACATCGTTCGGTCGTGCAAGTGAAAGGCAATGATGACGATATATGATGGACTTATTGAGATGTGAAAAGTTGGTATGAACTCGACCTCTCTTGTCTTTGTAAATATGATGAGTTCATCGTTTCTGATTCAGCTTATTATGAAGTAAACATATTTGCAATGACACTTAGAGATTATAGTTGCTTGTGCCATGCTTGATTAGTTATGAGTTATAATGGTTTACCTTGCGTGCCAACATGCTATTAGAATGATTATGGTGTGGTATGATGGGATGGTATCCTCCTTTGAATGAATTGAGTGACTCGACTTGTCACATGTTCACGCATGTAGTTGAATCAAATCAACATAGCCTTCATGACATTTATGCTCATGGTGGATTATATCCTACTCATGCTTGTATTCGGTGTGAATTAATTTTAATGCATGTTTATGACTATTGTCGCTCTCTCAATTGGTCGCTTCCCAGTCTTTTGCTAGCCTACACCTGTACTAAGCGGGAATACTGCTTGTGCATCCAAACTCCTTAAACCTCAAAGTTGTTCCATATGAGTCCACTATACCTTCCTATATGCGGTATTTACCTGTCGTTCCAAGTAAATTTTTATGTGCCAAACTCCAAACCTTCAAATGAAATTCTGTTTTGTATGCTCGAGCAGCTCATGTTTCAACTAGGGCTGCCTATATCTTCCATGCTAGGTGGGTTATTCTCAAGAGGAGTGGACTCCGCTCCTCATTCACGGGAAAGGGTGATACGTCTCCAATTCTATAATTTTTGATTGTTCCATGCTATTATATTACCCCTTTTGGATGTCTATGGGCTTTATTTTACACATTTATAACATTTTTGGGACTAACCTACTAACCGGAGGCCCAGCCCGTATTGCTGTTTTTTTTGCCTATTTCAGTATTTCGAAGAAAAGGAGGAATGAAACCTTCGGGAGCCTGATTTTTGGAACGAACATGATCCGGAGAGCTTGGAGTGCACGTCAAGAAGCTTCCGAGGAAGCCACGAGATAGGAGGACGCACCCCCCCTGTAGGGCACGCCCCACTGTCTCGTGGGCCCCTCGGGCAGCCACCAGCGTACTTCTTCCTCCTATATATACCTACGTACCCTGAAAACATCCAGGAGCACCATGAAACACAATTTCCACCGCAGTAACCTTCTGTATCCGCGAGATCTCATCTTGGAGCCTTCGCCGGCACTCTGACGGAGGGGGAATCGACCATGGAGGGCTTCTACATCAACATCCTTGCCCCTCCGATGAGTTGTGAGTAGTTTACCATAGACCTACGGGTCCATAGTTATTAGCTAGATGACTTCTTCTCTCTTTTTGGATCTCAATACAATGTTCTCCCCCTCTCTTGTGGAGATCTATTCGATGTAAAATCTTTTTGCGGTGTGTTTGTCGAGATCCGATGAATTGTGGGTTTACGATCAAGTTTATCTATGAATAATATTTGAATCTTCTCTGAATTCTTTTATGTATGATTGATTTATCTTTGCAAGTCTCTTCGAATTATCAGTTTGGTTTGGCCTACTAGATTGGTCTTTCTTGCCATGGGAGAAGTGCTTAGCTTTGGGTTCAATCTTGCGGTGTCCTTGCCCAGTGACAGAAAGGGTTGCAAGGCACGTATTGTATTGTTGCCATCGAGGATAACAAGATGGGGTTTATATCATATTGCATGAGTTTATCCATCTACATCATGTCATCTTGCTTAATGCGTTACTCTGTTCTTATGAACTTAATACTCTATATGCATGCTGGATAGCTGTCGATGTGTGGAATAATAGTAGTAGATGCAGGCAGGAGTCGGTCTAGTTGTTATGGACGTGATGCCTATATACATGATCATGCCTAGATAATCTCCTAACTATGCGCTTTTTTATCAATTGCTCGACAGTAATTTGTTCACCCACCGTAATACTTATGCTATCTTGAGAGAAGCCTCTAGTGAAACCTATGGCTCCCGGGCCTATCTCTTATCATATTTGCTTTCAATCTACTTTTATTTGCATCTTTACTTTTTGCATCTATATTATAAAATACCAAAAATATGTTTATCTTATCATACTATCTTTATTAGATCTCACTTTCGCAAGTGGCCATGAAGGGATTGACAACCCCTTTATTGCGTTGGTTGCGAGTTCTCGGTTTGTTTGTGTAGGTGCGTGGGACTTTTGAGGAGCCTCCTACTGGATTGATACCTTGGTTCTCAAAACTGAGGGAAATACTTACGCTACACTTCCTGCATCACCCTCTCCTCTTCGAGGAAAAGCAACGCAAGCTCAAGACGTAGCAAGAAGGATTTCTGGCACCGTTGCCGGGGAGGTCTTTGCTCAAGTCAAGACATACCAAGTACCCATCACAAACCCATCTCCCTCGAATTTACATTATTTGCCATTTGCCTCTTGTTTTCCTCTCCCCCACTTCACCCTTGCAGTTTTATTCGCCCTCTCTTTCTCAATCTCCTCCTCTCTTTTCGCTTGTCGTTCTTCTGTTTGCTTGTGTGTTGGATGACTTGTTTCCATGGCGCAAGATAATACCATATTGTGTGATTTCTCGAATACCAATAATAAAGATTTCCTTAGTACTCCAATTGCTCCTTTTAATGATGTTGAGTCTTGTGAAATCAATACTACTTTGCTGAATCTTGTTATGAAAGATCAATTCGCCGACCTTCCTAGTGAAGATGCCGCTACTCATCTAAACAATTTTGTTGATTTGTGTGATATGCAAAAGAAGAAAGATACGGATAACAATATTGTCAAATTGAAGTTATTTCAATTTTCACTTAGAGATCGTGCTAAAGTTTGGTTTTTGTCTTTGCCTAAAAATAGCATTGATTCTTGGAACAAGTGCAAAGATGCTTTTATCTCTAAGTATTTTCCTCCCGCTAAGATCACTACTCTTAGGAACGATATTATGAATTTTAAACAACTTGATCATGAACATGTTGCCCAATCTTGGGAAATAATGAAATTTATGCTTCGCAATTGCCCTACTCATGGTTTGAATTTATGGATGATCATACAAAATTTTTATGCCGGTTTGAACTTTGCTTCTAGAAATCTCTTAGATTCGTCCGCGGGAGGCACCTTTATGGAAATCACGTTAGGAGATGCTACAAAATTACTTGATAATATTATGGCTAATTATTCTCAATGGCACACCGAAAGATCTTCTAGTAAAAAGGTGCATGCTATAGAAGAAATCAATGCTTTGAGTGGAAAGATGGATGAACTTATGAAGATGTTTGCTACTAAAAATACTCCTCTTGATCCCAATGATATGCCTTTGTCTTCTTTGATTGAGAATAATAATGAATCTATGGATGTGAATTTCGTTGGTAGGAATAGTTTTGGAAACAATGCTTATAGAGGAAACTTTAATGCTAGACCGTTCCCTAGTAATCCCTCTAATAATTATGGAAATTCCTACAATTATTCTTATGGTAATTTCAATAAGATGCCCTCTGATTTTGAGAATACTGTGAAAGAATTTATGATTTCTCAAAAGAATTTTAATGCTTTGCTTGAAGAAAAATTGCTCAAAGTTGATGATTTGGCTAGCAACGTTGATAGACTTTCGCTTGATGCTAATTCACTTAAACTTGGATCTTCTTCTCCTAAGCATGATATCAATGAGTCTCTCAAAGTAATGATAATTTCCATTGATGAGTGCAAGGAAAGAATCGCTAGATTGCGTGCTAAAAAAGAAATCTTTATAAAAGCGTGTTCTTCTAGTTTCCGTGAAAATAATGATGAGGATCTTAAAGTTATTGATGTGTCTCTGATTAGATCTATGTTTTTCAATATGAATTTTGATGATTATGGGACTGACGATGAATCAACTTTGCCTAGAAGGCGTCCCAAGAATTCGGAATCTTTAGATCTTAATGCTAAATTTGGTAAAACTGAGATTGGAGAATCCTCAACTTCCAATAATGTTGAACCTACTATCTCGGATTTCAAGGAATTTGATTATGATAATTGCTCTTTAAAATCTTGTATTTCCTTGTTGCAATCCGTTGTTAATTCTCCTCATGCTTATAGTCAAAATAAAGCTTTTACCAAACATATTGTTGATGCCTTGATGCAATCTTGTGCTGAAAAACTTAATTTGGAAGTTTCTATACCTAGAAAATTTAATGATGAGTGGGAACCTACTATAAAGATTAGAATTAAAGATTATGAGTGTTTTGCTTTGTGTGATTTGGGTGCTAGTGTTTCCACGATTCCGAAAACATTATGCGATATTCTAGGTTTCCATGATCTTGATGATTGCTCTTTAAATTTGCACCTCACGGATTCCACCATTAAAAAGCCTATGGGAAGGATCAATGATGTTCTCATTGTTGCAAATAGAAATTTGGTGCTTGTAGATTTTATCGTTCTTGATATAGATTGCAATCTTTCTTGCCCTATTATTCTTTGTAGACCTTTCCTTAGAACGATTGGTGCGATTATTGATATGAAGGAAGGGAATATTAGATTCCAATTTCCCTTAAAGAAAGGCATGGAGCACTTTCCAAGAAAGAAAGTCAAATTACCTTATGAATCTATCATGCGTGCTACTTATGAATTTAGTGCCAAAGATGGCACTCGTTAGATCTATCCTTGCTTTTATGCCTAGCTAGGGGCGCTAAACAATAGCGCTAGTTGGGAGGCAACCCAATTTTTCTTTATGTTTTTTTTGCTCCTGTTTAGTAATAAATCTTGCATCTAGCTTCTTGTTAGATGTGTTTTTATCTTTTAATTAGTGTTTGTTCCAAGTAGAACCTATAGGATAACCTACGATGATAGTTGATTTGATTCTGCTGAAAAACAGAAACTTTGCATGCACGAAAATAATTTTCTTAAATCACAGGAACGTGCTTTTGCGTTGATTGTTTTTGCTTATGTTCAATAAACAAATTGTCCATGACTTCCTATTTTGGTAGGATTTTTAATGTTCCAGAAGTTTGCGTTAGTTACAGATTGCTACAGACTGTTCTGTTTTTGGCAGATTCTGTTTTTCGTGTGTTGTTTGCTTATTTCAATGCATCTATGGCTAGTAAATTAGTATATAAACCATAAGGAAGTTGGAATACAGTAGGTTTAACACCAATATAAATAAAGAATGAGTTCATGGCAGTACCTTATGTGGTGGTTTTGTTTTCTTTCACTAACAGAGCTTATGAGATTTCCTGTTGAGTTTTGTGTTGTGAAGTTTTCAAGTTTTGGGTAAAGCTTTTATGGAAAATGGAATAAGGAGTGGCAAGATACTAAGCTTGGGGATGCTTATGGAACCCCAATATATTCAAGAATATACAAAAGCCTAAGCTTGGGGATGCCCCGGGAAGGCATCCCCTCTTTCGTCTTCGTTCATTGGTAAATTTACTTGGAGCTATATTTTTATTCGCCACATGATATGTGTTTTGCTTGGAGCATCGTGTATTATATTAGTCTTTGCTTTTTAGTTTACCACAATCATTCTTTCTGTACACACCTTTTGAGAGAAGCCTATTTGATTAGAATTTGCTAGAATACTCTATGTGCTTCACTTATATCTTTTGAGCTTAATAGTTTTTTGCTCTAGTGCTTCACTTATATCTTTTAGAGCACGGTGGTGTCTTAATTTTGAAGAAATTGCTAGTCTCTCATGCTTGACTTATATTATTTTGAGAGTCTTTTAGAACAGCATGGTATTTTCTATGGTTTTAAAGTTGGTCCTAGAATGATGAGCATCCAAGTTGGGTATAATAAAAACTATCATAGAAAGTGAATTGGATGCTATGATCAACTTGATGCTTGATAATTGTTTTGAGATATGGAGGTAGTGATATTAAAGTCATGCTAGTTGGATGATTATGAATTTAAAGAATGCTTGTGTTGAAGCTTGTGATTCCCGTAGCATGCACGTATGGTGAACCGCTTTGTGATGAAGTTGGAGCACAATTTTATTTATTGATTGTCTTCCTTTTGAGTGGCGGTCGGGGATGCGTGATGGTCTTTTCCTACCAATCTATCCCCTAGGAGCATCCGCGTAGTACTTTGGTTTTTGATGACTTCTAAATTTTTGCAACAAGTATATGAGTTCTTTTGATTAATGTTGAATCCATGGATAATACGCACCCTTTCACCCTTCCACCATTGCTAGCCTCTCTTGTATCGCGCAACTTTTGCCGGTACCATATACCCACCATTTACCTTCCTCAAAACAGCCACCATACCTACCTATTATGGCATTTCGATAGCCATTCCGAGATATATTGCCATGCAACTTTCCACCGTTCCTTTTATATGACACGCATTACATTTGTCATATTGCTTTTTGCATGATCATGTAGTTGACATTATATTTGTGGCAAGGCCACCTTCATAATTTTCATACATGTCGCTCTTGATTCATTGCATATCCCAGTACACCGCCGGAGGCATTCATATAGAGTCATATCTTGTTCTAGCTTTGAGTTGTAAATCCATAAAAGTGTGATGATCTTCATGATTAGAGCATTGTCCTAGTGAGGAAAGGATGATGAAGACTATGATTCCCCCACAAGTCGGGATGAGACTTCGGACTTTACAAAAAAAGAAAAAAATAATAGTAAAAAAAGAGAAAGGCCAAAAAGAAAAGAAAAAAAAGAGAAGGCCAAAGAAAAAAAAGAAGAAAGAAAAAAAAAGAAAAAAAATAAAATGATAGAAAAAGAGAGAAGGGACAATGCTACTATCTCTTTTCCACACTTGTGCTTCAATATAGCACCATGATCTTCATGTAGAGAGTCTCATATGTTGTCACTTTCATATACTAGTGGGAATTTTTCATTATAGAACTTGGCTTGTATATTCCAATGATGGGCCTCCTCAAAAGTGCCCTAGGTCTTCGTGAGCAAGCAAGTTGGATGCACCTCACTTAGTTTCTTTTGTTGAGCTTTCATATATTTATAGCTCTAGTGCATCTGTTGCATGGCAATCCCTACTCACCCACATTGATATCTATTAATGGGCATATCCATAGCCCGTTGTTACGCCTAGTTGATGTGAGACTATCTTCTCCTTTTGGTCTTCTCCACAACCACCACTCTATTCCACATATAGTGTTATGTCCATGGCTGACGCTCATGTATTGCGTGAAAGTTGAAAAAGTTTGAGATTATTAAAGTATGAAACAATTGCTTGGCTTGTCATCGGGGTTGTGCATGATTAAATACTTTGTGTGATGAAGATAGAGCAACAGCCAGACTATATGATTTTGTAGGGATAACTTTCTTTAGCCATGTTATTTTGAGAAGAAATGATTACTTTGATTAGTATGCTTGACGTATTACTATTTCTTATGTCAATATGAACTTTTATGTTGTATCATTTGGATCTGAACATTCATGCCACAATAAGGAAATTTACATTGAGAATTATGCTAGGTAGCATTCCACATCAAAAAATTCTTTTTTATCATTTACCTACTCGTGGACGAGCAGGAATTAATCTTGGGGATGCTTGATACGTCTCCAACGTATCTATAATTTTTGATTGTTCCATGCTATTATATTACCCCTTTGGATGTCTATGGGCTTTATTTTACACATTTATATCATTTTTGGGACTAACCTACTAACCGGAGGCCCAGCCCGTATTGCTGTTTTTTTTGCCTATTTTAGTATTTTGAAAAAAAAGGAATATCAAACGGAGTCCAAATGGAATGAAACCTTCGGGAGCGTGATTTTTGGAACGAACATGATCCAGAGAGCTTGGAGTGCAAGTCAAGAAGCTTCCGAGGAAGCCACGAGATAGGAGGCCCCCCCCCCCCCCGTAGGGCGCGCACCCTGTCTCATGGGCCCCTCGGGCGGCCACCGACGTACTTCTTCCTCCTATATGTACCTACGTAACCCGAAAACATCCAGGAGCACCACGAAACACAATTTCCACCGCCGTAACCTTCTGTATCCGCGAGATCTCATCTTGGAGCCTTCGCCGGCACTCTGCCGGAGGGGGAATCGTCCACGGAGGGCTTCTACACCAACATCCTTGCCCCTCCGATGAGTTGTGAGTAGTTTACCAGAGACCTATGGGTCCATAGTTATTAGCTAGATGGCTTCCTCTCTCTTTTTGGATCTCAATACAATGTTCTCCCCCTCTCTTGTGGAGATCTATCGATGTAAACTCTTTTTGCGGTGTGTTTGTCGAGATCCCATGAATTGTGGGTTTATGATCAACTTTATCTATGAATAATATTTGAATCTTCTCTGAATTCTTTTATGTATGAATGAGTTATCTTTGCAAGTCTCTTCGAATTATCAGTTTGGTTTGGCCTACTAGATTGGTCTTTCTTGCCATGGGAGAAGTGCTTAGCTTTGGGTTCAATCTTGCGGTGTCCTTACCCAGTGACAGAAAGGGTTGCAAGGCACGTATTGTATTGTTGCCATCGAGGATAACAAGATGGGGTTTATATCATATTGCATGAGTTTATCCCTCTACATCATGTCATCTTGCTTAATGCGTTACTCTGTTCTTACGAACTTAATACTCTAGATGCATGCTGGATAGCGGTCGATGTGTGGAGTAATAGTAGTAGATGCAGGCAGGAGTCGGTCTACTTGTTATGGATGTGATGCCTATATACATGATCATGCCTACATAATCTCATAACTATGCGCTTTTCTATCAATTGCTTGACAGTAATTTGTTCACCCACCATAATACTTATGCTATCTTGAGAGAAGCCTCTAGTGAAACCTATGGCCCCCGGGTCTATCTCTTATCATATTTGCTTTCAATCTACTTTTATTTGCATCTTTACTTTTTGCATCTATATTATAAAATACCAAAAATATATTTATCTTATCATACTATCTTTATTAGATCTCACTTTCGCAAGTGGCCGTGAAGGGATTGACAACCCCTTTATTGCGTTGGTTTCGAGTTCTCAGTTTGTTTGTGTAGGTGCGTGGGACTTTTGAGGAGCCTCCTACCGGATTGATACCTTAGTTCTCAAAACTGAGGGAAATACTTACGTTACACTTGCTGCATCACCCTCTCCTCTTCGAGGAAAACCAACACAAGCTCAAGACATAGCAAAGGGTCGCTAACCGCACTACTAGGGAAAAGCCTAGCAGCAGCGCGGGTACCCGCGCTACTAATAAGGCGCTATAGCTAACTTATAGCAGTAGCGCGGGTGCCACCCGCGCTACAGCTAACGTATAAAAGTAGCATGGTTAAAAACCCGCGCTACTACTAATCTCTAATCTCCGATTTTTTTTTTGAATTTTTTCAAAATTTTTTTTGAATTTTTTTCGAAATTTCTGAATTATTTTAACTCAAATCTCTAATCACCCCTCATCGCTGCTCAATTTAATCTCTAATCACCCCTCATCATTCCAAATCATCTAACTTCCCGGACGGTCACCCATCCTCTCACTACTCCAGCCTGAGCACGCTTAACTTCCGGGTTCTATTCTCCCTCGTTTCCAAGTATGCACTTGTTGTTTTCCTGACAATAGTAAGATGTCAATCCTATTAACCTCAGGAATTTAGCTCGAGCATGAAGTCACACATTTCACTGTTTGAGTTTGAAACTATTGTTCTAAAAAATTAGTAACACTAATATTTCTTAAATAATTAGTTTGACCACAGTTTGACCAGATTTGACCACAGTTTGACCATAGTTTGACTAGATTTGACCAAAATTCAAAAAAACTAAAATAATTATTTATTAACACTAATATTCTTGAATAATTAGTTTGACCATAGTTTGACCAGATTTAACAAAAATTAAAAAAAAACTAATTGTTTTTGAATTTTTTTGCCTCCAGATCTTAAAAGCCCCGAAACTTTTTATCGGTTAGGTTTTTTAGGATTTTAAAAATTTTTAACGGGGTTCCCCCCGTTAAATTCGGATGTAACTTTTCGAGTAGATGATTTTTCATATAAAAAACTTTTTCATCCGAGTTCGTATGCAAAAGTTATGGCCATTTTACAAATTTCCAGAGAGATTTTGCAAATAAAGTCGAAATTCATATTTGTAAATTTTCCCAACAACTAGACCACATATCACATGGGAAACTTATTTTCTTTTATTTTTTTGACATATTTATCATTTTCTTTTATTTTTTTTAAACTGAAAAGGCGGTCCACAGGGGGGTGGCTTTGACAAATAGGCCATACCCCGCGCTAGTACTATGGCAAACGATTAGCAGTAGCGAGGGTTTTTAACCCTCGCAACTACTAAGTTGATAGCACTAGCGCGGGTTTATAACCGTCGCTACTACTATGGCATGGTCCAGGGGCCACTTAGTAGTAGCGAGGGTTAAAAACCCGCGCTACTGCTATCAACTTAGTAGTAGCGAGGGTTAAAAACCCGCGCTACTACTATGGCATATCCCGGGGGCACGGTAGAGACCGCTTAGTAGTAGCGAGGGTTACAAACCCGCGCTGCTGCTATCAACTTAGTAGTAGCGAGGTTTAAAAACCTGCGCTGCTAGTAAGTAGCAGTAGCGAGGGTTTTTAACCCTCGCTGCTGCTAAGATTCTGTGTATAGGCTTTTCCCTAGTAGTGGAGGGATGCCCAGTCCCATGGTCCAAAAAGATCAAAGCAAATCAAAATAATTAAACAAAGCTCCCCCAGGGCTGTTTTTAGTTGGAGGCACTCGTTGTATCGAGCAAGCCATGGATTGATGCTTGTTGGTGGTTGGGGGAGTATAAACCTTTACCATTCTGTTTGGGAACTGCCTATAATGCATGTAGTATGGAAGATACAGTCATCTCATAGTTGTTGCGTTGACAGCGAAAGTATGCCGCTCAAAATGTTATTCAATCTCTATTTTAAAATCGAGCTCTAGTGCCTCTACAAATCCCTGCTTCCCTCTGCGAAGGGCCTATCTATTTACTTTTATGGAGTCATCACCCTTCTTATTAAAAGCACCCGCTGGAGAGCACACTGTCATTTTCATTCATTACTTTTGGTTTATATTGGGTATGACCTGATTAGATCTCTTTTACAATGAATTAAAATGTTTAGCCAGTCCTTGATCTTTAAAGGTGTTGTGCATTTATGTTTTGAGTATGGTTAGTTAATTATATTTGCTGAAACTTGAATGCTGGCTTTTCATCTTTACAACAACAAGAGCAAACAGAGTTTGTAAAAGTTTTTCTTTATCACTTTCAGTTTATCAACTGAATTGCTTGAGGACAAGCAAAGATTTAAGCTTGGGGGAGTTGATACGTCACCAACGTATCTACTTTTCCAAACACTTTTGCCCTTGTTTTGGACTCAAACTTGCATGATTTGAATGAAACTAACCCGGACTGACGCTGTTTTCAGCAGAACTGCCATGATGTTGTTTTATGTGTAGAAAAGAAAAGTTCTCGGAATGTCCTGAAAATCCACGGAGGGACTTTTTGGAAAATATAAAAAATATTGGCGAAAGAATCAAGACCAGGGGGGCCACACCCTATCCACGAGACAGGGGACGCGCACCCTCCCCTGGTCGCGCCCCCTTATCTGGTGGGCCCCCTGGACCTCCACCGACCTCGACTCCAACTCCATATATTCACGTTCAGGGAGAAAAAAAATCAGAGAGAAAGTTTCATCGCGTTTTACGACACGGAGCCGCCGCCAAGCCCTAATCTCTCTCGGGAGGGCTGATCTGGAGTCCGTTCCGAGCTCCGGAGAGGGGGATTCATCGCCGTCGTCATCATCAACCATCCTCCATCACCAATTTCATGATGCTCACCGCTGTGCGTGAGTAATTCCATCGTAGGCTTGCTGGACGGTGATGGGTTGGATGAGATTTACCATGTAATCAAGTTAGTTTTGTTAGGGTTTGATCCCTAGTATCCACTATGTTCTGAGATTGATGTTGATATGACTCTGCTATGCTTAATGGTTGTCACTAGGGCCCGAGTGCCATGATTTCAGATCTGAACCTATTATGTTTTCATGAATATATGTGTGTTCTTGATCCTATCTTGCAAGTCTATAGTCACATATTATGTGTTATGATGCGACAACCCCGAAGTGACAATAATCGGGATACTTCTCGGTGATGACCGTAGTTTGAGGAGTTCATGTATTCACTATGTGCTAATGCTTTGTTCCGGTTCTCTATTAAAAGGAGGCCTTAATATCCCTTAGTTTCCACTAGGACCCCGCTGCCACGGGAGGGTAGGACAAAAGATGTCATGCAAGTTCTTTTCCATAAGCACGTATGACTATTTACGGAATACATGCCTACATTACGTTGATGAACTGGAGCTAGTTCTGTGTCACCCTATGTTATAGCTATTACATGAGGAATCACATCCGGCATAATTATCCATCACTGATCCATTGCCTACGAGCTTTTCATATATTGTTCTTAGCTTATTTACTTTTCCGTTGCTACTGTTACGACTACTACAAAAACCCAAAAACTATTATCTTTACTTTTGCCACTGTTACCTTTATTATCATACTACTTTGATACTAAATACTTTGCTGCAGATACTAAGTTAGGCAGGCGTGGTTGAATTGACAACTCAACTGCTAATACTCAAGAATATTCTTTGGCTCCCCTTGTGTCGAATCAATAAATTTGGGTTGAATACTTTACCGTCGAAAGCTGTTGCGATCCCCTACACTTGTGGGTTATCAGGATCTCACAGGTACAGAAGGTTGCGGCGGTGGAAAAGTGGTTTCGTGGCTCCCCCTGATGTTTTTAGGGTATAAGAGTATATATAGGCGAAAGAAGTACGTCGGTGGAGCTACAAGGGGCCCACGAGGGTGGGGGCACGCCTATCCCCCCTTGGCGCGCCCTCCTACCTCGTGGACGCCTCGTGGCGTTTCTGACTTCAACTCCAAGTCTTCTGGTTTGCTTTAGGTCCAAGAAAGATCATCACGAAGGTTTAATTCTGTTTGGACTCTGTTTGGTATTCCTTTTCTGCAAAACTCTAAAATAGGCAAAAAACAGAAATTGGCACTAGGCCTCCGGTTAATTGGTTAGTCCCAAAATAATATAAAAGAGCATATTAAAGCCCATTAAACATCCGAAACAGATAATATAATAGCATGGAACAATTAAAATTTATAGATACGTTGGAGACGTATCAAGCATCCCCAAGCTTAATTCCTGCTCGTCCTCGAGTAGGTAAATGATAAAAACAGATGTGGAATGCTACCTAACATAATTACCAATGTAATATTATTTATTGTGGCATGAATGTTCAGATCCGAAAGATTCAAGACAAAAGTTTAATATTGACATAAATATAATAATACTTCAAGCATACTAACAAAGCAATCATGTCTTCGCAAAATAACATGGCCAAAGAAAGTTCATTCCTACAAAATCATATCATTTGGCTACGCTCCATCTTCGTCACACAAAATATTCAAATCATGCACAACTCCGGTTTCAGCCGAGCAATTGTTTCATACTTTAGTATTCTCAAACTTTTTCAACTTTCACGCAATACATGAGTGTGAGCCATGGACATAACACTATAGGTGGAATAGAGTGGTGGTTGTGGAGAAGACAAAAAAGAGGAAGATGGCTCACATCAACTAGGAGTATTGATGGGCTATGGAGATGCACATCAATAGATATCAATGTGAGTGAGTAGGGATTGCCATGCAACGGATGCACTTAGAGCTATAAATGTATGAAAGCTCAACAAAAGAAACTAAGTGGGTGTGCATCCAACTTGCTTGCTCACGAAGGCCTAGGGCATTTTGAGGAAGCCCATCATTAGAATTTACAAGCCAAGTTCTATAACGAAAATTCCCACTAGTATATGAAAGTGACAAAATAAGAGACTCTCCATCATGAAGATCAAGGTGCTACTTTGAAGCACAAGTGTGGAAAAAGGATAGTAGCATTGCCCCTTCTCTCTTTTTCTCTCATTTTTTTGTTTGACTTCTTTGGCCTCTTTTTTTTATTTCCTCACACGGGATAATGCTCTAATAATGATGATCATCACACTTCTATTTATTTACAACTCAAGGATTACAACTCGATACTTAGAGCAAAATATGACTCTATATGAATGCCTCCGACAGTGTACCGGGATGTGCAATGATTCAAGAGTGACATGTATGAAAAATTATGAACGGTGGCTTTGCCACAAATACGATGTCAACCACATGATCATGCAAGGTAATATGACAATGATGGAGCGTGTCATAATAAACGTAACGGTGGAAAGTTGCATGGCAATATATCTGGGAATGGCTATGGAAATGCCATAATAGGTAGGTATGGTGGCTATTTTGAGGAAAGTAAATGGTGGGTTTATGGTACCAGCGGAAGTTGCATGGTACTAGAGAGATTAGCAATGGTGGAAGGGTGAGAGTGCATATAATCCATGGACTCAACATTAGTCATAAAGAACTCACATACTTATTGCAAAAATCTACAAGTCATCAAAACCAAGAAATACGTGCATGCTCCTAGGGGAAGGGTTGGAAGGAGTTAACCATCGCGCAATCCCGACCTCCACACATAAGGAAGACAATCAAAGAAACACCTCATGCTTCAAATTTGTTACACAACGGTTACCATACGTGCATGCTACGGGACTCGCAAACCTCAACACAAGTATTTTTAAAATTCACAATTACTCTACTAGCATGACTCTAATATCACCATCCTCATATCTCAAAACAATCATCAAGAATCAAACTTCTCATAGTATTCAGCACACTTTTTATGAAAGTTTTAATTATGTCCATCTTGGATGACTATCATATTAGGACTAGTTTTATAGCCAAAGCAAATTACCATGTTGTTCTAAAAGACTCTCAAAATAATATAAGTGAAGCATGAGAGATCAATAATTTCTATAAAATAAAACCACCGCTGTGCTCTAAAAAGACATAAGTGAATCACTAGAGAAAAATTGTCTAGCTCAAAAGATATAAGTGAAGAACGTAGAGTATTCTAATAAATTCCGATTCATGCGTGTCTCTCCCAAAAGGTGTGTACAGCAAGGATGATTATGGTAAACTAAAAAGAAAAGACTCAAACCATACAAGGCGCTCCAAGCAAAACACATATCATGTGGTGAATAAAAATATAGCCTCAAGTAAAGTTACCGATAGATGAAGAAAGAGGGGATGCCTTCTGGGGCATCCCCAAGCTTAGGCTTTTGGTTGTTGATACATCTCCAATGTATCTATAATTTATGAAGTATTTATGCCATGTTTACAATAGTTTGATTTGATTAGAACCAACCCGGACCGACGTTGGTATGATTTGATTAGAACCAACCCGGACCGACGTTGTTTTCAGCAGAACTTGTTTTTGTGCAGAAATAAAAGTTCTCGGAATGCGCTGAAAATCAACGGAGATTTTTTCTGGAAAATATAAAAAATAATGGAACAAAGATTTACTGGAGAGGAGTCACGAGGGCCCCACAAGGGTGGAGGGCGCGCCCACCCCCTGGGGTACGCCCCTATGCCTCGTGGACTTCCCATGGGGCCCACTGACTTGTTCCCGACGCCAACCTATCCTATAAATGCCCAAACCTCCAGAAAATAACCTAGATTGGAAGTTCCGCCGCGGCAAGCCTCTGTAGCCACAAGAAATCAATCTAGGCCCTCTTTGGCACCATGCCGGAGGGGGCCATCATCACCGGAGGCCATGGAGGAGGATCTCGGAGGGGCCATTATTGCCATGAAGGCCAAGGACCAGAGGGGGAATGTCGGTGTCAAAACCGGAGGATCTCGGGTAGGGGGTCCCGATCTGTGCGTCTTAGGATGATGGTAACAGGAAGCAAGGGACACAATGTTTACCCAGGTTCGGGCCCTCTCGATGGAGGTAAAACCCTACTTCCTGCTTAATTAATATTGACGATATGAGTAGTACAAGAGTAGATCTACGACGAGATCGTAGAGGCTAAACCCTAGGAGCTAGCCTATGATGATTATGATTGTAATTATGATCGGCCTTCTAAGGACCAACCTCTCTGGTTTATATAGACACCGGAGAGGGCTAGGGTTTACACAGAGTCGGTTACAAGGAAGGAAATACAATATCCGGATCGCCAAGCTTGTCTTCCACGCAAAGGAGAGTCCCATCCGGACACGGGACGGAGTCTTGAGTCTTGTATCTTCACGCTCCAATAGTCCGGATGATGTATATAGTCCGGCCGTCCGGATACCCCCTAATCCAGGACTCCCTCAGTAGCCCCTGAACCAGGCTTCAATGACGATGTGTCCGGCGCGCAGTCTTGTCTTCGGCATTGCAAGGCGGGTTCCGTCTCCGAATACTCCAAAGTAATTATCGAACACGTAGACCGTGTCCAGATCTGCAAAATGATCTTCACATACCACCGTAGAGAAAATAATATTTCACAAACGTAATTTGCTGACCACATGACATGTCATTACGGCCGGGTCATTATTCGAACCGTTTTCCCACAACCAGCCATAGCGCGTATCGCGAGGCGGTTTCTGCTGCACGTTTTGCCATAGCAGAGATCGCGTCCCCTTATTGTGGGATTCTCATCAATACGGGTATGGATAATCCAACCGCACCACTAATCGCGGCGAGTGGGGAGCGAGCCGGTTCCACCAGGCAAGTGGGGAGGCGCAAAAAGCTTTTACCGACTCTATAAAGAGATAAGGTTTCTTCCTCCTTACCCACGCCTTCTCCTTCCACTAGACCATTCCCCTCTGTTCGAGCCCTAACGCCCAGGAATTCTCCTTTTCCATCGAAGAGAGGTTTTCCAAAGATGTCCGGATCCGGAGCAGGAGGCAGATGGATGGCCTCTACCGTCCAGGAGAAGGATATCAAGAGGCTCCGGGAGGCCGGGTATCTAGCCAAGAAGATCGGGCAC
Source organism: Triticum aestivum (assembly GCF_018294505.1). Lineage (NCBI taxonomy): Eukaryota > Viridiplantae > Streptophyta > Magnoliopsida > Poales > Poaceae > Triticum > Triticum aestivum. The sequence continues at coordinate 825,778,020 of NC_057801.1, read as the reverse complement.
CGTCTCCCACCGGCGGGACAGGTCGTCCCTACTCCGGAGCCTCACGAGAGAGTTGTGTTCCTTCCCCATTTTGTCCGCGGGCTCGGGTTTCCCCTTCACCTGTTTGTTCGTGGAGTCATGTATTACTATGGGATTCATTTTAATGATCTTTCCCCCAATTATTTCCTCAATATCTCGACGTTCATCATCGTGTGCGAGGCTTTTCTCCGGATTTCGCCTCACTTCGGCCTGTGGCTGAAGATTTTTAATGTGAAGCCCAAGGTGGTGAGTGGCGAGCACGCCGAGTGCGGCGGCACAATGGTGAGCAAGATGCCCAAGGCCGTTTGTCCGACGGGTGCCTTCAACGACTCCGTCAAGGAGTGGCAGTAGAAGTGGTTCTATATCACCGAACCACGCGGCAAAAAGTGGGCTGCAGCTCCTGAGTTTAGATCCGGAGCCCCACCGCGGCTCACGTCCTGGCCCAAGAAGGGCCCGAGCTGGTCCTCGTCCGATGAGCTGTCACTGCTCCAAACGTGCGTTCAGAGTGTGGTCGACAAGGACGTCAAGCTCGTCGACGTAGTCCAAGTGATGCTAGTTCGCCTGGTTCTCCATTGCCAGCGCTGAGCCTGCAATTTGTGGGAGTACGACCCAACCGAGCACCAAACCCTACGGGAGCTCTATAATTCCTCCCACAAGGATATCTAGAAGGTGCTCTTTAAGTCCGGCAAATCGTGGCCGGGCTCCGCCGAGGACCGTGGGTATCAATTATCCCATTCTACAAGCCCGGTAAGTTATAGCCATGCTTTGTCCATCCATGCTTCAGTTGGCATGTCCTGAGGGAGACATTTTTATCGAGTTTCATCGTGACCCCAGGGATGGATAAAGAAGGTGGAGCGAATACATTGTCCGGCCCGGCTTCTGGAGGAACCGGCCGGACCTCTTCTGACGAAGATGCTGGTCCCTGCGCCTTACGAGGCGCCAAAGAAAGAGGCCTTCAAGAAGGCCAAAAAGACCCGGAGTGGCCTCCGTTGCCGCGAGGCTTCGGCAGCAAAATCCGAAGACTCCAGCGACGCTCCTTCTTCTGAAGACGAAGAGGAGGAAGCAGAGGAGGACGAGCCTCACTCAGGAGGTGGGAAGAAAAGGGCGGCTTCCTCGTCCCTGGATGCCGAATCGCCCAAGAGGGGGAGAGGTTCCCACCCGGAGGCATCCACCACGGCTGCCGATAACATCCCGGAGTGGGATCCCAGGGCCTAGCCCCTGGAAAAGTCGTAAGTATCCGAGATCCGAGCGCACATATGCATCCAAGGTGGTTTGGGTACAGTAGTTTTAACTGTCTCCATATTTCGTACAGCCCGGCGAGGTCTCACGCTGAACAATCCTCATCGGAGGATTCGCTGAGCTCAGATGCTTTGGTGAGCGAGACGCCTCCAGAGGCCCCTTCCCCGAAGTCCAGGCGCGACACCGAGGTGTCATCTCAAAAAGACCCAGACCAGGGGAGGCATGTCTCGGGGGTCGGACACATAGGGGCGGCGGCCCCCCGGCGTGTCGACGATGGGGGCGATCTCGGGTTCGGACCATAGCCGGACAAGGTCCTGGAGACCGCTAAGGCTCCCGGATCGGGCGAGCAGCCACCTTCGACGGTGGGAGGCTTGCCTACTCCGCCAGCAACCTTTGTTCAAGCAGAGCTGCCAGGCGGTCTGTCGACAGCGTTAAAGAGCGCGTCTATCGTCGATGAACATCGGACCCTCATGGGTGCGGTGGTTGAAAAGATTCAGTCCGCCGAGAGCGGGCTGAATGAGTCCTGCCTTGGCCTTATGAAGGCCTTTGAGGTATGTTTTCTAAGAAACCTTTGAGGAATCATCATAATATGAGTAGTAGCCCCTGATACTCTGTCCGGCGATAGAGAGAGAGCCGGGCAGGGGATCAAATCCTCTACTTTGGCAGGAGCCTTTGTTAATGACGTATACCCCTTTGCGTGAAAACAGGCATCTGCAGAGAAGACGGCCGCTCATAATGCGGGAGTGTCCGAACTGAAGCCGAGCCTGGAACGGGCCGAGGAGGAACTTGGTTGTGTGAAGAAGCAATTGGAGGACAAACAAGGTATGTTGAAACATTGTCTTGAATTTGGCACGAATTAGTAATTGTGCCTATTGAAAAGTATTTGTATTGTATGCTCTAGGAGCGAGTGCCGAATATGAGGCATTGAAGAAGGCTGTGGCTGATGCCAACGAGAAGGCTGCCGCCGAACAGGCGCTTCGTGAGAAACACAAGGCGAGGGTCATCGCAGCTGAGCGAGAGCTCCAGGAGGCTGTGAAGAAAAGCGAGGGCTTTGAGCACAGTCTAGTAGGGAAAGAATTCGAACTCGCCCAAGCTCTCCAAGCTGTGGAAGATGCTCGGGAAGAAGCTCGAGGTGCTGTGCGGGACATTCGAGAGGCCCGGAAAGTTGCGGCTAGTAAGGCCTTTTGTATTCATGGCCATTTTTTACATGATAGTGGGAAGAACTCTAAGCGACAAGCTGAATTCTTGTTTTTCCAGGGGCGTTTGCGGACCTGTCTCGCAGCATATCGGATGCCACCCAATTCTACCAGACCGAGGAGAAGAAGTCTGCGGAGAGGAATTTCTGGTCACAGTATTTGGCGCCGAACTATCCGGTGCCCTTTATCGATCATCTGAAGCAGCTGGTCGAACTGCACCAGGCGGCCGAACTGGCCATGAAGGACTTGGTTGTCCGGCTATGGCCCGCGGAGCCAATTCCAACCAGTTACTTCGGACTCATGAAGCGGATTGTGGGCGCCTGTCCTCGGCTTGATGCTGTTAAGAAATCGGTCTGTATAGAGGGTGCGCGCATGGCGTTTGCCCGTGCAAAAGTGCATTGGGGGAAGCTTGACGCGGAGAAGCTGATGACTGAGGGGCCGCCAGAGGGTAAGGAGCACCGCAAGCCTGAGCTGTACTATGAAGGTGTACTGAAGGGAGCCCGCATTGTGGCGGATAAGTGTACCAAAGACATTATATTTCCCTGAGGGCATTCGTGCCATTCTTTGTAATATGGGATAATGGCATTTTTATTATTTATCGCCTATTTTGTTTGAACATTTGTTCTTCCTGTGCGGCTGTTTAGTGTATGTAAATCCTGAGAGTTGGCCAGTCGTTGGCTTCTGCCCCCACGAAGGAAATACGGGGGTGTTCGGGACATACCTAAACACTCTTTATCCCATGGCTGGGTCCTTTTAAGGAGGTGTTCCTCACCATGAACCAGGCAATCGGACTATAGGGCTTTAAGACTCTCACTTAGCCATAGGAATTCGAGTATGGTCGGCGCAACCCCTAGTATTCGGAAGGCCGAACTAGGGGCTCTATTGGCGCCTGATCGGAAAACCGATCCGTCGCACTCTGCATTTATAATGGCTTTATGCATAATAAATCTTTAAGGATTTTACAACCTCTCGACAGCTGACCAGCTCTCGCTGTATCATGACAGTCAGTTTTCGGCTTTCTCTACTAAGGTGCTCGTCCGGCAGAACCGGGACACAACTGCAGTAGTTCGCCCAGCGCTACCTTAGCCGATGGGGCAGAACGTAAGGTACCAAAACATGGGAGCCGGGTAAACCCAACCAATGACCCAAGACATGATTCGGAGCTGATGCATATAGTGATATGAGTTCGGGGTGCCGAGCGACCGAAAAGGTGGCCGGACTTTATTGCCGTACTGTGAAGCCCCTGGCATAATCAGGCATAGCACGAGGCGTGGCTGTCGTTTTTTAAAAAGAGGCGTCGATGAGAAACGACGGCCGGTAAGTGTTATTTAAGTCTACGCATTGTAGCAGAATGATATGTCTATGCATATGAGCACGATTTATGATTATGAAAAGAGGTGTTTTTGGCGGAACCTATGATGGCCGGACTGGAGGGGGATGTGAGTGGATCTGAAGTGATTCCGGACTGCCTTCTTTGTGGGGGTTCACATGCATGTTCCTGCCCTTGTGTGTCCGGGCCGATTCCATGTCGCCAATCCTGTTCCGCGTCAAAGTTAGTTTGTAAAGGCAAATACTTGGAGGCAGCTGAACGTCCTCTTGTGGTTGGTCTGGGGGTTCCTGATCGGACCCTGGTTAACCCAGCCGTTATACCGTGAAGTAGCGCGGACTCCTCCGGATAGTTGGCTGTCATATCAAAATTTTGATAGGCATGCACGACTCGCTACTCCGGCAGCTGTATGATTTCTGCTCTAAGGGGCGGGTTCGGCCTTGGCCATAGGTGTGATTATATCACACGATGTTGGCCTAATGATTTACCACGTGGAATCTAGTCAACGTGGTTCATCTCGTTAGCATATGGTAAATTACCGTATGAGGGGAAGGTGTCAAATAATTATTCTTTGGTGTGGCATTTTTTGGTGATTCGAAGACAACCGTTAGAGTGGTGGGCCAATAAAACTTGGCCTTTGCACCTGGCATCTTTTAGAATATGTTATTTGTGGTTTCATACCCGCGGGGACTTTATGTGTTATGGAGCCCCCGGACTGCTAGGTCTAGAGGTACTGCAATTGAATTGCTGTGGTTGATGTGATCGGAGGTGTGGGTCGGCCGTACTTGTATGATCTGGAGGATCTTTTGACTTTGCCGTTGTTGGACTCCTCCCCTTATTGTTTCCGGCACATGACCGGCCGCTTTGTTTTGAGGATCCTGTTTTCTCTATTGGTGTGCCTGGCCATTCTTCTAGGAGTACCATGAATTTCACATGGTTGATCGAGTATGTTGCTCGGGCCGTATGGGCTTGAGCTGTTCTTTGTCCGCTGACCGGACTGGGAGTTGCTGGATTTGGCACCAACTTCCTTGACTTGACGTTTATGATGATTGCGCCGAGGCTTGAGGATGCCTCTTCGTGTATCCTTCGTATTGTCTTGGACCGTTGTGGTGTGTTGACGTCGGGGTATGTGCCTCGGGCTCTCCTTCTTAGGTTGTGGCAGCGGATTATGCGGTGTGTGCCCTTTGTCGGGGAGGTCGAGTTTGTATTTTTCGGTGGCCAGGACCTTGGTCCATCTGTCCACGAGCAAATCTTGGTCAGCTTTGAGCTGCTGTTGCTTCCTTTGCAGGCTCCTTGTTGTGGCCATGATTCGTCGCTTGAAGCGAACTTGATCCACTGGATCCTCAGGGACGCCGCGTTCGGAATTGCCGAGGCTAATCTCGTCTTCGGAGGGGGGCATGTAGTTGTCCTCCTCTGGATATCCGTCCGTCGCCTGTTCGGCCTACTCAAAGGCAGGCTGGTCGGGGTTGTATTCCTCTTCGGCACCATCCGGATTGTTTTCGTCTCCTGGGCCGGTATTGCTGTGGCGGGGCTTGGAGCGGCACCAACAACGCCCACGCTTTGTTTTTCTCCCTGAGGGGTTATCCTCCGTTGCCTCATCACCATTGGTTTCCTTCGGAGTGTCCACCATATATATATCGTATGAGGAGGTGGCTGTCCACCGCCCTGTGAGAAGTGGTTCCTGTACTTCTCCTGCATCGTCGTCCGTACCGTCGATGTCTTCGGAGTCGAAGTCAAGCACGTCGGTTAGATCATTGACCGTGGCAATGAAGTGGGTGGTCAGTGGGCAGCGAATTCCTTCGTCGCCTGCTTCTCACTCGGGCCGGACATAGTTCGGCCAAGAGCCTCCTGACAAAGAGAGGGACTTTAATGAGTTCAGCATGTCGCCAAAGGGTGGGTGTTGGAAGATATCCGCAGCGGTAAACTCCATTACCGGGGCCCAACCTAGCTCGGCAGGCTCGGGAGTGCGCGGACTGGAACCAACAACTGAATACGAGTCCGGGGATCCGGAGTCACAGGCTTTCATAGAGGTGATACCTGTGTTCGGCTCCACCGCCGATGAGTGTGCGGCCTGCAGGGCGGGGTCCATCCCTCCGTCCTTAGGCAATGCAGCCTGCTTCGGATTTAGGTCCGGGGCTACTGCCGGGGTGATATCCCGAGCATTGTCCAACAACAGGTCTAAGCCGTGCTCATCGTGACTATCCGGTGCTCCTGGCACAGGGCTGAATCCGTTGAAGCTCAAGTCTCCGCGAATGTCCGCCATGTAGTTTAGGTTCCGAACCTGATCTAGTGGCTAGGGGCGTAGCTGTCCATCTGCTCCAGATGGCCAAGTGAATTAGCCCGCAGTACGAAGCCGCCGAACACAAAGATCTGTCCGGGGAGAAAAGTTTCACCCTGGACCATGTCGTTGATGATGATTGAAGGAGCCATCGAGCCTTGCAGCGACGACACAGAGGAACTCTCAATGAAAGCATCAATGTTGGTGTCAAAACCGGCGGATCTCGCGTAGGGGGTCCCGATCTGTGCGTCTTAGGCTGATGGTAACAGGAAGCAAGGGACACAATGTTTACCCAGGCTCGGACCCTCTCGATGGAGGTAAAACCCTACTTCCTTCTTGATTAATATTGACGATATGAGTGGTACAAAAGTAGATCTACCACGAGATCGTAGAGGCTAAACCCTAGAAGCTAGCCTATGATGATTATGATTGTAATTGTGATCGGCCTTCTAAGGACCAACCTCTCTGGTTTATATAGACACCGGAGAGGGCTAGGGTTTACACGGAGTCGGTTACAAGGAAGGAATACAATATCCGGATCGCCAAGCTTGTCTTCCACGCAAAGGAGAGTCCCATCCGGACACGGGACGGAGTCTTGAGTCTTGTATCTTCACGCTCCAATAGTCCGGACGATGTATATAGTCCGGCCGTCCGGATTACCCCTAATTCACGACTCCCTCAGGGAACATCTCCCAATCAGGGGGAGGCCATGGAGGAATATGCACAAGGGGGAGAACCTCTCCTCCTCTCTCTCGGTGGCGCGGAGTGCCATCGGGAGGGGAATCATCGCCGCGGTGATCGTCTTCATCAACATCACCATCATCCTCACCATCCTCATCTCTTTTATGTGGTCCACTCCCCCGCACCCCGCTGTAATCCCTACTTGAAGATGGTGCTTTATGCCACATATTATGATCCAATGATGTGTTGCCATCCTATGTTGTTTTGAGTAGATATCCTTTGTCTTTGGGTTGATTGATGATCTAGATTGGTATGAGTTGTATGTTTTATCTTGGTGCTGTCCTATTGTGCCCTCCGTGTCGCTCATGTGTGAGGGATTCCCGCTGTAGGGTGTTGCAATATGTTCATGATTCTCTTATAGTGGGTTGCCTGATTGACAGAAGCATAAACCCGAGTATGGGGGTTGTTGCGTATGGGATAAAGGGGACTTGATATGTTAATGCTATGGTTGGGTTTTACCTTAATGATCTTTAGTAGTTGCGGATGCTTGCTAGAGTTCCAATCATAAGTGCATATGATCCAAGAAGAGAAAGTATGTTAGCTTATGCCACTCCCACATATGAAATTGCAGTGACGACTACTGGTCTTGTTAACAATTGCTTAGGATAATTGGGCACACCGACCCATCATTATCCCACACTTGCTATCTATAATATTTAGTAATATATTCTAACTTTATGATAACAGCACCTACTTTTATATTTTAGCTCTCCGATACCATGGAAAGTTATCCACTTAATACCCACAACATAGTTTTCTTTCTCGTTTCTAGTTGGAAGCAAACGTTCGGGGTACGTAGAGTTGTATCAGTGGCAGATAGGACTTGAGAGAATATTGATCTTACCTTTAGCTCCTTGTGGGTTAGACACTCCATACTTATCACTTCCACCTTTGGGAATTTCTACGATAATTCCCTGCACTTGGGGATTATCAAGCTCTTTTCTGGTGCCGTTACCGGGGAGCAATAGCGTGGGGTTGATATTCTCGTGTGTGCTTGTTTGCTTTCTTCACTAAGTAGTTTTTTGTTTTCCTTTTTTGTTTTGCTTAGTTGTGGGTGAAACATAAAAAAATAATTAAAACATGAAAATACAAAAATATTCGCTTGCCTCATATGCCTAAAAAGTTTTTCAAAAAGAGAAGTGATTGGAAAGTTATGCATTGGAGAAGTGAGGGTCGACCTTGAGAACTTGTGTTCATGCTCATGGAAACAATGTAAAAAATTCATGGAAGTTTCTCTGTAAATAATTACCCCCTTGTATATATTCATTGTATTATAAAAATAATGTGCCAAGCTTTGATTTTAGGATGATTAGATTGCTTGTTTACTATGTGCAGTACAAAAACAGAAATTTTGGCTGTAGCGCGTGAATTTACATTTTTTACTGGAAAGTCAAATGGGTCTGAAACTTTTTGCAAATTACTTCTGTAATTTTTTTAAATTGTCATATGTTTTTAGAATTTTTTGGAGTTACAGAAGTTTACTACATTTCCAGATTACTACAGACTGTCCTGTTTTTGACAGACTCTGTTTTCTATGTGTTGTTCGCTTATTTTGATGAATCCATGGGTAGTATCTGGGGGTATGAACCACGGTGAAGTTGGAATACAGTACATGAAGTGATAGTATGAAATTGGAATTAGTTTACAACAGTACCTAAAGGTAGTGATTTGCTTTAGTATAATAACGGATCTCACAAAGTTTTTGTTGAGTTTTTGTGGATGAAGTGTTCGAAGAACGAAGGAGTTACCAATGTGAGAAGAATGAAGAGAGGCAAGAGTTCAAGATTGGGGATGCCCAAGGCACCCCAAGTAAATATTCCAAGGATACTCAAGCATATAATCTTGGGGATGCCCCAGTTGGCATCCCATCTTTCTTCTTCAACAATTGTCGGTATACCTTGGTTTTTGTTCTGTTCACATGATTTGTGTCCTTTGTGTTTTTATTTTTCTTTAAGAACCATGCTAGTATGAGATAGCCCTTCATTGATTTATAGAATGCTTCATGTGCTTCACTTATATCTTTTGAGTATGATCTTATAGAATGCTCTTCGTGCTTCACTTAAATCTTTTGAGCATGGTTTTATAGAATGCTTTATGTGCTTCACTTATATATTTTGAGCTTGGATATTGGTTAGTCTATATTAATTGTAGAATGCTCCATGAACTTCACTTATATATTTTGGAGTATGAATAACACTATCATTAAAAGTGGGTTTGGAAGAGTGTCAACTTTAGGAATTAGTGCTCCCACTATTTTGGAGGGTGTTGAATCTTAGTATGATACTTATGAAAGTGTATTTGGAAGAGTGTCAACTTTAGTTAGTAATGATTCCACTATTTCGGAGGAGGTTCCAATTGATTATGAGAACAAAGTTGCTATCTATGATGATTATTGTGATGACATGTATGATATAAAGAATAATGTTAACCATGAAACTTGTCATCATGATTTTAATTTTCAATTGGATTATGCCTCACTTGATAGTTATTTTGTTGAGTTTGCTCTCACTATTCCAAATGAGAAGAATTTTGCTTATGTGGAGAGTAGAAAAATTTCTATGCTTGTAGATCATGAAAAGAATGCTTTATGTAATGGTTATTTTGTTGAATTCATTCATGATGATACTGAAAATTATTATGAGGGAGGAATACATGCTTGTAGGAGTTGCAATAATATCAAGCTTCCTCTCTATGTGCTTAAAGATTTGAAGTTATACTTGTTTTGCCTTCCTATGCTAGTTGATTCTTGTTCCTATAAATTGTGTGCTCACAAAATCTCTAGGCATAGGAACTGGGTTAGATTAACATGTGCTAGTAATATTCTTCTTGATGCTCTCTTTATGTTTCAATTCTTATCTTTTATGTGAGCATCATTGAAATCATCATGCCTAGCTAAAAGGCATTAAAGAAAAGCACTTGTTGGGAGACAACCCAATATTTACCCTTACTGTTTCTGTGTGTTCACATGATTAAGCTACTGTATTAATCATGTTTTATAGCTTTTGTTTCAATAAAGTGCCAAGGAAGACCTTTGAGAAGACTTGGGTCAAAGTTAATGTGATCTTGGTGTAAAAACAGAAACTTTGCGCTCACGAGATTAGCTGTCATGTTTTACATAAGAGTGCTTTTGAGTTGATTCTTTTTGCAGAAGATCAATAGAAAAATTCCTCACGTTCAAAAATTTATTTCATAATTTTTGGAGTAGCAGAATTATGGTTTCTGTTCAGATAATTATAGACAGTTCTGTTTCTGATAGATTGTGTTTTCATTGCATAGTTTTGTTGTTTTCTAGTTTCTATGGCTTATATTTCTCAATATATATTGTATAAATGATATGGTACAGTAGGCATTGTGTGAGAAAAATTATGAATCTTGTATTTGATAGTACCAAAGTGAATGATTTACTCTTTATCATACTAACCCATCTCACGAAGTTCCGTTCAGTTTTGTGTGATTGAAGTTTTCAAGTTCTGGGTGAGATATCGATATGAGGAGAATAAGGAGTGGAAAGAACCTAAGATTGGGGATGCCCAAGGCAACCCAAGGTAATATTCAAGGAAGACTCAAGTGCCTAAGCTTGGGGATGCCCCGGAAGGCATCCCCTCTTTCGTCTTCAGAACTATCGGTATACGTTACTCGGAGCTATATTTTTATTCGTCACATGATATGTGTTTTTCTTGAAGCGTATTTTCATTTTACTTGTTGTTTGAATAAATCATTTGATCTGAAATCCTGAATGAAAAAGAATCCTCCCATGGCTAGTTAATTATTGGACTACTCAGTGTTCTTCACTTATATCTTTTGGAGTAGTTTGTCATTTACTCATGTGCTTCATGTATATCCTATGAGCAAATGGTTGAATGAATTGAATATCATAAAATCTGAATTTATATATGTTTCATATGCTTATAACATGGGGAGTAATGACTTCACACATGATAGGTATAGGTAGTAAACTTATTGAAAGTTGGCAAACGCAGAATTGGTCACTTGAATAATTCATGAAAGAATATTAAAGGAAGAGAGATTTACATATAAATATACTATCCTGGACATCTTTTGTAATTGTGAGCACTCATTTAAATATTACATGCTAAAAGGTTGACGTTGGACAAGGAAGACAACTGAATGGGTTATGTTTTCCTATGCACTAAACATTATATTATCTTGGATCATCCAACATGTTGAGCTTGTCTTTCCCTCTCATGGTAGCCGAATTCTTTGCACCAAGTAGAGATACTAATTATGCTTCCAAACATTCCTTCATCCAATTTTTCCATGAGAGTCCACCATACCTACCTATGGATTGAGTAAGATCCTTCAAGTAAGTTGTTATCGATGCATGCAATAAAAATTGCTCCTTAAATATGTAGGATCTATTAGTGCAAAGAAAATAAGCTTTATACGAATTTGTGATAGGGAAGAAATAAAAGCGACGGACTGCATAATAAAGGTCTTTATCATAAGTGGCAATATAAAGTGACGTTCTTTTGCATTAAGATTGTGTGCATCCAACCATAAAAGTGCATGACAACCTCTGCTTCCCTCTGCGAAGGGCCTATATTTTACTTTTACCTTCTACCCTTATACAAGAGTCATGGTTATCATCACCTTTCCTTTTTACACTTTTTCCTTTGGAAAGCACTTTGTGTTGGAGCGATCCGGAAATATATATCCACTTGGATGTAGATTTTCATAAATTATTATTGTTGACATTACCCTTGAGGTAAAAGGTTGGGAGGCGAAACTATAAGCCCCTATCTTTCTTTGTGTCCGACTGAATCTTTGAACCCATATATATCACATGACTGTTAGCAATTGTGAAAGATTAAATGATAGTTGAGTATGTGGAGTTTGCTGAATCAAAGCTCTTACATAGACCCTTCCCTAAAATAAGATGAATTGCAATTGTTTGATGACTAAGAGCATGGTTTGTTAGTTTTCAAGAAAGTTTATAATGTATACTTTAACATGTCAATAGCTTGTTACTTGATCATGAGAAGTTTTATGAGTTGAGCTACTATTATGATATATAATGATGCTCGAAAAAGTGATTGAAACTATCATTGATCAAACTTAAGCACTTGCTAGCATTCACACTTCATAAATTATTTCTTTTATCATTTGCCTACTCGAGGACGAGCAGGAATTAAGCTTGGGGATGCTGATACGTCTCCAACGTATCTATAATTTATGAAGTATTCATGTCATTTTTACAATAGTTTTATATGATTTTGGTATGATTTGATTAGAACTAACCCGGACTGACGTTGTTTTTAGCAGAATTACCATGGTGTTGTTTTTGTGCAGAAATAAAAGTTCTCGGAATGCGCTGAAAATCAACGGAGAATTTTTCTGGAAAATATAAAAAATAATGGAACAAAGAGTTACTGGAGGGGAGTCCCATGGGCCCCACGGGGGTGGAGGGCGCGCTCCTGTGCCTCGTGGACTTCCCGTGGACCCCTCTGACTTGTTCTCGATGCCAACCTCTCCTATAAATTCCCAAACCTCCAGAAAATAACCTAGACCAGAAGTTCCGCCGCCGCAATCCTCTGTAGCCACGAGAAATGAATCTAGGCCCTCTCTGGCACCCTGCCAGAGGGGGCCATCATCACCGGAGGCCACGGAGGAGGATCTCGGAGGGGCCATCATCGCCATGAAGGCCAAGGACCAGAGGGGGAACATCTCCCCAACTAGGGGGAGGACATGTAGGAATAAGCACAAGTGGGAGAACCTCTCCTCCTCTCTCTCGGTGGCGCCAGAGGGCCGTCGGGAGGGGAATCATCACTGCAGTGATCATCTTCATCAACATCACCATCATCCTCACCATCCTCATCTCTTTTATGCGGTCCACTCTCCTGCACCCCGCTATAATCCCTACTTGAACACGGTGCTTTATGCCACATATTATGATACAATGATGTGTTGCCATCCAATGATGTTTTGAGTAGATATATTTTGTATTTGGGTTGATTGATGATCTAGATTGGTATGAGTTGTATGTTTTATTTTGGTGCTTTCCTATTGTGCCCTCCGTGTCGCACATGCGTGAGGGATTCCCGCTGTAGGGTGTTGCAATACATTCATGATTTGCTTATAGTGGGTTGCTTGAGTGACAGAAGCATAAATCCGAGTAAGGGGGTTGTTGCATATGGGATAAAGGGGACTTGATATGTTAATGCTATGGTTGGGTTTTACCTTAATTATCTTTAGTAGTTGTGGATGCTTGCTAGAGTTCCAATCGTAAGTGCATATGATCCAAGAAGAGGAAGTATGTTAGCTTATGCCTCTCCCTCAGATGAAATTGCAATGACGACTACCGGTCTTGTTAACAATTGCCTAGGATAATTCCGCACACCGACCCATCATTATTCCACACTTGCTATCTATATTATTTAGTAATATATTCTAACTTTATGATAACAACACCTACTTTTATATTTTAGCTCTCCGATACAATGGAAAGTTATCCACTTCATACCCACAACATATTTTTATTTATCGTTTCTAGTTGGAAGCAAACGTTCGGTGTACGTAGAGTCATATCAATGACAGATAAGACTTGAGAGAATATTGATCTTACCTTTAGCTCCTTGTGTGTTTGACACTCCATACTTATCGCTTCCATCTTTGGGAATTGCTATGATGATTCCCTGGACTTGGGGATTATCAGTTGTCCTTGAATTTTACCTTGGGGTGCCTTGGGCATCCCCAAGCTTAGGCTCTTGCCACTCCTTATTCCAAAATCCATCTAATTACCCAAAACTTGAAAACTTCACAACACAAAACTTCAACAGAAAATCTCATGAGCTCCGTCGGTATAAGAAAATAAACCACCACTTTATGGTACTGTAATGAACTCATCCTTTATTTATATTGGTGTTAAACCTACTGTATTCTAACTTCTCTATGGTTCATACCCCCCGATAATACTCATAGATTCATCAAAATAAGCAAACAACACATGAAAAACAGAATCTGTCAAAAACAGAACAGTCTGTAGTAATCTGTAACTTTCGAATACTTATGTAACTCTAAAAATTCTGAAATAAATTGGTGGACGTGAGGAATTTGTCTATTAATAATCTGCAAAAATAATCAACTTAAAAGCACTATCCTGTAAAAAATGACAGCTCTTCTTGTGAGCGCAAAAGTTTCTGTTTTTTACAGCAAGATCGCAAAGACTTCACCCAAGTCTTCCCAAAGGTTCTACTTGGCACAAACACTAATTAAAACATAAAACCACATCTAAAAAGAAGCTAGATGAATTATTTATTACTAAACAGGAGCAAAAAAGCAAAGAACAAAAATAAAATTGGGTTGCCTCCCAACAAGCAAAGAACAAAAACATGAATAGATCTAGGTATTGCTATATTTATGATAGGACAAATCGCGAAAACTCATCTCGTACTCCCTACATTCAACAGCAAGTTTATTTGTGGCAAGAAAAAGTAATCAAAAAGGCTAAATTTAATGGGACAAAAGTCCTCAAGATCAAGCTCGGGAGGAATTGGTTCCTCCTTTGGCCCTTCATATTGCACAACAAACTCATCATTATAAGCATTCTTTTAGCAAAAAGTCACGAGACTTTGTTCAAGAGGAAAACCTAACCCATTGTTCTGAATAGAAAAATTATCATTAAGTTCAGAAATCCTATCAACTAGAACATCGGTTGGAACACTTTTTCTAAGATTTTCATTATAAGCAACACTATCGAAAGATCGTAAATGCATTATGTCTTCTTGATTAAGAAGAATCGCTTCTATGGGAGGACGACCAGCATCCACCCTATAATGCGCAAAACTTTCATTGGTCTGTTTCATTATAAATCTAAACTCATGAGCTAAAAAGATGGTAGCCGCTCGCTTAACAGAAGAATGCTCAATATTAGAAAACTCTAGAAAAATCCTTTGTATGCAAGGATGCATGTGGATTAATTGTCTTTCAAGTTCAACCACGAGCAAAGATATAGCGTCTGCAAGGCTACTAGTTCTATGAAGAATAGACCCACCCATACTGGGCAAAGCACCGGCATAAGTAAAGAAATCTTGAATAACTCCTTTCCCAATAATATTACCGCTACCAATCCGGATCTTTTTAGCGTGCAAAATAGTAGGTTCTTCATGAGGATTATCAAAAGCATCAAAGTTTCCCCCATCATTACTACTATCTTTTTCAATGATAACCTCCCCAGTTTCAGACATGATGACAACAAAACGCACTAACGAACGAACACACAAGAAGCAAGCGAAAAGAGACGAACGGAAGAGGGGCGAAGAAAAGGCAAAGGTTTTCGAAAATTGTTTTAGAAGTGGGGGAGATGAAACGAGAGGCGAATGGCTAATAATGTAATGTGAGTGAGACGAGTTTATGATGGGTACTTGGTATGGCTTGACTTGGCGTAGATCTCCTCGGCAACGGCGCTAGAAATCCTTCTTGCTACCTTTTGAGCTTGCGTTGGTTTTCTCTTGAAGAGGAAACGGTGATGCAGCAAAGTAGCGTAAGTATTTCCCTCAGTTTTGACAACCAAGGTATCAATCCAGTAGGAGACGATGCACAAGTCACCTAGTACCTGCACAAATAATCAAGAACCTTGCAACCAACACGATAAAGAGGTTGTCAATCCCTTCATGGTCACTCGCAAAAGTGAGATCTGATAGAGATAATAAAGTAAATATTTTTGGTATTTTTGTTGTAAAGATTGGAAAGTAAAGATTCAAAATAGTAAACGAGATTCAAAGATATGCAATATAATGGAAAAGAGACCCGGGGGCCATAGGTTTCACTAGTGGCTTCTCTCGAGATAGCATGTATTATGGTGGGTGAACAAATTACTGCCGAGCAATTGATAGAAAAGCGCATAATTATGAAGACATCTAAGGCAATGATCATGAACATAGGCATCACATCCGTGTCAAGTAGACCAAAACGATTCTGCATCTACTACTATTACTCCACGCATCGACCGCTATCCAGCATGCATCTAGAGTATTAAGTTCATAAGAACGGAGTAACGCATTAAGCAAGATGATATGATGTAGAGGGATAAACTCAAACAATACGATATAATCCCCATCTTTTTATCCTTGATGGCAACAATACAATACGTGCCTTGCTGCCCCTACTGTCACTGGCAAGGGACACCGCAAGATTGTACCCAAAGCTAAGCACTTCTCCCATTGCAAGAAAGATAAATCTAGTAGGACAAACTAAACCGATAATTCGAAGAGACTTCCAAAGATATCAAATCATGCATATAAGAATTCAGAGAAGAACCAAATAATATTCATAGATAATCTTGTTCATAAACCCACAATTCATCGGATCTCGGCAAACACACCGCAAAAGAGTATTACATCGAATAGATCTCCAAGAACAGCGAGGAGAACTTTGTATTGAGAATCAAAGAGAGAAAAGAAGTCATATAGCTAATAACTATAAACCCGAAGGTCTATGGTAAACTACTCACGCTTCATCGGAGAGGCAATGGTGTTGATGTAGAAGCCCTACGTGATCGATTCCCCCTCTGGCAGATCGCCGGAAAAGGCCCCAAGATGGGATCTCACGGGTACAGAAGGTTGCGACGGTGGAAAAGTGGTTTCGTAGCTCCCCCTAATGTTTTTAGGGTATAAGAGTATGTTTAGGCGAAAGAAGTACGTCAGTGGAGCTAGAAGGGGCCCACGAGGGTGGGTGGCGCGCCTACCCCCTGGGTGCGCCCTCCTGCCTCGTGGATGCCTCGTGGCGTTTCTGACTTCAACTCCAAGTCTTTTAGTTTGCTTTCGGTCCAAGAAAGATCATCGCGAAGGTTTCATTCTGTTTGGACTCCGTTTGGTATTCCTTTTCTGCAGAACTCTAAAATAGGGAAAAAAATAGAAACTGGCACTGGGCCTCCGGTTAATAGGTTAGTCCAAAAAATAATATAAAAGAGCATATTAAAGATCATTAAACATCCAAAACAAATAATATAATAGCATGGAACAATAAAAAATTATAGATACGTTGGAGACGTATCAGGCGCAGTTCCACGAACGCTGGCGGTGGACGGCGCGGCCGCAGGCATGGTAGGAGCAGGCCTTGTCCACAACTGTCAGGATGCACGTGTTGCTACTCTCACCGATGTGTCGACTTGGAGCGACAAGTTGCTGAACCACGCGCCGACTTGGAGCGGCCACTTGTTCCTCCAGGAAGTTGTGAGGGATGTGGAGCAGCGAGTTGTTGGGCTCGTATCGGGTGGGCTCGGTGGGCCACCCAGTCGGCTTTTATGCGGGAGAACTCCTCTTCTTGCTCACCAGATGCCATGGATAGTTAGGATATTATGGTGCAAGGTGGAGACTAATAAAGGTATGTATAGTCAACCAAGTCTCAGATGCAAACTAGTACAACACTGAAGAACTGCGGAGCCCGGTCACTGATCCGTGGCATCACCAATCAGCATCGATCACATGGATGTGTGCTTTCTCCTATCATCTCTGGCGGCCAAATTCATAATTTATCCCTATGTGTAAAAGTTTTTTGGATCTAGCCCTTTTCCTATCGCCATTGTCTTTGGCAGTAGGGTTGCACACCCTACAACCAAGGGCTTTGGCGATAGGACTTACCTGCACCGTCATCTGGTTTTTGCAAAAAAGACCCTACCGCCATAGTATATGGCGGTAGGTTGTGTTATCCTACCGCCATAGCATATGGCGGTAAATTTTTTCCGCAATAAAGATATCTTTTATTGCATGCGTGCCCTTATTATAATTACATGCATGCCCCTACCGCCAAAGACCATGGCGGTAGAGTCTTTTTTACACCGAACGGGCGTGATAGTGTGAGTAAGTCGTTCCGCCAAAGGCCTTGGCGGTAGGATGTGCTAGCTTACCGCCAAATACAATAGCGGTCGGAAAATGGTCATATCCGAAAAACTTTTACACATAAGGACAAATCATGCTTAAGTTAAAGAAAAGGGTCAAAACAATGAATTTTTCTTCTCGCATGAAAAGAAACATTTCGCATGGGTTGCTGCAGTCGTATGCCAACACGCGTACTCTGACCTTTATCAATCAGAAAAGACATGACGTTAGATAAATAATGCACATTTTTTATTACATGTCTCTAGAATAATCAGTCAATTGAGATTTAGCAAGCCCTAAAATATTAATGTGCAGGGTGTTAGACATTATTGTACGTATGTACGGTCGTATATAAACTGTATATACCTTCTGGTATAGCTAGTGCGTGCGTGTTGATGTAATCTGGTAGTTAGGCTGTTGGGATTCCTCCTTATCTCTTGTATAGTTTGCTTGAGGATCAATCCACGCCTAACTACCGTATCTTGTAAACCATCTGCTCTATATAAACATGCACACGCCCCTGCCAAAGGTACACGCTTTCATCCAATCTTTCATGGTATTCAGAGCCAACTTCCTCTCCAACATCCAACCCAAGTCATGGCTAGCTCCAGCTCCGCCGCCGCCGCTTTTGCCCTCATCCCCATCGCTGACAAGCTTCAGCATGGTAACTACCTGTTTTGGCATGCGCAAGCCCTAGCCACCATCCGCGGAGCACAGCTGATCGACGACCTCAACCCTGATCACCCATTCCCGAAGGCCAAGCTCCTCAACAAGGATGGTAAGCCCACTAATGTGCGGAACCCGGTGCATCTCATCACCATGGCGCAAGACTCCGAGGTGCTGAGCTTCATCTTCAACTCGATATCGCCGCCTGTGATGATCCAAGTCGCTCACTTCACCAAGCCCGCCGGGGCATGGACCGCCATCAAGGAGATGTTCCTCTCCCAGACGTAGGCCAACATCGTCAACATGCGGATCGCCCTCTCCACCTCCAAAAAGGGCACCGCGACCATCACCGACTACATCGGGTGCATGAAAGCGGTGGGCGACAAGATGGCTTCAGCAGGCAAGCCGCTCGACGAAGGTGACATGGTCTCCTACATCCTCGCCGGATTAGACTATGACTACATCTCTTTTGTCTCGTCCATCTGTGCTGCAAGGACCGAACCAATCAAGGTAGCAGAACACTACTCTCAGCTGATCGGTTTTGAAAAATGTCTTTCTATGTTTGAGGGTGGAAACCACTCTTCCCAATCCTCGGCCAATGCTGTCTCCCGTGGCCGCGGTGGTTTCGGCCGTGGTGGAGGCGACCGTGGCAATGGTGGCCGCGGCAATGGAGGAGGCGGCCGCGGCAACAGAGGCCGTGGCAATGAAGGCGTTGGTCGTGGCAATGGAGGCCGCGGCAACGGCAATGGAGGGGTGGATGATCTTCCTGAGGTCGTCTGCCAAATCTGCAAGAGGCCGAACCACACCGCCCTTGAATGCTACCGTCGCTTCAACATCTCGTACACCAAGAACGATAAGAGCACCGGATCAGCCACCACCTCGTCCTATGGAGTAGATACCAACTGGTATCTGAACACTGGCGCCACCAACCACATCACCAGCGAGCTCGACAAGCTGACCGTCCACAACAAGTACAACCGCAACGAGCAAGTCCACACTGCTAACGGAGAAGGTATGGAAATTAGTCATATTGGTCATACTACTATTCGTACCCCTACTCGTGATCTTCATCTAAAGAATATCTTGCATGTACCCGATGCCACCGAAAATCTTATATCTGCTCACCGCTTGTCCACTGATAATCATACCTTTCTTGAAGTTCACCCAAGTTTCTTTCTCGTCAAGGAACAGGGAACGAGGAAAACCCTTCTGCGCGGCAGGTGTAGACAAGGTCTCTACCCCGTATCATCGGCTTCTAGTTCAAGCAAACAAGCGTTTGGTGCAAATAAACTGCCTGTTGAAAGGTGGCATAGTCGGCTAGGGCATCCGTCCTCTACCATAGTGCGTCATGTTCTTAGCCAGAATGATATTCCTTTTTCTAGCAACGAGTTAAATAAATAAGGTGTTTGTGATGCTTGCCAAATGGGCAAAAGTCACCAACTACCTTACCCTAGTTCAAACAGTGTATCCAATGCTCCTTTAGAGCAAATTTTCTCCGATGTATGGGGGCCTGCCCGTGATTCTATCAATAGAAAAAACTATTATGTGTCTTTAATTGATGATTACAGTAACTTCACGTGGATATATCTTCTCAAACACAGATCTAAAGTATTCCAAGCCTTTCATGAGTTTCAAACTCTTGTTGAAAGATTGTTCAACAGAAAAATCATCACCATGCAAAGCGACCGGGGTGGCGAATATGAATGCTTAAATTCCTTTTTTCGCCAATTAGGCATCACTCACCATGTCTCCTGTCCCCATGCTCATCAGCAAAATGGGGCAGCAGAAAGGAAACATCGACATATTGTTGATGTAGGGCTTTCTCGTTTAGCCCATGCCTCCATGCCCTTGAAGTTTTGGGATGAGGCTTTCCTCTCTGCCATATATTTGAAAAATCGCACCCCTAGCAAAGTTATCAACTTTGAAACCCCATTGACTCGCTTGTTTCAAGAACAACCGAACTATCATTCTCTCTGAGTTTTGGATGTGCATGCTGTCCGAACCTTCGCCCTTATAACTCCAAAAAATTGGAATTTCGTTCCAAACAATGTGTATTCCTTGGTTACAACAATCTCCATAAAGGGTTCAAGTGCCTAGATGTTGCTGCGGGTCGAGTCTATATATCCCGTGATGTCATTTTTGACGAAACAATTTTTCCTTTTGCCTCTTTAAATCCAAATGCAGGCACCCCTCTAAGGTCAGAAGTCTTGTTGCGTCCTGAATCTGCACCTCTTGATCATGGGGGCGAATCTGTAGTTAATCAATTGGCTAGTTTTCACACTAATCATGTTGCTAATGGTGCATGATTTTATGCAGCCAGAACATGACATGAACGACGCGGAACACGAGATGGATTCAGGTGATGTGGGCGGTGATCCCAAGACTGCAGCGTCAGCGGGTGCAGGTGGCGCAGTTGGCGCAGGGGCGAATCTGCCTTGGGAGCGCAGACTCCACCCCGGGAGCGACGTGTGGGGCGGGTCGATTCGCCCGACAGCGCGTCCTCGCCCGAGCCATTCCCAGGTGACCACATGGCACATGGACAGCCGCACTAGCCCGCGCGGCACGGTTCGCCTCTTGCTGGTCGCCAAGTGGACCAATCCAGCGAGGGAGCCGCGCGTACCTCCTATGGTGCCGCGCATCTGCCCCGACAGGACGGGGGATCCTCTGTCGCTAACGACAGATCCGACATGGGATCGCGTGCAGTTGTTCCCCTCTCCGCTTGATCTTCTGTGCCACACGCATCTGCAGCTTCTGATGTACCGACTCGACGAACAAGGTCACAACATGGTATTATAAAACCTCAGGTTCGTACAGATGGTACTGTCAGGTATGATAAGCTCAAAGTTCGTTTTGGTGGGCTGGCAACTACTGGTGAACCAAATAGCTTGCAAGAAGCTTTGAGTGATACAAATTGGAAAAAATGCTATGAATGATGAGTATGATGCTCTTCTTAAAAACAAAACTTGGCACTTAGTCCCACCAACAAGATATAAAAATGTTATTGATTGTAGGTGGGTGTATGGAATTAAAAGGAAAGCAAGTGGTCAAATCGACAGATACAAGGCAAGTCTAGTAGCAAAGGGTTTTAAGCAGAGATATGCTATAGACCATGAAGATATCTTTAGTCCTGTTGTTAAAGCAGCTACCATCAGACTTGTTCTCTCTGTTGCAGTTTCAAGTAATTGGAGTCTCAGACAGTTGGATGTACAGAATGTGTTTCTCCATGGCGTTCGAGAGGAAGAAGTCTATATGAGACAACCTCCTGGCTATGAGGTTAAAGGCAAGGAAAATTATCTCTGCAAACTTGATAAAGCTTTGTATGGCTTAAAACAGGCACCTAGAGCATGGTACTCCAGGTTATGTGAAAAACTTCAAGCACTTGGATTTAAGCCTTCCAAAGGAGATACTTCCTTGTTCTTCTTCAAAAGAGGCAAAATCATTATCTCCATGTTGGTCTATGTTGATGATATCATTGTTGCTAGCTCATCACAGGATGCAACTGTGGCATTATTGAAGGATCTAAGGAAAGATTTTGCCTTGAAGGATCTAGGTGGTCTACACTATTTCTTGAGAATTGAAGTCAAAAAGGTGAAAGATGGTATTCTTCTAGCCCAAGAAAAGTATATTTTGGATATTTTGAAACGTGCGGGTATGATAAATTTTAAAGTATCAAACATACCTCTCTCCACATCCAAGAAGTTGTCAAGAGAAGAAGGAGAAGTCTTGGGGGCCAAAGAGGCAACTAAGCACATGAGTATGGTAGGTGCCTTGCAGTACTTCACATTGACAAGACCTGACATTTGTTTTCCTGTTAACAAAGTATTTCAATATTTGCATTCTCCTACTTCTCAACATATGACCGCAGTCAAAAGGATCTTGAGATACCTTGGAGGTACTATGAGTACCGGTCTTCAATTTACCAAGTCACCTTGCAATATAGTTAGTGCCTTTTCAGATGCTGACTGGGCAGGATGCCCTGATGACAGAAGACCAACTGGAGGTTTCTGTGTGTTCTTTGGTCCAAACCTAATCTCTTGGAGTGCACACAAACAGGCCACTGTTTCAAGATCAAGTACAGAGGCTGAGTATAAATCTCTAGCTAATGCTACTGCAGAGATTATTTGGGTTCAGACTCTTCTGAAAGAACTTGGAGTTGCTCACTCACCCATTGCTCGTCTTTGGTGTGACAATATTGGTGCCACATATTTGTCAGCAAATCTAGTTTTTCATGCAAGGACCAAACACATAGAGGTGGACTATCATTTTGTTAGAGAAAGAGTAGCACAGAAACTCCTGGATATTCGTTTCATTCCCAGAGGTGATCAAGTTGCGGATGGCTTTATTAAAGCACTATCATGGCGCAAGTTGGAAGACTTCAAGAGCAATCTCAACTTGGTGAAGCTATGATTGAGGGGGCGTGTTAGATATTATTGTACGTATGTACGGTCGTATAAAAATCGTATATACCTTCTGGTATAGCTAGTGCGTGCGTGTTGATGTAATCTGGTAGTCAGGCTGTTGGGATTCCTCCTTGTCTCTTGTATAGTTTGCTTGAGGATCAATCCACGCCTAACTACCGTATCTTGTAAACCATCTGCTCTATATAAACATGCACGCGTCCCTGCCAGAGGTACACGCTTTCATCCAATCTTTCACAGGGCATCGAGCCTTTTAGTTTTGTGAACACATCGATTTTAAAATTGTATAAATCAACAAATTGTATAAACCTCAGGTAGATGCAAATAAAAGAAGCTTGTATAAAGCCAATTACCTGCAAAACAAAACAAGATAAAAGTCGGCCTATGCACGATGGCAGCATACCACATGGTAGCGCTAGTTTTTTTTTCCTTGGAACATGGTAGGGCTACCTAGTGATGGCATCAAACTCAACTCAATGACAGCATAGTACATGTTAATTAAGCAAACCAAAAAGATTGGGAGAGGACAGATATTCAAACATAGGGGCGGGTCCTAGTGGGAGCAAAAAGATTGAGAGAGAGAGAGAGATGGGAGCACGCACGCCCAAACAAACATCATGGGCGGGCGCAGTCAGCGAGGACTACCAACAACTAGTAGTGGTGGGGGGTCTTTGTCGTAGTCTGTTTGAAAATTAGTACATCGTGAGATGTATCACTCTTGTGGTGGTGGTCTTTGTCGTAGTGGTGGTCTTTGTCGTAGCTAGTACTACATCTTGTGTCTGATGACAGGTTAGTTTATATGCCACTCTGACAGACTAGTACATCACTCTGACAGACTATAACTTTATTTTATGCAGTGATACGCGTGCAGGCCATATTACTCTGCAAATTGGCTACATATTGTAAGGAGATTTGGATCTGTGATCTGTCTCCACCAATGGACATCGAATGGCATCCAAAGACTTCACAACAGCCAAATGATGGGCATATTTTATATTTGCAACGTTACACATTCAGACCTCAACTTGGTAGAATTATCGTCGAAATCTTCTGTCTGGCTACACATCCACACCCCAGGTTTCTAGAATTACCATCGGCTGATCAGTTAGTTGCAATACAGTCCCTAATCTTGTTCAGGATTCTTGTCATGTAGACAGTACACCCTATGTACTTTACTAGTACTAGTATGTAGATACGGCCCACCGATGGTCTGCGGCTGCTCTTCGGCGGTGGAATGAGGATAGTCATCGAATGGCAAATACACAAATTCAGCAAAGCTATTTCTTTTCGGATTACTGTATTTTTCATGCAAAATATCTACCAAAACTGAACCATAGAAAGGTATTATCAAAATAAGACTATAGAAGAGCAGAACCCGTGGAGGTGTGCATGATGGTGTTTGCAAAGCAATAACATCGTCAGAGATGGTTTAGGCATATTTTGGGCAGGCATCTAGAACCTCTAGTGCATAACGGATAGCTAAAGAGAGGTCGGGGTAGATCAAACTTGACATAAGAGGAGTCTGTAAAGAGATACCTAAAGGACCGTATTATCGCCAAAGAACTTGCCATGAACAGGAATACGTGAAAGCCAACTATCCATGTGCCAGAACCATATGGTGGTTGTGAGATTTTATGGATTCAGTTCTACCATATGATTGGGACTAAATGCTTTGATGTTGTTGTTTGTTGTATATGATGAAATATTTAGGCATGGAAAGGTTAAACTTATCCGGTCGACAAGAAAGAAATCAACTTCATTGAGAGCCTTTCTAAGAAAAAGCTTCGTTGACAGCCTACCCGTCGAAAAAAAAATCACATTGAGACCGCCTTCTTCCGTACACAAGGATTTGGTATCGCTCATTGTGACGGTTCAGCCTGGCATATCCTATTTGGCGCATATGCGCCAGTTCGCCAACAGGCGCCTGCAGGCGCATCGAATTGGTCTCGGCCCATCTTGCTATCTCTTACCTGTTTTCTATAGGACAAAAAAAGGAGGTGCGCCAGGATGGATCGAACCAACGACCTCCTGCTCGAGGGGTGACTGCACTAACAACTAGACTACAGCCATATCTTGTGTGCAATTCCCTTCTTCACGTTTTTCTTCTATGTCCTTCCCTCTTTTCTCCTTTTCCATTTTCTCTTTATTTGGAACTGCTTTTTCAGTTTTCTATTTATTTGGCCAAATCGAATGATTTTTTTTTCAAAATCTGATGAACTTTTTTTCAAATTTGATGAACTTTTTTCGAATTTGATGAACTTTTTTCAAAACCGATGAACTTTTTTCAAAACCGATGAACTTTTTTCGAATCTGATGAACTTTTTTTTCAAATTGGATGAACTTTTTTCGAATTCGATGAACTTTTTTCAAAACCGATGAACTTTTTTCGAATCTAATGAACTTTTTTTGAATTCAATGAACTTTTTTCAAATCCGATGAACTTTCTTTGAATTCGGTGAACTTTTTTTTGAAAATCGATGAACCTTTTTCATTTTTTTTGAACTTTTCTTATATTTTGGTGAACTTTTTTTCGAATTTACGTTTTATTTTTTTAGATAATTTGCATTGAGTATATATTAATGTTTAACTGCGCGAAAGGGTTAACTAGGCGTGTTTTCTTGTAGTGGACAACAAAGTTTGTTTGGTCAAGTGGTTAGTGAGGTGCACTCGTAGCAACGTGATCCTGAGTTCGAATCACTTCAACAGCGAACCAGTGCAAGTGCGTTGGCCCGGCCCATGCCATCGACGCTGCAGGCGCCAGCTTGTTAACGGGCGCCTGCAGCGCTGACTAGGAGCTCCCGTTCAGCCTCTGATCGCCTACTAGCACAACAGATGGCCAGGCCCATTACGTTAATAAGCGAGCAAACCGTTACGACAGGGTTTAGGAAGCCTACTGCCCGGTCCTGGGAACCTTCCTGGACCAGTATTTCCTTTTTTTTCTTAGTATATCTGGCTTTCTTTTATTCGAAAAATTATTAGTGACATTTAGAAAATGTCCGTGTGTTAAAAATATGTTGTCTTTCACTTTAAAATATATTAATGAAATGTAAAAAATCATACAATTTTATAATAATGTTGGTATCATAGAAAACTGTTTATTCCATTTTAAAAAATATCAAGCACTATTAAAAACTTTGCAAGGTTTTTAAAAAGTTCACCCCATTTTTAAAATATTTTTAAACGTGTATTTAAACATGTTCATGGTGAATCGTAAAATTGTTGAATGTGCATCTTACAAATATTAAAATATGTATTTAGATAAATGTTCAACGTGTATGTACAAAAATGTCAACATCTGTACGCAAAACGTTAAATGTGCATTTGGAAAAGGTCGTCACGTATTAGAAAATGAAGGAAATAAGTTTTGACAAAAAATACACAGAATAAAAGAAAAACACTGAAAAAACGTGTAGAGAAAACACACAGAAAACCGGATTAAACCTGGTGCGGAAACTGTTTCTATAAAAAAAAACAGAAAGAAAACCGACCCAGGCGTTCCGGCAGCCCATTCACTGCACTTTGTAGGGGAGTTGACTGGAGGCCTCGACTGCATTAGCAACCACCTTGTCATGGATGTAGTTGTGTACCAACAGACTGAACACAATATGTTGATAGAATCAGCTAGGTATACACTTTGATATTGCGCTTGTCCGTCAACAGATGCAATACTGAGCACAAGCTGTGCGGAACTTTTCAGATCTCGTGAGAAAAAAATATCGGTTTGTAATGGCCATTATTAGCAAATGTACTTAATTCTCCACTTCTATAAAAAAATCCTACTCCTATATATATATATATATATATATATATATATATATATATATATAGGTTAGTACTCCTAGGAGTACATACTCCTTCACTCGCTCGCTCATTCCGCTTTATTTTGGAAGGAAAAAATACATGCAAAATCCCAACCAAAAATATATGCCCCAGATTGGGTACATCTCATAATTAAACAGATAAACAAATACACAAGGACTGGAATGGAAGATAACAAGCATGCCATGCCTAGACTTGGTCGGTATTTACAGCCATTCAAATGTAAACAACTGGATGTGAGACACTCCGTTTCAAAATAGATGACTTAACTTTATACTAAGGGCCTCTTTGATTTGTAGGTTTTTGAAAACGTAGGAATAGGAAAAGTATAGGATTGGAGTGGCATGCCCACTTGAATCCTATAGGATTAGCAATGAATGTTTGATGTCACAGGAAAAAAAAATTTATAAAAGAAGGTTGGAGTGGATGTTAGATTCCTATAAAATGTTGAACAAAAGATTCTATAGGAAAAATTCCTATGGAATACAATCCTATAAATCAAAGGACCAACATAGGAAAGTATCCTATGTATTTCAATCCTCCAGAAATCCTATAAAATTCTTTGATAAAATTGCTTTGAATCAAATGATCCTTAAAGTTAGTACAAAGTTGAGTATATTTTGAAAAGAAGGGAGTACTAGATAACAGTGAGGAAGTCGCCGCCTTTGCTGAGCTGCCTGGCATGGGCAACGTACATCTCTCGGCTTTGGCTGGCTACATGGCATAGCAACTCTACCCACAATGCAAAGATGACTTGCGGCATGTCTGGCAGGTTCCACGTCTTGCCAAATAACATACTGGCAAGATGATGTGTCGTGTCGCTGTACATGTGAAGCACATACCAAGTGAGGACCTCGGTTGATGGGAGCATCGGATCTTCGTCTTCTCCAGTAGTAGATGTCTGAATACCATCTTCCTCTTATAGGCTTCTAGCGCAGAGTTCCTGCCGCAATTTTTAAAGAAAAGGCCTGGGCCCGACTTTATAAATAAAGTCACATGGCAGAGTCACAGAGCAATCACAACAACAACAACGGGGACGAAGCCACCACCAGTTCATCCAAACACGGGCAAGCATCGACGAGCACGAAAGTATGACGAATACATGGCACCCTGCCAGACACGGCACGCAGGCCGGATAACTTTGGAAAGACATAGCCAACAACTAAGTCGAAGAACCACCAAAATGCGAGATCAGACACCAGGATCCTGCCCAGTAAGAGACGATGCCGAAGCCCGAATTTTAGATATGAGCAGATCAAGAGCATCCTGGTCGTCCACCTTAGTCAATAATCCCCACTGCTGCAAGAAGATACAAGATTTAAATAAACAATCAGCAACTTTAGTAGGAAAGACATGTTCGATCGTAAATTTGGTCTAATGTTCCATAACGACCAGCAAATGGCACCCAGACCAACCTAGAAGACCCTCTTTGTCACACCAGCCAACGAGTTGGCAAGGCTTCTCAGCTCAATAAAGGAGGAGGGATCCCAAGTAACCTGGAGCCAGGATCTGAAACAGCTCCATACAAGTTTAGCAAGCACACAATGAAAGAAAATATGATTCGTGTTCTCCAAGACACCACAAAGAGCACAAAACTCCGAGCCAGGTCCATTCCTCTTACGGATTTGGTCAGCCGCGGGGAGACGGCCTCTGAAGGCCTGCCAGAGGAAGATTTTGATTTTCGGAGGCACATGAGAACGCCAAATACTAGAAAATCTATTAGTAGGGGCACCACCAATAAGTTTAGAATACAAGGACTTAACCGAAAACGGCCCGAGGCGTTATGAGACCAAACCACCGAATCCGAAGACTCCGAGAGCATGGGGAATAAGGCAGAGAGACTTTGCCAATCTTCCAACTCTTCAGGAGAAAGGGAGTGGCGGAAAGCCAGATCCCAATTATTAGCCGATACCTCCGCGATGGAGATATTCGGGTTAGGGCAGTAAGAGAAAAGAATAGGGAATCTGACAGAGAGGGGAGCGTCTCCGCACCACCAATCAAGCCAAAAATGAACCGAGGAACCATCTCCTAGGATAAACTTAACATGTTCGAGGAACAGAGGCCAGACTTTAATAAGGTCCTTACAGAATTGAGATCCACGCCGGGCCCAGCAAACATCGGGCTAGAGTGGGGAAAATACCTAGCTTTAAGAATATAATACCATAAGGAGCTGGCCCCACTAGACATGATTGTCGGTGTCAAAACCGGCGGATCTCGGGTAGGGGGTCCCGAACTGTGCGTCTAGGCGGATGGTAACAGGAGACAAGGGACACGATGTTTTACCCAGGTTCGGGCCCTCTTGATGGAGGTAAAAACCTACGTCCTCCTTGATTAATATTGATGATGTGTATTACAAGAGTGAATCTACCACAAGATCAAGGAGGCTAAACCCTAGAAGCTAGCCTATGGTATGATTGTTGTAATGGATGTTATGTCCTACGGACTAAAGCCCTCCGGTTTATATAGACACCGGAGAGGGCTAGGGTTACATAAAGTCGGTTACAATGGTAGGAGATCTACATATCCGTATTGCCAAGCTTGCCTTCCACGCCAAGGAAAGTCCCATCCGGACACGGGACGAAGTCTTCAATCTTGTATCTTCATAGTCTTGGAGTCCGGCGGACGATGATAGTCCGGCTGTCCGGACACCCCCTAGTCCAGGACTCCCTCAGTAGCCCCTGAACCTGGCTTCAATGACGATGAGTCCGGCGCGCATAATGTTCGGCATTGCAAGGCGGGTTCCTCCTCCAAATAATCCATAGAAGATTGTGAACACCAGGATAGTGTCCGGCTCTGCAAAATAAATTCCACATTCCACCGTAGAGAGAATAATATGTGCACAAGTTCAATCTGCTGACGTATTTTGCGGCATGACGTCACACCACTACCAAGCTTTACTTGAATCGTTTTTTATTATACCACCTCAGCGCGTTTAGCGAAGCGGTTTCCTTGGCACGTCTTGTCGAAGCAGAGATCGTGTTCCCCTTATTCCGGGATTCTCATCAATACGGACGTGGGTAACCCAACCGCGCCCGTCGCCACGCCTCCTCTATCGAAGGTGAGTCCTGAACGGTCACGGAGACGGCTCTTGGTATTCTCCCTCTTTATAATAGGACCAAGGCTCGTTTCTTTTCTTCAATCTTCCACCGAATCTTCTCCTTGCTCCAAGTTCCAACACCCAGAGCCCCAGATTCGAGCGCTTCGGACCTTCAACAATGTCCGGCTCCGACCTTCAGGGCCGGTGGACGGAGGAGGACGTGCTAAAGCTGCGAGAAGCCAAGTACCTGTCCCACGAGATTTCACACATGTTGCCCGCCGAAGGGCAGGCCATCCCCACCCCCGCGCCCGGCGAGTATGTCGTCTTTGTATCCCACCTCCGTCGGGGTTTAGGCTTCCTGACAGATCCTTTTGTGAGAGGGCTCATGCTTTACTATGGCTTGGAATTCCATGACTTGGCTCCGGATTCCATCCTCCATATTTCCGCGTTTATCGTCGTCTGCGAAGCCTTCCTCGGCGTCACCCCCCACTTCGGCCTGTGGCTGAAGACCTTCAATGTGGAGCCGAAGATGATAGGGGGGCGTCAAGCAGAGTGCGGCGGGGCGGCCGTAAGCAGGAGGGCCGATGCCCCGTGGCCCGAGGGCTCCTTCCAAGAGGAGCTCGGCTTGTGGCAGCAGGAGTGGTTCTATATCACCGCTCCGAGGGGCAGCAGGAAGAAGCCGCCGCCTCCGTTCCGCTCGGGACCTCCACGATGGTTGATGTCGTGGGTCAACCAAGGGCTCAATTGGGGGCCGTCAAAAGACGTGCCCCTATTGCAGGGCCGGATTCGAGACCTCCAAGTGAGGGAGATCGATCTGGTCGTGGTGATGCAGGTTATGCTAATTAGGCGTCTCCTGCCCTGCAAACGCCGTCCTCTCCGGCTATGGGAGTTCAATCCGGAGGGACCACGGATTCTCCAACACTTCATGGGTACGACACCCGTGGAGATGTACAAGTTGTTCTTCGGATCACAGGCGGTGTGTCCGGAATTGACCGAGGATGCCGGCCTAAGCTGCAATCGCCCGGATACTCAAGTAAGTAGCTCAGTGTTCGGACGTACCGTTTGTTTGCCTTTCTACAATTCGCCTTTTAACCCGTTATCCTTCAACAGGAGTGGATAGCGCAAGCAAAGCTGATACGGTGTCCGGCCCCCCTCCCAGAGACCGCGCCGGAGCCCGTGCTGGTCAGAATGTTGGAGGTTGCGCCTTCAGAAGAAGGCGAAGGGGAAAATGGAGGAGCTACCGCTTCGCCCAAGGGGGCGCTTGAAGAAGGGGGGATCGAGAATCCCTCCCTCCAGGGGGAGAAGAGGACCGCCTCCGAAGACCCGGAGGCCAAAGCCCCTAAGCGGGGGAAGAAATCTTCACCAGAGGGTCCTGTGTCCGGGGAGGTCCCGGCCGCACAGTCTTCTCTAAAGAATCAGCCCTCCAGCGAGCCGTGAGTAGAAAAAGGGGGAGTTCATTAATAAGAAACATCCCTATTTGTGCTTCTGAGGATAACCGAAATTTTTACCTTGTAGTTCGGATCTGCGACCTTCTCAGATGAGCTCGTCTTCGGGGGATCTTCGTCCGGAGATGATGGAGAGCGAGACGCCTCCGTCTGCTGCGCCGTCGGATAGGGCGGACGAGCCTGAAGTGTCGTCACGGAGGGTATCCCCGAGCCCGGCAGAGTCGAAGAGTTCGGCGCCGACTAGTGTTCGGCCGGGGGAGCTGAAGGATCTGCTTGAGAGGGCGTCCATCTCAGAAGATCACCATGCATTGATGAATATGGTGATTGGAAGGATCTCGTCCGCCGAAAGCGGATTGCATAATGCCGTCAGGAGTTTGCTGGCGGGGTTTGAGGTATGTACAAATGACACACCTTTTGACAATTTTGCGCATGAAAGTGCGCCCTGTATAGATAGTAGCCCCTGAGACTCGGTAGGTTGTCGAAAGCGACAGCGTGCCGAGGATCAAAATCGCAGGTTTCAATCTTCGCCGTTCCTATGCAGGTGGCGGATCGTCGGGGGCTAGCCGGACTGATGGGGTTGCTGAATTAATGCGGCAACTCGATGTTGCGGATGCAGACATCGCGCTAGTCAACAAGCGACTTGACGAGTCGCAAGGTAAGTTTTTTCTCCGCAGTCACCTTTTAAGGGAGCCAAAGCCCACCTCTTACAATATTTGTGCTTAACGCAGATGGTGCTGCTGCTGTGGAGAGCCTTCGGGCAGAACTTGCTCAAGCCAAGGAGCAAGCCAGAAGGAGTGATGCGGCTGCCTCGAGGGCGGCCGAGGAGTTAGAAGCCGAAAGGGCTGCACACTGCCGAAGCAGGGAAGAGATGGCCGAATTGGCCGTTAAATTGAAGGATGCTACCGACCGCAATGAGGCTCTTGAAAAGGAGCGCCTATCGGAGCGAGAAGACCTGGGGAAGGCCACCGCCGAAGCCAAGGATGCCCGTTCTGCAATGCGGGCTATGAAGGAGGAGCTGCGTCAGGCCGGAGACATTGTGGCTGGCAAGCCTTTTCTGCTACGCCGCAGGTTTACGGATCCAAAGTATGCTCACTTGGCCAGCTGTGGGGTCCGGAGGATCCATATATGGACTTAGCGGCGAGTGCGGCGGATGCCGTTGTGCACTTCCGAAGTCAGAAGGATCACAAGACGGAAGAGCTATTTTGGTCTCAATTCCATAGTCCGGATCGTTCACTTCCGCTGACCGATCGGTTGGCCGAATGGGCTGAGCTGAATAGGTTGTCCGGGCTTGCCATGACAGATATCGTGACTCATGTCTGGCCGGAGAGGCCCAAGCCGACGAGCTATTTTGGCTTATTGCAGCAGTTTCTTGGGGCGGTGCCGCATATCAAGGTGATGAAGCGGTCGGCCTGCATAGAGGGTGCGCGGATGGCCCTTGCCCGTGTGAAGACACATTGGACAGAGATGGATGCCACCGCTGTTGCAACCCAGGGTTCGGACGAAAGCCGGTTACCCGCCGAGCACTATTTTGGGGAAGTTATGCGTGGTGCTCGTATAATAGAGTCGCAGTGCTCGAAAAATGTCACGTTCAAATGAACGTTTTATCTTGTAAAACAATGTTTATGATATAGCGCTTTTTGTACTTGTGCGTTCAAGTATTGAAATATCTCCTGTGCGGCCGTTTATGTATACGTATGTATAACCTGAAAGATGGCAGTCGTCGGCTTCAGCCCCCACGCACAAGGTGCGGGGGTGTTCGCAAAAATAGCGCATTTTCACACTTAATCCGACGTCTCGGTCCTGTTTAAGGAGGTGGTAGCGTAGCAAACGAGGCAACCGGACTATAATGCTTTATCACTTTCACTTAGCCATTGGAGTTCGAGGGTGGGGCTACGATATAGCCCCTGGGGGCACCGCGCTCTCCGAATTCGGGGCGTGTATGTGCCTGACCGGGAAACGGTCCTTCGTCAAAGCGGAGGAATTCTAAACATTCCGGTGGTCGATCGAGTGGTTGACCAGTCTCTCGCTGTATCATGACAGTCAGTTTTCGGCTTTCTCTACTGAGGTGCTCGCCCAGCCGAACTGGGGCACAATCGCAGTAGTTCTCCTGGTGCCGCGTTAGCCGATGATACGGAACGTAAGGCAGCAAAACACAGGAGCCGGGCAAACCCAACATTTGACCAAAGACATGATTCGGAGCTGATGCATATAAGGCCTAACTCGAGACGCCGAACACTCCCTAAGGTGTTCGGTCTTTTATAATAACGGGCGAAACAATGCCCTAAGCCCCTTGTGTCCAGGTACGGGCGAGGTCCTCTGACGCGGCCGATGCCAAAACGTCAGTATCCTCTCTGGTTATCATGAAAAAACCAGGGGATTATAGCAACAAGAGACAGTAAAAAAGGTTTACGCAGGGTCTTAATCTGAAAAGAATCCTAGCACCGGGTCCCTACTGCACGTCTGCGCCTGTGTCTCCGTTGTGCCGTTATCCTGGACGGGTGTGCACGGTGTTCATCTGTAAAAAGAGAGGAACTTAGTTTGAAAAGAAATCGTGCGAAAAGTGCATAAAGAAAAATATTAATAAATTAATAAATCTGAGCCTATATTAGCCCATTGTTGCTTATATGCGCAGCCCCCTGTGAAGGGGTGTGCGGCTAGGGAGCCCCTAGCTTATTTATGCCGGACTCGTCTAGCCGTGTCCGGGGTCTTTGAATGACCCTCTTAATGAAATGATGCCACGTGGACCGGGCATTTTGAGTGTAAGAGACGCGTAATGTGGTATGGCGTTGAAGCGAACAAAAGCTTCACGCCCCAATAGTGCTTGATAGCTACTTTTGAATGGGGCGACATGGAAGATTAGCTTTTCGCGTCGGAAGTTGTCCGGTGACCCGAACACAACTTCTAGTAATAAGGAGCCTGTGCACTTGGCGTAAGGGCCTGGCGTCACTCCTTTGAAGGAAGTGCGGCTATGTCGAATTTTAGTAAGGTCTATCCCCAACTTGCGGATTGTGTTCGGATATAGCAGGTTTAAATCGCTGCCGCCGTCCATCATGACTTGTGTAAATTGTAGTCCGTCGATTATAGGATCCAATATCAGAGCAGTCCATCCTGCATTTCGAACACTTCTGGAATAATCCAGGTGGTCAAAAGTGATTGGTTTTGACATCCAATCTCGAGGTTCCGCTGGGGTGGACCGTGCGAGACCCATCTTAGCGGGTGCCGCATTGTTTTTCCGTAATATCACATGAAGTGAGTTTACTGTTTTGACTTCTTGTGGGAAAGTCTTTTGTTTTCCGGTGCTCTGCTGGTGGGGTTATCATCATCTCGCTTGATGCGTCGAGCCCCTTGTGTTCGGCGTTTAGTCGGCCGGACTGTTTGAAAACCCAACAATCTCGGTGGGTGTGGTTTGCAGGCCTTCCGGGGTACTGTGGATTTGACATATCCGATCCAAAATTTTGTTTAAGTTGGATAGCTCATCACTGTTATCCTTAAGAGGCAGTGTTTTGTTGTTTGGCCGCGAGCTTTTGAATCCGGCGTTGACCGCCGTATTCTTTGGGCTTTTTTCTTTATTCCGGCGCTGATCCTTTCTGCGCCGTGATTTTCCGTTTCCATCTCTAATCTCGGATGTACTCGGGTCGCTGGTGCTGCATCTTGCTAGCCAGCTGTCCTCCCCCGCGCAAAATCGGGTCATGAGGCTTGTTAGCGCGGCCATTGTCCTCGGCTTCTCTTGGCCGAGGTGTCTGGCGAGCCATTCGTCACGGACGTTGTGTTTGAAAGCTGCTAAGGCTTCCGCGTCCGGACAGTCGACTATTTGGTTCTTTTTGGTAAGGAACCTGTTCCAGAATTTGCGCGCTGACTCTCCGGGCTGTTGAGTTATATGACTTAGATCGTCTGCATCCGGAGGGCGGACATAAGTCCCTTGAAAATTTGCTCTAAACGCGTCCTCGAGCTCTTCCCAACTTCCAACAGTGTTTTCTGGGAGGCTTTTGAGCCAGTGCCGAGCTGGCCCTTTGAGCTTGAGGGGTAGATATTTTATGGCGTGGAGATCATCTCCTCTAGCCATATGTATGTGTAGTATGTAATCCTCTATCCAGACTCCAGGGTCTGTTGTTCCGTCGTATGCCTCTATGTTTATGGGTTTGAACCCTGCTGGAAATTCATGATCCAGCACCTCATCGGTGAAACATAGTGGGTGTGCGGCGCCCCTGTATTTGGGTGTGCCGCTGTCTTCGAACACTTGGCGTGTTGTGATGCTTCCTGGGGCCCTCTTTTTTGGCCCGTAAATGGACCTGGCTGGGCCATCTGTTTTCCCAGGATCATGAGTCGGCTTGAGTGCGGCGCCGCTTGTCGCTTTTGGCCTGTCATCTGGTCGTCTATCCGGCCAGGCGGCTTCTTTAATTTTTGACTGTGGTGGCTCTATGGCTTCCTCGTCAAATTCTGGCAGCAGCTTGCGCTTCGGGTAGCTCTTTGATTGATGGTCATTGCCATATTTGTCTGCGGTCTTGAGTACTTTGCTCCACCTCATTCTGAGTATGTCTTCCGCTGTTTTGAGCTTCCGTTTTTCCTTCTTCAAGCTTCTTGCGGTGGCGACGAGTCTTCCGTGAAGGTTCTTATTCTCCAGTGGTATGTCCGGTGTGAGGTCGTCCGGACTGTTGGTTTCGCTGGGATTAGATTGATTATCCGATTCGTCCTGTTCGGACGGTTGCTTGGTTGCATGTTCGTCGTCCACTGGTTTGCCCTGCTCTAACGCTGGGTCATTGGGAATGCTGTCTTTGCCGAGGCGGGGTTTAGGGCGGCGCTTGCGTCGCCGTTTTGGTTGTTTATCGGCGGGATTATCCTTTGCCGTGCCCCGTTGTTCCTCGTCGTCGCTTCCTTTTGGGGTATCCATCATATATACGTCATGTGTTGGGGTGGTCTTCCAGTGCCCTGTAGGCGCTGGTTCTTGATCGTCTCCGGCATCGTCGTCCATACCGTCGATGTCTTCGGAGTCATAGTCTAGCATGTCTGTTAGATCGTCGACAGTGGCTACAAAGTGGGTGGTGGGTGGGATTTGAATTTCTTCGTCGTCCTCATCCCAACCATCCTGGCCGTAGTCCGGCCAGGGCTCTCCGGATAGCGAGAGATGCTTTAGCGAATTTAGGATGTCGCCAAGGGGTGAGTGTTGGAAGATGTCCACAGCGGTAAACTCCATGATCGGCGCCCAATCAGATTCGATTAGCAGGGGCGTGGGAGGTTCGGAGTCCGGCAAGGAGTCCGGCGCCTCGGAGTCACAAGCTTTATAAGGGACAGGGTCCGTTTTCGGCTCCATCGCCGTGGGCGCCGCGGTCCCCGAGGCGGTGTCCAGCTACCAGTCCTCGATCTGCGCGATCGGTTCCGAACTAAGGGTCGGAGCGGATTTGTGTGCGGCCCCCGAGGCGGTGTCCGGCGGCAGAGTTAGATCATGCTCATCGTGACAGTGCGGCACGCTCGGCTGCGCCTCGGATCCGTCGAAGATCAAGTCTCCGTGGATATCCGCCGCGAAGTTTAAGCTTCCAAATCTGACCTGACGGCCAGGGGCGTAGCTTTCGATCTGCTCCAGATGGCGAAGTGAATTGGCCCGCAGCGCGAAGCCGCCGAACATGAAGATCTGTCCGGGGAGAAAAGTCTCACCCTGGACAGCGTTGTTGTTGATTGAAGGAGCCATCAAGCCTATCGGTGACGACACAGAGGAACTCTCAATGAAAGCACCAATGTCGGTGTCAAAACCCGGCGGATCTCGGGTAGGGGGTCCCGTACTGTGCGTCTAGGTGAATGGTAACAGGAGACAAGGGACACGATGTTTTACCAGGTTCGGGCCCTCTTGATGGAGGTAAAACCCTACGTCCTGGTTGATTAATATTGATGATGTGTATTACAAGAGTGGATCTACTACGAGATCAAGGAGGCTAAACCCTAGAAGCTAGCCTATGGTATGATTGTTGTAATGGATGTTATGTCCTACGGACTAAAGCCCTCCGGTTTATATAGACACCGGAGAGGGCTAGGGTTACACAAAGTCGGTTACAATGGTAGGAGATCTACATATCCGTATTGCCAAGCTTGCCTTCCACGCCAAGGAAAGTCCCATCCGGACAAGGGACGAAGTCTTCAATCTTGTATCTTCATAGTCTTGGAGTCCGGCGGACGATGATAGTCCGGCTGTCCGGATACCCCCTAGTCCAGGACTCCCTCAATGATCTTCCACCACCATTTGATCATAAGGCATTTATTCATGACAGACGTGTTAATGATGCCCAACCACCCAAGGTTTTTAGGTCTACACATGAGTTTGCATTTAACCAGCCTATACTTCCATCTGTTGTCAGCAGCGTTCCAGTAAAAAGCACCCCTATGTTTGTCAAAACCCGCATGAATACCAGCCGAGAGAAGATAAAATCCCATTAAGAACATAGGAAGGGACGACAAGCAAGCATTGACAAGAGCCACTTTCCCGGCGTTGGTATTATATCTACCATGCCAGGAAGGACCATGTTTCCCACCTTAGAGATAGCCAGAGCAAAGTCTTTTGAATGAAGCAGATCTGGCGAAATGGGAAGACCCAGGTACTTAAAGGGAAAGGAGCCCAGGTTACAGTTGAGGACCTCACTCTTAGAAAAGTTAATTTTCAGACCCGAAACAACCTCAAAGCACAGGAGGATAAACTTGAGGTTGGCAATGCAATCGTCGTTCAATTCAACCATAACAATGGTGTCATCAGCATACTGCAAGTGAGTAACACCCTCCAAGATTAGATGAGAAACCATGACGAGATATGACCATGATGGGCAGCCCTAGACAAGATGCGAGAGAAGGCATCGACAACGAAGTTGAACAGAATAGGGGACGCGGAGTCGCCCTGTTGTAGGCCCGTGCCATTGACAAAGAAGTTACTAACGTGACCATTAACAGAGACCGCAGTGTGGCCCCCCGAGACTGCTGCATAATACGGTGAACATACGCCCGATCGAAGTCTTTCGCTAAAAGAACCTTTCTCAGGAAAGGCCAACTAACCAAATCATAGGCTTTCTCAAAGTACAATTTGAGGATAACAACTTTAGATTTTACGAGATTTCAGGTCATGGACGATCTCATGGAGACAAAGAATACCATCTAAAATGAAATGCCCTTTGATGAAAGCAGATTGGAACAGGCTGATAACTCTATGAGCAACAGGGGAGAGACGGTTCGCAAAACCTTTAGCTGGAAACTTAGCGAAATTATTGATCAGCGCAATAGACCTTAACTGGGAAATCGGCTCAGCACCTTTAGATTTAGGAATCAAGGTGATCACCGCATACTTGAGGCGAGATATATCAATCGTGCCCAAACAAAAACCCTGAATAACATGACAGACCAACTGTCGCAATTGCCCAGAAGCAGTTGGGGTTGGCAGAGTTAACCAAATCCCAAATTTCCTTATCAGAGAGGGGCACCATCAAGGCTTCATTTTCCTCGGCCGAAAATTTCATATTATTCTCCCACAGGGAGGATGAGATAGAAAAGCCAGAAGGAGGTCTGGCCCCTAGTAGCGACGAGAAAAAGTCCACCACATGAGAGAGGATCACGGATTGGTCCGAGGACCGAACACCAGTAATGATTAAGCTGTTTATAAATCATTGTCTTCTCTTACCTTTTGCGATGGCAAAGAAATATGCAGTGGGGAAATCCCCTTTTAGCGTCCAATTCAACGTGCCACGCTGGCGCCAATAGACTTCCGCCTGATGATGCAACCGCATCAAGGCGGCCTCGAGATTATAGCGCAAAGCCCACCCAGCATCCGAGAGACCCAAGGTATCGGCCGTGCGGTCTAGGTCCATAATATGGGATTCAAGAGCATTCTTCGACCTACGTTCCTCCGCAACATGGTTTCGGGAACAACCTCTAAGGAATTTGCGCAGTTCATAGGAACAGGGATGCCAGTCATCCATAGGGCAAAAGGAACGAGGTTTGAGGGCCAAGAGGATAAGGATCTTAGTAGCCAGCATGTCAGCAAAGCCTTCGACGAGCAGCCAAGAAGCATCAAATTGGGCACGAGAGGGCGGTCTATCTTGCTGCATTCCAGCATCAAGAAGAAGAGGGGTATGGTCGGAGCCCACGATACTTTTAGTGAGAAGGGAAGCCCGAGAAAAAGGGTGTCCCACCTGGAACAGATGAACACTCAGTCTAACACATATCTAATCGGGATGGCCTGATGATTTGACCAGGTAAAGTGGGCCCCAACCCTAGGAAGCTCGCGGATAACACAGGTGCTAATAAAGTCGTTGAAAGCATTAGCCAATGGCCAGGAAAATTTGGCATTGCTCTTGTCCGAGAGGGTGCGAAGAAGGTTAAAGTCACAACCGATAACTATCGGGATATTGCAGGCCTCGCTCTTAGTAGAGAGCTCATCCAGGAACATGGAGGTCAGCGGATGATCAGCAGGGCCATAGACCACTATAAATTCCCACAGAGTGTTAAGAGCTTTGTGACAAACTACCATGCTTGCCCAAAATATACCATGATCAAAAGCCACGAAATCAAAGACATTCCTTTTGGAACCAATAAAGATCCCTCCCGAATGTCCCGAAGAAGGAAGCACGTGCCAATCAAATCTATACATGCCCGCAATCACAGAAAGTTCATTGCGAGAGAAGGAGTCTTTAAAGGTTTCAACTAGCCCAACAATATCAATATTATCCCCATGAACGAGATCTCTAATCTGTTCTCGGCGCCCCCTAGCACCAAAACCCACGATGTTCCAGAATAAGGCTTTCATTTATAGGAAAGATTTTTGATGTGGAGACTCGACCTGCTAGGGGCAACATAGGGTTTTGACCTTTTGGATACGCCCCTCCTAGAAGTGCTAGGCTGGGGTTGGCCACTACCAACTACCACACCATCGCCCTGATCCCCAACACCCACAGAATCTGTAGCCGCAGAGGCAACGACCTCTTTAGCCTTAGCAAGGGTAGCCTGGGCCACCTCATTAGCCCGAATAATAGAAAGAAGGAGGGAAGGAGAGCCATGCTCGGGACCGACA
The DNA here is from genome assembly GCF_018294505.1 of Triticum aestivum. Classification (NCBI taxonomy): domain Eukaryota; kingdom Viridiplantae; phylum Streptophyta; class Magnoliopsida; order Poales; family Poaceae; genus Triticum; species Triticum aestivum. Next base: position 825,737,964 of record NC_057801.1, on the reverse strand, counting down.
GTAGACATGAGTTTCCTAGACATAGACATGAGTTTTCATTTGATTAACGGGATCGCATCTTTGGATAATGATGTGATTGACTTGACCCATTCTGTTAGCTTAGCACTTGATTGTTTTAGTTTACTGCTATTGCTTTCTTCATGACTTATACATGTTCATATGACTATGAGATTATGCAACTCCCCATTACCGGAGGAACACTTTGTGTGCTACCATACATCACAACGTAACTGGGTGATTATAAAGGTGCTCTACAGTTGTTTCCGATGGTACTTGTTGAGTTGGCATAGATAAAGATTAGGATTTGTCACTCCGATTGTCGGAGAGGTATCTTTGGGCCCTCTCGGTAATGCACATCACTATAAGCCTTGCAAGCAATGTGATTAATGAGTTAGTTGCGGGATGATGCAATACGGAACGAGTAAAGAGACTTGCCAGTGACGAGATTGAACTAGGTATTGAGATACCGACGATCGAATCTCGGGCAAGTAACATACCGATTACAAAGGGAACAACGTATGTTGTTATACGGTTCGACCGATAAAGATCTTCGTAAAATATGTAGGAGCCAATATGGGCCTCCAGGTTCCGCTATTGGTTATTCACCAGAGAGGTATCTCGGTCATGTCTACATAGTTCTCGAACCCGTAGGGTCCGCACGCTTAACGTTCGTTGACGATATAGTATTATATGAGTTATGTATGTTGGTGACCGAATGTTGTCCGGTGTCCCGGATATGATCACGGACATGACGAGGAACTCCGGAATGGTCCGGAGATAAAGAATGATATATGGGATAATAGTGTTTGGTCACCGGAAGGGTTCTGGAATTCACCGGAAGGGGTTTCAGATGTTTCCCTATATGTTTGGGTACGAGAACACTTTATTTGGGCCAAAGGGGAAAGCCCACAAAGTTTTTAGAAAGCGCAAAAGGAAGTTTTGCGGAGTCTAGGGGCCAGACGCCAGGGTCCCTGACGTCTAGGTCCAGACACCGGGAACCCTGGCGTCAGGCCTTGGAGTTCGAGAAGGACTCTTGCCTTTTGGGTGAAACCGACTTTGTGGAGGCTTTTACTCCAAGTTTCGACCCCAAGGCTCACCATATAAATAGAGGGGCAGGCTAGCACCAAAGACACATCAAGAAACACCGAGCCATGTGCCGGCAACCCCGTCCCCTCTACTTTATCCTCTGTCATAGTCTTCGTAGTGCTTAAGCGAAGCCCTGCAGAGATTGTTCTTCATCAACACCGTCACCACGCCGTCGTGCTGCCAGAACTCATCTACTACTTCGCCCGTCTTGCTGGATCAAGAAGGCGAGGACGTCATCGAGCTGAATGTGTGCTGAACGTGGAGGTGCCGTACGTTCGGTACTTGATCGGGGCAGATCGTGAAGGTGTACGACTACATCAACCACGTTATTAAATGCTTCCGCTTAGCGATCTTCAAGGGTATGAAGATACACTCTCCCTCTCGTTGCTATGCATCATCATGATCTTGTGTGTGCGTAGGATTTTTTTTGAAATTACCACGTTCCCCAGCAGTGGTATCATAGCCAGGTTTATGCATAGATGTTATATGCATGAGTAGAACACAAGTGAGTTGTGGGCGATACAAGTCATACTACTTACCAGCATGTCATACTTTGCTTCGGTGGTATTGTTGGATGAAGCGGTCCGGACCGACATTACGCGTACGCTTACGCGAGACTGGTTCTACCAACGTGCTTTGCACATAGGTGGTTGGCGGGTGTCTATTTCACCAACTTTAGTTGAATCGAGTGTGGCTACGCCCGGTCCTTGAGAAGGTTAAAACATCACGAACTTGACGAAATGTCGTTGTGGTTTTGATGCGTAGGTAAGAACGGTTCGTGCTAAGCCCGTAGCAGCCACGTAAAACTTGCAACAACAAAGTAGAGGACGTCTAACTTGTTTTTGCAGGGCATGTTTGATACGTCTCCAACGTATCTATAATGTTTGATTGTTCCATGCTATTATATTACCCCTTTTGGATGTTTATGGGCTTTATTTTATACATTTATAACATTTTGGGGACTAACCTACTAACCGGAGGCCCAGCCCATATTGCTGTTTTTTTGCCTATTTCAGTATTTCGAAGAAAAGGAATATCAAACGGAGTCCAAACGAAATGAAACCTTCGGGAGCGTGATTTTTGGAACGAACGTGATCCGGAGAGCTTGGAGTGCAAGTCAAGAAGCACCCGAGGCCCCCACGAGATAGGAGCCCCCCCCGTAGGGCGCGCCCCCTATCTTGTGGGCCCCTTGGGCGGCCACCGACGTACTTCTTCCTCATATATATACCTATGTACCCCGAAAACATCCAGGAGCACCATGAAACACAATTTCCACCGCCATAACCTTCTATATCCGCGAGATCTCATCTTGGAGCCTTCGCCGGCACTCTGCCGGAGAGGGAATCGACCACGGATGGCTTCTACATCAACATCCTTGCCCCTCCGATGAGTTGTGAGTAGTTTACCATAGACCTACGGGTGCATAGTTATTAGCTAGATGGCTTCTTCTCTCTTTTTGGATCTCAATACAATGTTCTCCCCCTCTCTTGTGGAGATCTATTTGATGTAAACTCTTTTTGCGGTGTGTTTGTGGAGATCCGATGAATTGTGGGTTTATGATCAAGTTTATCTATAAATAATATTTGAATCTTCTTTGAATTCTTTTATGTATGATTGAGTTATCTTTGCAAGTCTCTTCGAATTATCAGTTTGGTTTGGCCTACTAGATTGGTGTTTCTTGCCATGGGAGAAGTTCTTAGCTTTGGGTTCAATCTTGCGGTGTCCTTACCCAGTGACAGAAAGGGTTGTAAGGCACGTATTGTATTGTTGCCATCGAGGATAACAAGATGGGGTTTATATCATATTGCATGAGTTTATCCCTCTACATCATGTCATTTTGCTTAATGCGTTACTCTATTCTTATGAACTTAATACTCTAGATGCAGGCAGGAGTCGGTCGATGTGTGGAGTAATAGTAGTAGATGCAGGCAGGAGTCGGTCTACTTGTTATGGACGTGATGCCTATATACATGATCATTCCTAGATAATCTCATAACTATGCGCTTTTCTATCAGTTGCTCGACAGTAATTTGTTCAACCACTGTAATACTTATGCTATCTTGAGAGAAGCCACTAGTGAAACCTATGGCCCCCGGGTCTATCTCTTATCATATTTGCTTTCAATCTACTTTTATTTGCATCTTTACTTTTTGCATCTATATTATAAAATACCAAAAATATATTTATCTTATCCTACTATCTTTATTAGATCTCACTTCCGCAAGTGGCCGTGAAGGGATTGACAACCCCTTTATTGCGTTGGTTGCGAGTTCACAGTTTGTTTGTGTAGGTGCGTGGGACTTTTGAGGAGCCTCCTAATGGATTGATACTTTGGTTCTCAAAACTGAGGGAAATACTTACGCTACACTTGCTGCATCACCCTCTCCTCTTCGAGGAAAACCAACGCAAGCTCAAGACGTAGCAAGAAGGATTTCTGGCGCCGTTGCCGGGGAGGTCTTCACTCAAGTCAAGACATACCAAGTACCCATCACAAACCCATCTCCCTCGCATTTACATTATTTGCCATTTGCCTCTCGTTTTCCTCTCCCCCACTTCACCCTTGCCGTTTTATTCGCCCTCTCTTTCCCTATCTCCTCCTCTCTTTTAGCTTGCCTTTTTCTGCTTGCTTGTGTGCCTGTTTGTCCTTATGGTATTGCCTAAGGGTCCTGACCACCTTCTCAGAAGGATGGATGAGATTGAATCAAATATTAGAAGCTTTATGAATTTGCAATTTGAGCACAATAATTTCTTTAGAAAAGAACTTAAGGAAGAACAAAGTTTTTTGGGGTTTATGAACAAAGAGCTTGATGATATGAATAAAGAATTTTATGGTGTTAACACTCAAATTACCTGGCTTGAAAATGCTATAGCTAAAATTTCTGACAAGCAAGCCACCTTAGTCAATAAGATGGCCGCTAAACCAGAAATATTACATGAAAATAATGATGAGGATCTTAAAGTTATTGATGCATCTACGATTAGATCTATGTTTTGCAATATGAATTTTTATGATTATGGGACTGATGATGAATCAACTTTTCCTAGAAGGCGTCCCAAGAATTCGGAATCTTTAGATCTTGATGCTAAATTTGGTAAAAGTGAGATTGGGGAATCCTCAACTTCTAATAATATTGAACCTTCTATCTTAGATTTCAAGGAATTTGATTATGATAATTGCTCTTTAAAAGGTTGTATTTCCTTGTTGCAATCCATTGTTAATTCTCCTCATGCTTATAGTCAAAATAAAGCTTTTACCAAACATATTGTTGATGCCTTGATGCAATCTTATATTGAAAAACTTAATTTGGAAGTTTATATACCTAGAAAACTTAATGATGAGTGGGAACCTACTATAAATATTAGAATTAAAGATTATGAGTGTTATGCTTTGTGTGATTTGGGTGCTAGTGTTTCCACGATTCCGAAAACTTTATGCGATATTCTAGGTTTCCATGATCTTGATGATTGCTCTTTAAATTTGCACCTTGCGGATTCCACCATTAAAAAGCCTATGTGAAGGGTCAATGATGTTCTTATTGTTGCAAATAGAAATTTGGTGCCCGTAGATTTTATCGTTCTTGATATAAATTGCAATCTTTCTTGTCCTATTATTCTTGGTAGACCTTTCCTTAGAACGATTGGTGCGATTATTGATATGAAGGAAGGGAATATTAGATTCCAATTTCCCTTAAAGAAAGGCATGGAGCAGTTTCCAAGAAAGAAAGTCAAATTACCTTATGAATCTATCATGCGTGCTACTTATGAATTTAGTGACAAAGATGGCACTCGTTAGATCTATCTTCGCTTTTATGCCTAGCTAGGGGCGCTAAATGATAGCGCTAGTTGGGAGGCAACCCAATTTTCTTTATGTTTTTTTGTTTCTGCTCCTGTTTAGTAATAAATATTGCATCTACCTTCTGTTTAGATGTGTTTTTATCTTTTAACTAGTGTTTGTGCCAAGTAGAACCTATAGGATAACCTACAATGATAGTTGATTTGATTCGGCTGAAAAACAGAAACTTTGCGCGCACGGATATAATTTTGTTAAATCACAGAAACGTGATTTTGCGTTGATTCTTTCTGCTGATGTTCAATAAACAAATTGTCCAGAACTTCCTATTTTGGTAGGATTTTTAGAGTTCCAGAAGTTTGCGTTAGTTAGAGATTGCTACAGACTGTTCTGTTTTTGACAGATTCTGTTTTTCGTGTGTTGTTTGCTTATTTCAATGCATCTATGGCTAGTAAATTAGTTTATAAACCATAAGGAAGTTGAATACAGTAGGTTTAACACCAAATTAAATAAATAATGAGTTCATTATAGTACCTTATGTGGTGGTTTTGTTTTCTTTCACTAACGGAGCTTATAAGATTTCCTGTTGAGTTTTGTGTTGTGAAGTTTTCATGTTTTGGGTAAAGCTTTTATGGACTATGGAATAAGGAGTGGCAAGAGCCTAAGCTCGGGGATGCCCATGGCACCCCAAGATATTCAAGGATAGCCAAAAGCCTAAGCTTGGAGATGCCCCGGGAAGGCATCCCCTCTTTCGTCTTCGTTCATTGGTAACATTACTTGGAACTATATTTTTATTCGCCACATGATATGTGTTTTGCTTGGAGCGTCGTGTATTATATTTGTAACGCCCCGGATACGACTTTCCATATTCGTAACTCCAACTCTTGCCTTTTCCGGAGATGTGATATTTTATTTTCCTTCGTGGTTGGGTTTTGTCTTTTGTTTTTGCATTTTGTACATGTCATGCATTTCATCTCATGGCATCATGTGCATTGCATCCACATGTTTTCATAAAAACTCGTAGCCGTTCGCAGTTGCCCTTTCTCTCTTTGCCTCCGTCGTTATTTTGGCAGGCCCTTGCCCTCGTTGACCTCTCTCAGACCCCTCGTGTGCGTGTCTGAAACTTCCCCGAACCCGACCCGGGCTTTCATTACCGATGGGTCCGGATCATCCCCAAACATCTATAAAACATCTCCGTTTTCCCTTTTGGACTCCCTAGTATTTTTTTTCTTGGTCCGTATGATTTCGATCGTAGGGACTAGATCGTCCCTAATCTATCCACATGCTATATAAGCAGAAACCCTAGCTAGCCTGTCCAATCCATCCATCCCCTCACTCGCTGCCGCCACCTACTCACTTTTCTCCCTCGGGATCCATCCCAACCAACCAGCCTCCATCTCCTCCCGATCCAAATCCTTCCCCGACCAAATTCCCTTGATTTCCGCCGCCGTCCAACCACAGCAAAGCCACAGCCTCCCTCGCTCTCTGGATCAGCAAGGGCCTGAGGCTTCGCCTCTGCTCGTTTCCGCCCGTGCACGCCCGTCCGCTTGGCTGGAGGCCACCCCGACCTGCTCCTTCCACACCCCGCGGCCGAGGGCCCCAACCCCGGCGTCCGCGTCGCCAAGTAACTCGACCAGCCGAAGCTTTTTGTAGCCTCGCGCGCCGCTTCCCTGAGCTCCTCTGCTCGCGTACAAGCTCCGCGACTCCGACGGCCACTTCGTCAGCCTTGTCGCCGCCGTCGACTCGCAGGCCAGCACGTGGCCTCCTCCTCCCGTCTTCTTCTTCGGCTTCCTCTCTCTCTAATCCCTCTCTCTCCCAGATACTCCGTCGCCATGGATGCCCGCCGCTGCTTCGTCCTGGAATGGATCCTCGTCGCCCCGAGCCCGTGCAAGCTGTGGAGCCCCGCCGCCGCCAGGAACATGCTCCCCGCGCCCTGGATCCGGTCGATCCGACCTTCCCCATGCCCAAGACCTTGCCGCCCCTTCGCTCTGCTCCCGGACAACGGCGCCCTGCTCGCCTCCTCTGCCTCCCCTGATTCTGCATCGAGCAGGAGAACAAGCGCACGAGCCCCGCCCTGGGTTGACCCGTTCCAGTGCCAGCGTGGACCAGCGCCAGGTCGCCCGGCCTGCCTGTCCACCGAGCGCTAGGCCCAGCCTGCTCCATCTGAGGCCCAGCGCCAGGTCGCTTCCCAAGGCCCAGCCGGCCTGCCCCAACTCCTGCTCCACCGACCGGGCCAAAGCCCATGGTGAGCGCCCCCGCAGCCTGCAGTTTCGGCCCAGGCCGTGTTTTTTTTAGCGCCTGCGAATTTGTGTATTATCCAGAGAGTTACCTGTTTTGCAGAAAACCCCTCATGTTCATGCATCTAATATCTAATTAACCGTGCATTGGATTAAAATGTTTTAGATATGTAAAATGCTTAAAATTGTGTCTAGTTTCATAATATCCAACTTTCATCCATGTTAAAATATTTGAAATTGTTGTTTGCATTAATTTGCATAAATGACATGTTAAAATGATTTATTTTATAACTAAATAACCGTAGCTCCATTTTAAATAAACTTTATATGTAACTGGGGTGGAAAAATGCCTAGTTTAACATGGTGGACTTTATTTTCCTATTTAACAAATTTAAAATATGTTTTAGGGCAGAATAGTAGCTAATTCGGAATATGCATATGGGGATTTTCCGGAATTGTTGTTTGTTGTTCCGGCCTCATTTAAACTTGCCTAAATAGTTAGTTTACTGTTGATTCACCTCTTGCCATGTTTAACAACATTTAACATTGCTTGGTAGCTTAAACGAGATTGAACTAAATAACTCGATGTGGTGTTTCGTCAATACGCAACTCGTTGCACATTGAGCTCCACTTAACTTGTAGTATTGTTTGTTGCACTTTGCCATGCCATGCCTCATTAAACTGGACATGCATCATACTTGTTTGTGCATCATGACATGTTTATGCTTGTGTGTTTACCATGTTGTTTGCTTCTTTCCGGTTTGCTTCTCTCGTTAGCTTTGGTTTCGTTCCCGAGTTGTGAGGATTCGTTAAACTACGTCCGCTTGTCTTCTTCATGGACTCGTTCTTCTTCCTAGCGGGATTTCAGGCAAGATGACCTCTACCCTGGATCTCACTACTATCATTGCTATGCTAGTTGCTTCGTTCTATCGCTTTGCTGCGCTACCTATCTTTTGCTCATAAAGCCATCCCAAATTGCCATGAACCTCTAACCTTTGACACCCTTCCTAGCAAACCATTGCTTGGCTATGTTACCGCTTTGCTCAGCCCCTCTTATAGCGTTGTTAGTTGCAGGTGAAGTGAAGATTGCTCCATGGTGGACAGGGTTATGTTGGGATATCACAATATCTCTTATATTATTAATGCATCTATATATTTGGTAAAGGGTGGAAGGCTCGGCCTTATGCCTGGTGTTTTGTTCCACTCTTGCCGCCCTAGTTTCCGTCATACCGGTGTTATGTTCCCGGATTTTGCATTCCTAACGCGGTCGGGTGATTTATGGGACCCCCTTGACAGTTCGCTTTGAATAAGACTCCTCCAGCAAGGCCCAACATTGGTTTTACCATTTGCCTCACCTATTACCTTTTTCCCTTGGGAGTCGCGCATCCCAAGGGTCATCTTTATTTTAGCCCCCCCCGGGCCAATGCTTGTCTAAGTGTTGGTCCAAACTAGAGCCACTTGCAGCGCCACCTCGGGGAAACTTGAGGGCTGGTTCTAATTGTACGTAGTGCTCATCCGGTCGTGGCCTGAGACAAGATACGCGCGGCTACTATCAGGATGTCGGCACACCGGGAGGTCTTGCTGGTCTTGTTTTATTACTGTCGAAATGTCTTGTAGCCGGGATTCCGAGACTGATCGGGTCTTCTCGGGGAGAAGGAATATCCTTCGTTGATCGCAAGAGCTTATCATGGCCTAAGTTGGGACACCCCTGCAGGGTATAATCTTTCAAAAGCCGTGCCTGCGGTTATGGGAAGATGGGAATTTGTTAATGTCCGGTTGTAGATAACTTGACACCAGATCCGAATTAAAACGCATCAACCGCGTGTGTATCCGTGATGGTCTCTTCTCGGCGGAGTCCGGGAAGTGAACACGGTCTTTGGGTTATGCTTGACGTAAGTAGGAGTTCAGGATCACCTCTTGATCATTGCTAGCTTCACGACCGTTTCGTTTTCTCTCTTCTCGCTCTTATCTGCGTATAATAGCCACCATATATGCTTAGCCGCTGCTGCAACCTCACCACTTTACCCCTTCCTTTCCCATTAAGCTTTGCTAGTCTTGATACCCATGGTAATGGGATTGCTGAGTCCTCGTGGCTCACAGATTACTACACCAATAGTTGCAGGTACAGATTATGCGATGATCATGACGCGAGAGCGATGTTGCTTGTTTTGGAGTTTCTGCTTCTGCTTCTTCGATCAGGGGATAGGTTCCAGGTCGGCAGCCTGGGCTAGCAGGGTGGATATTGTTTGAGTTTCTGTTTATGATTCATCCGTAGTCGGATGTTGTTCTTGTATGTTGTATCGTTGTATTCATGTGACATTGTATGTATCGGATATATCCCCACTATTATGTAATGTTGATGTAATGATATCCACCTTGCAAAAGCGTCTTCAAGATGCGCTTCTATCCTTGGTGGGACCTTCGAGTTCCTTTAGGATAGGATCGCATCTTGGACGTGACAAGTTGGTAATCAGAGCCTCGACCGACCATAGGAGCCCCCTTGATTGTTGGCCGTTGTTGAGTCTAAAAAAACTATTTTCAGTCTTAGGATTATATATATCAGAGAGTAGGATTCTTTTTACTCCTCAGCCCCCTTCGTCGCTCTGGTGAGGACTCCTGACGTAGATGTTTTGACTTTCCTCTCCTCAAATTTCACTATATTTTTTTAGGATCACGCGGGTATCTTGGAATCGTTCTGATATTCTTATGACGAGAACATTGTTCTGGTGACTCCTGACATTTAGGGGTTGTGGTAGTGTCCCGGGGAGTTGAGCTCCGAGGTGTTGTCGTCATAATTTTATCGTTGCAGTCTGCGCCTGTGTCTCCGTTGTGCCGTTATCCTGGACGGGTGTGCACGGTGTTCATCTGTAAAAAGAGAGGAACTTAGTTTGAAAACAAATCGTGCGGAAAGTGCATAAAGAAAAATATTAATAAATTAATAAATCTGAGCCTATATTAGCCCATTGTTGCTTATATGCGCAGCCCCCTATGAAGGGGTGTGCGGCTAGGGAGCCCCTAGCTTATTTATGCCGGACTCGTCTAGTCGTGTCTGGGGTCTTTGAATGACCCTCTTAATGAAATGATGCCACGTGGACGGGGCATTTTGAGTGTAAGGGACGCGTAATGTGGTATGGCATTGAAGCGAACAAAAGCTTCACGCCCCAATAGTGCTTGATATCTACTTTTGAATGGGGCGACATGGAAGATTAGCTTTTCGCGTCGGAAGTTGTCCGGTGACCCGAACACAACTTCTAGTAATAAGGAGCCTGTGCACTTGGCGTAAGGGCCTGGCGTCACTCCTTTGAAGGAAGTGCGGCTATGTCGAATTTTAGTAAGGTCTATCCCCAACTTGCGGATTGTGTTCGGATATAGCAGGTTTAAATCGCTGCCGCCGTCCATCATGACTTGTGTAAATTGTAGTCCGTCGATTATAGGATCCAATATCAGAGCAGTCCATCCTGCATTTCGAACACTTCTGGAATAATCCAGGTGGTCAAAAGTGATTGGTTTTGACATCCAATCTCGAGGTTCCGCTGGGGTGGACCGTGCGAGACCCATCTTAGCAGGTGCCACATTGTTTTTCTGTAATATCACATGAAGTGAGTTTACTGTTTTGACTTCTTGTGGGAAAGTCTTTTGTTTTCCGGTGCTCTGGTAGTGGGGGTTATCATCATCTTCGCTTGATGCGTCGAGCCCCTTGTGTTCGGCGTTTAGTCGGCCGGACTGTTTGAAAACCCAACAATCTCGGTGGGTGTGGTTTGCAGGCCTTTCGGGGATACTGTGGATTTGACATATCCAATCCAAAAGTTTGTTTAAGTTGGATAGCTCATCACTGTTATCCCTAAGAGGCAGTGTTTTGTTGTTTGGCCGCGAGCTTTTGAATCCGGCGTTGACCGCCGTATTCTTTGGGCATTTTTCTTTATTCCGGCACTGATCCTTTCCGCGCCGTGATTTTCCGTCTCCATCTCTAATCTCGGATGTACTCGGGTCGCTGGTGCTGCATCTTGCTAGCCAGCTGTCCTCCCCCGCGCAAAATCGGGTCATGAGGCTTGTTAGCGCGGCCATTGTCCTCGGCTTCTCTTGGCCGAGGTGTCTGGCGAGCCATTCGTCATGGACGTTGTGTTTGAAAGCTGCTAAGGCTTCCGCGTCTGGACAGTCGACTATTTGGTTCTTTTTGGTAAGGAACCTGTTCCAGAATGTGCGCGCTGACTCTCCGGGCTGTTGAGTTATATGACTTAGATCGTCTGCATCCGGAGGGCGGACATAAGTCCCTTGAAAATTTGCTCTAAACGCGTCCTCGAGCTCTTCCCAACTTCCAACAGTGTTTTCTGGGAGGCTTTTGAGCCAGTGCCGAGCTGGCCCTTTGAGCTTGACGGGTAGATATTTCATGGCGTGGAGATCATCTCCTCTAGCCATATGTATGTGTAGTATGTAATCCTCTATCCAGACTCCAGGGTCTTTTGTTCTGTCGTATGCCTCTATGTTTATGGGTTTGAACCCTGCTGGAAATTCATGATCCAGCACCTCATCGGTGAAACATAGTGGGTGTGCGGCGCCCCTATATTTGGGTGTGCCGCTGTCTTCAAACACTTGGCGTGTTGTGATGCTTCCTGGGGCCCTCTTTTTTGGCCCGTAAATGGACCTGGCTGGGCCATCTGTTTTCGCAGGATCATGAGTCGGCTTGAGTGCGGCGCCGCTTGCCTCTTTTGGCCTGTCATCTGGTCGTCTATCCGGCCAGGCGGCTTCTTTAATTTTTGACTGTTGTGGCTCTATGGCTTCCTCATCAAATTCTGGCAGCAGCTTGCGCTTCGGGTAGCTCTTTGATTGATGGTCATTGCCATATTTGTCTGCGGTCTTGAGTACTTTGCTCCACCTCATTCTGAGTATGTCTTCCGCTGTTTTGAGCTTCCGTTTTTACTTCTTCAAGCTTCTTGCGGTGGCGACGAGTCTTCCGTTAAGGTTCTTATGCTCCGGTGGTATGTCCGGTGTGAGGTCGTCCGGACTGTTTGTTTCGCCAGGATTGGATCGATTATCCGATTCGTCCTGTTCGGACGGTTGCTTGGTTGCATGTTCGTCGTCCACTAGTTTTCCCTGCTCTAACGCTGGGTCATTGGGAATGCTGTCTTTGCCGAGGCGGGGTTTAGGGCGGCGCTTGCGTCGCCGTTTTGGTTGTTTATCGGCGGGATTATCCTTTGCGCGCCCCGTTGTTCCTCGTTGTCGCTTCCCTTTGGGGTATCCACCATATATACGTCATGTGTTGGGGTGGTCTTCCAGTGCCCTGTAGGCGCTGGTTCTTGATCGTCTCTGGCATCGTCGTCCATACCGTCGATGTCTTCGGAGTCATAGTCTAGCATGTCTGTTAGATCGTCGACAGTGGCTACAAAGTGGGTGGTGGGTGGGATTTGAATTTCTTCGTCGTGCGCATCCGAACCATCCTGGCCGTAGTCCGGCCAGGGCTCTCCGGATAGTGAGAGATGCTTTAGCGAATTTAGGATGTCACCAAGGGGTGAGTGTTGGAAGATGTCCGCAGCGGTAAACTCCATGATCGGCGCCCAATCAGATTCGATTGGCAGGGGCGTGGGAGGTTTGGAGTCCGGCGCCTCAGAGTCACAAGCTTTATAAGGGACAGGGTCGGCTTTCGGCTCCATCGCCGTGGGTGCCGCGGTCCCCGAGGCGGTGTCCAGCCACCAGTCCTCAATCTGCGCGATCGGTTCCGAACTAAGGGTCGGAGGGATTCGTGTGCGGCCCCCGAGGCGGTGTCCGGCGGTAGAGTTGGATCATGCTAGTCGTGATAGTGCGGCGCGCTCGGCTGCGGCTCGGATCCGTCGAAGATCAAGTCTCCGTGGATATCCGCCGTGAAGTTTAAGCTTCCAAATCTGACCTGACGGCCAGGGGCGTAGCTTTCGATCTGCTCCAGATGGCGAAGTGAATTGGCCCGCAGCGCGAAGCCGCCGAACATGAAGATCTGTCCGGGGAGAAAAGTCTCACCCTGGACAGGTTGTTGTTGATTGAAGGAGCCATCAAGCCTATCGGTGACGACACAGAGGAACTCTCAATGAAAGCACCAGTGTCGGTGTCAAAACCGGCGGATCTCGGGTAGGGGGTCCCGAACTGTGCGTCTAGGCGGATGGTAACAGGAGATAAGGGACACGATGTTTTACCAGGTTCGGGCCCTCTTGATGGAGGTAAAACCCTACGTCCTGCTTGATTAATATTGATGATGTGTATTATAAGAGTGGATCTACCACGAGATCAAGGAGGCTAAACCCTAGAAGCTAGCCTATGGTATGATTGTTGTAATGGATCTTATGTCCTACGGACTAAAGCCCTCCGGTTTATAGACACCGGAGAGGGCTAGGGTTACACAAAGTCGGTTACAATGGTAGGAGATCTACATATCCGTATTGCCAAGCTTGCCTTCCACGCCAAGGAAAGTCCCATCGAACACGGGACGAAGTCTTCAATCTTGTATCTTCATAGTCTTGGAGTCCGGCGGACGATGATAGTCCGGCTGTCCGGATACCCCGTAGTCCAGGACTCCCTCAATGATCTTCCACCACCATTTGATCATAAGGCATTTATTCATGATAGACGTGTTAATGATGCCCAACCACCCAAGGTTTTTAGGTCTACACATGAGTTTGCATTTAACCAGCCTATACTTCCATCTGTTGTCAGCAGCGTTCCAGTAAAAAGCACCCCTATGTTTGTCAAAACCCGCATGAATACCAGCCGAGAGAAGATAAAATCCCATTAAGAACATAGGAAGGGAGGACAAGCAAGCATTGACAAGAGCCACTTTCGCGGCGTTGGTATTATATCTACCACGCCAGGAAGGACCATGTTTCCCACCTTAGAGATAGCCAGAGCAAAGTCTTTTGAATGAAGCAGATCTGGCGAAATGGGAAGACCCAGGTACTTAAAGGGAAAGGAGCCCAGGTTACAGTTGAGGACCTCACTCTTAGAAAAGTTAATTTTCAGACCCGAAACAGCCTCAAAGCATAGGAGGATAAACTTGAGGTTGGCAATGCAATCGTCGTTCAATTCAACCATAACAATGGTGTCATCAGCATACTGCAAGTGAGTAACACCCTCCAAGATTAGATGAGAAACCACTGACGAGATATGACCATGATGGGAAGCCCTAGACAAGATGCGAGAGAAGGCATCGACAACGAAGTTGAACAGAATAGGGGACGCGGGGTCGCCCTGTTGTAGGCCCCTGCCATTGACAAAGAAGTTACTAACGTGACCATTAACAGAGACCGCAGTGTGGCCCCCCGAGACTGCTGCATAATACGGTGAACATACGCCCGATCGAAGTCTTTCGCTAAAAGAACCTTTCTCAGGAAAGGCCAACTAACCGAATCATAGGCTTTCTCAAAGTACAATTTGAGGATAACAACTTTAGATTTACGAGATTTCAGGTCATGGACGATCTCATGGAGACAAAGAATACCATCTAAAATGAAATGCCCTTTGATGAAAGCAGATTGGAACAGGCTGATAACTCTATGAGCAACAGGGGAGAGACGGTTCGCAAAACCTTTAGCTGGAAACTTAGCGAAATTATTGATCAGCGCAATAGGCCTTAACTGGGAAATTGGCTCAGCACCTTTAGATTTAGGAATCAAGGTGATCACCGCATAGTTGAGGCGAGATATATCAATCGTACCCAAACAAAAACCCTGAATAACATGACAGATCAACTGTCGCAACTGCCCAGAAGCAGTTGGGGTTGGCAGAGTTAACCAAATCCCAAATTTCCTTATCAGAGAGGGGCACCATCAAGGCTTCATTTTCCTCGGCCGAAAATTTCATATTATTGTCCCACAGGGAGGATGAGATAGAAAAGCCAGAAGGAGGTCTGGCCCCTAGTAGCGACGAGAAAAAGTCCACCACATGAGAGAGGATCACGGATTGGTCCGAGGACCGAACACCAGTAATGATCAGGCTGTTTATAAATCATTGTCTTCTCTTACCTTTGGTGATGGCAAAGAAATATGCAGTGGGGAAATCCCCTTTTAGCGTCCAATTCAATGTGCCACGCTGGCGCCAATAGACTTCCGCCTGATGGTGCAACTGCATCAAGGCGGCCTCGAGATTATAGCACAAAGCCCACCCAGCATCCGAGAGACCCAAGGTATCGGCCGTGCGGTCTAGGTCCATAATATGGGATTCAAGAGCATTCTTCGACCTACGTTCCTCCGCAACATGGTTTCGGGAACAACCTCTAAGGAATTTGCGCAGTTCATAGGAACAGGGATGCCAGTCATCCATAGGGCCAAAGGAACGAGGTTTGAGGGCCAAGAGGATAAGGATCTTAGTAGCCAGCATGTCAGTAAAGCCTTCGACGAGCAGCCAAGAAGCATCAAATTGGGCACGAGAGGGCGGTCTATCTTGCTGCATTCCAGCATCAAGAAGAAGAGGGGTATGGTCGGAGCCCATGATACTTTTAGTGAGAAGGGAAGCCCGAGAAAAAGGGTGTCCCACCTGGAACAGATGAACACTCGGTCTAACACATATCTAATCGGGATGGCCTGATGATTTGACCAGGTAAACTGGGCCCCAACCCTAGGAAGCTCGCGGATAACACAGGTGCTAATAAAGTCGTTGAAAGCATTAGACAATGGCCAGGAAAATTTGGCATTGCTCTTGTCTGAGAGGGTGCGAAGAAGGTTAAAGTCACAACCGATAACTATCGGGATATTACAGGCCTCGATCTTAGTAGAGAGCTCATCCAGGAACATGGAGGTCAGCGGATGATCAGCAGGGCCATAGACCACTATAAATTCCCACAGAGTGTTAAGAGCTTTATGACAAACTACCATGCTTGCCCAAAATATACCATGATCAAAAGCCACGAAATCAAAGACATTCCTTTTGGAACCAATAAAGATCCCTCCAGAATGTCTCGAAGAAGGAAGCACGTGCCAATCAAATCTATACATGCCCGCAATCGCAGAAAGTTCATTGCGAGAGAAGGAGTCTTTAAAGGTTTCAACTAGCCCAACAATATCAATATTATCCCCATGAACGAGTTCTCTAATCTGTTCTCGGCGCCCCCTAGCACCAAAACCCCTGATGTTCCAGAATAAGGCTTTCATTTATAGGAAAGATTTTTGATGTGGAGACTCGACCTGCTAGGGTCAATGCAGGTGTTTTGACCTTTTGGATACGCCCCTCCTAGAAGTGCTAGGCTGGGGTTGGCCACTACCAACCACCACACCATCGCCCTGATCCCCAACACCCACAGAATCTGTAGCCGCAGAGGCAACGACCTCTTTAGCCTTAGCAAGGGTAGCCTGGGCCACCTCATTAGCCCGAATAATAGAAAGAAGGAGGGAAGGAGAGCCTTGCTCGGGACCGACAGTAGACATGAGTTTCCTAGACATAGACATGAGTTTTCATTCGATTAACGGGATCACATCTTTGGAGAATGATGTGATTGACTTGACCCATTCTGTTAGCTTAGCACTTGATTGTTTTAGTTTACTGCTATTGCTTTCTTCATGACTTATACATGTTCATATGACTATGAGATTATGCAACTCCCGATTACCGGAGGAACACTTTGTGTGCTACCATACGTCACAACGTAACTGGGTGATTATAAAGGTGCTCTACAGGTGTTTCCGATGGTACTTGTTGAGTTCGCATAGATAAAGATTAGGATTTGTCAGTCCGATTGTCGGAGAGGTATCTTTGGGCCCTCTCGGTAATGCACATCACTATAAGCCTTGCAAGCTATGTGATTAATGAGTTAGTTGCGGGATGATGCAATACGGAACAAGTAAAGAGACTTGCCAGTGACGAGATTGAACTAGGTATTGAGATACCGACGATCGAATCTCGGGCAAGTAACATACCGACTACAAAGGGAACAACGTATGTTGTTATACGGTTCGACCGATAAAGATCTTCATAAAATATGTAGGAGCCAATATGGGCCTCCAGGTTCCGCTATTGGTTATTCACCAGAGAGGTATCTTGGTCATGTCTACATAGTTCTCGAACCCGTAGGGTCCGCACGCTTAACGTTCGTTGACGATATAGTATTATATGAGTTATGTATGTTGGTGACCGAATGTTGTCCGGTGTCCCGGATATGATCACGGACATGACGAGGAACTCCGGAATGGTCCGGAGATAAACAATGATATATGGGATAATAGTGTTTGGTCACAGGAAGGGTTCTGGAATTCACCGGAAGGGGTTTCGGATGTTTCCCTATATGTTTGGGTACGAGAACACTTTATTTGGGCCAAAGGGGAAAGCCCACAAAGTTTTTAGAAAGCGCAAAAGGAAGTTTTGCGGAGTCCAGGGGCCAGACGCCAGGGTCCCTGGCGTCTAGGTCCAGACGCCGGGAACCCTGGCGTCAGGCCTTGCAGTTCGAGAAGCCTTTTGGGTGAAACCGACTTTGTGGAGGCTTTTACTCCAAGTTTTGACCCCAAGGCTCACCATATAAATAGAGGGGCAGGGCTAGCACCAAAGACACATCAAGAAACACCGAGCCGTGTGCCGGCAACCCCGTCCCCTCTACTTTATCCTCTGTCATAGTTTTCGTAGTGCTTAGGCGAAGCCCTGCGGAGATTGTTCTTCATCAACACCGTCACCACGCCGTCGTGCTGCCGGAACTCATCTACTACTTCGCCCGTCTTGCTGGATCAAGAAGGCGAGGACGTCATCGAGCTGAATGTGTGCTGAACGCGGAGGTGCCGTACGTTCGGTACTTGATCGGGGCAGATCGTGAAGGTGTACGACTACATCAACCACGTTATTAAATGCTTCCGCTTAGCGATCTTCAAGGGTATGAAGATACACTCTCCCTCTCGTTGCTATGCATCATCATGATCTTGTGTGTGCGTAGGATTTTTTTTGAAATTACCACGTTCCCCAGCAGTGGTATCAGAGCCAGGTTTATGCATAGATGTTATATGCATGAGTAGAACACAAGTGAGTTGTGGGCGATACAAGTCATACTGCTTACCAGCATGTCATACTTTGGTTCGGCGGTATTGTTGGATGAAGCGGTCCGGACCGACATTACGCGTACGCTTACGCGAGACTGGTTCTACCAACGTGCTTTGCACATAGGTGGTTGGCGGGTGTCAGTTTCACCAACTTTAGTTGAATCGAGTGTGGCTACGCCCGGTCCTTGAGAAGGTTAAAACATCACGAACTTGACGAAATGTCGTTGTGGTTTTGATGCGTAGGTAAGAACGGTTCGTGCTAAGCCCGTAGCAGCCACGTAAAACTTGCAACAACAAAGTAGAGGACGTCTAACTTGTTTTTGCAGGGCATGTTTGATACGTCTCCAACGTATCTATAATTTTTGATTGTTCCATGCTATTATATTACCCCTTTTGGATGTTTATGGGCTTTATTTTATACATTTATAACATTTTTGGGACTAACCTACTAACCGGAGGCCCAGCCCATATTGCTGTTTTTTTGCCTATTTCAGTATTTCGAAGAAAAGGAATATCAAACGGAGTCCAAACGGAATGAAACCTTTGGGAGCGTGATTTTTGGAACGAACGTGATCCGGAGAGCTTGGAGTGCAAGTCAAGAAGCACCCGAGGCCCCCACGAGATAGGAGGCCCCCCCCGTAGGGAGCGCCCCCTATCTTGTGGGCCCCTTGGGTGGCCACCGACGTACTTCTTCCTCATATATATACCTATGTACCCCGAAAACATCCAGGAGCACCATGAAACACAATTTCCACCGCCGTAACCTTCTATATCAGCGAGATCTCATCTTGGAGCCTTCGCCGGCACTCTGCCGGAAAGGGAATCGACCACGGATGGCTTGTACATCAACATCCTTGCCCCTCCGATGAGTTGTGAGTAGTTTACCATAGACCTACGGGTCCATAGTTATTAGCTAGATGGCTTCTTCTCTCTTTTTGGATCTCAATACAATGTTCTCCCCCTCTCTTGTGGAGATCTATTCGATGTAAACTCTTTTTGTGGTGTGTTTGTGGAGATCCGATGAATTGTGGGTTTATGATCAAGTTTATCTATAAATAATATTTGAATCTTCTTTGAATTCTTTTATGTATGATTGAGTTATCTTTGCAAGTCTCTTCGAATTATCAGTTTGGTTTGGCCTACTAGATTGGTGTTTCTTGCCATGGGAGAAGTTCTTTGCTTTGGGTTCAATCTTGTGGTGTCCTTACCCAGTGACAGAAAGGGTTGTAAGGCACGTATTGTATTGTTGCCATCGAGGATAACAAGATGGGGTTTATATCATATTGCATGAGTTTATCCCTCTACATCATGTCATTTTGCTTAATGTGTTACTCCATTCTTATGAACTTAATACTCTAGATGCAGGCAGGAGTCGGTCGATGTGTGGAGTAATAGTAGTAGATGTAGGCAGGAGTCAGTCTACTTGTTATGGACGTGATGCCTATATACATGATCATGCCTAGATAATCTCATAACTATGCGCTTTTCTATCAGTTGCTCGACAGTAATTTGTTCACCCACTGTAATACTTATGCTATCTTGAGAGAAGCCACTAGTGAAACCTATGGCCCCCGGGTCTATCTTTTATCATATTTGCTTTCAATCTACTTTTATTTGCATCTTTACTTTTTGCATCTATATTATAAAATACCAAAAATATATTTATCTTATCCTACTATCTTTATTAGATCTCACTTCCACAAGTGGCCGTGAAGGGATTGACAACCCCTTTATTGCGTTGGTTGCGAGTTCACAGTTTGTTTGTGTAGGTGTGTGGGACTTTTGAGGAGCATCCTAATGGATTGATACCTTGGTTCTCAAAACTGAGGGAAATACTTACGCTACACTTGCTGCATCACCCTCTCCTCTTCGAGGAAAACCAACGCAAGCTCAAGACGTAGCAAGAAGGATTTCTGGTGCCGTTGCCGGGGAGGTCTTCACTCAAGTCAAGACATACCAAGTACCCATCACAAACCCATCTCCCTCGCATTTACATTATTTGCCATTTGCCTCTCGTTTTCCTCTCCCCCACTTCACCCTTGCCGTTTTATTCGCCCTCTCTTTCCCTATCTCCTCCTCTCTTTTAGCTTGCCTTTTTCTGCTTGCTTGTGTGCCTGTTTGTCCTTATGGTATTGCCTAAGGGTCCTGACCACCTTCTCAGAAGGATGGATGAGATTGAATCAAATATTAGAAGCTTTATGAATTTGCAATTTGAGCACAATAATTTCTTTAGAAAAGAACTTAAGGAAGAACAAAGTTTTTTGGGGTTTATGAACAAAGAGCTTGATGATATGAATAAAGAATTTTATAGTGTTAACGCTCAAATTACCCGGCTTGAGAATGCTATAGCTAAAATTTCTGACAAGCAAGCCACCTTAGTCAATAAGATGGCCGCTAAACCAGAAAAATTACATGAAAATAATGATGAGGATCTTAAAGTTATTGATGCGTCTACGATTAGATCTATGTTTTGCAATATGAATTTTTATGATTATGGGACTGATGATGAATCAACTTTGCCTAGAAGGCGTCCCAAGAATTCGGAATCTTTAGATCTTGATGCTAAATTTGGTAAAAGTGAGATTGGGGAATCCTCAACTTCTAATAATATTGAACCTTCTATCTCGGATTTTAAGGAATTTGATTATGATAATTGCTCTTTAAAAGGTTGTATTTCCTTGTTGCAATCCATTGTTAATTATCCTCATGCTTATAGTCAAAATAAAGCTTTTACCAAACATATTGTTGATGCCTTGATGCAATCTTATATTGAAAAACATAATTTGGAAGTTTCTATACCTAGAAAACTTAATGATGAGTGGGAACCTACTATAAATATTAGAATTAAAGATTATGAGTGTTGTGCTTTGTGTGATTTGGGTGCTAGTGTTTCCACGATTCCGAAAACTTTATGTGATATTCTAGGTTTCCATGATCTTGATGATTGCTCTTTAAATTTGCACCTTGCGGATTCCACCATTAAAAATCCTATGGGAAGGGTCAATGATGTTCTCATTGTTGCAAATAGAAATTTGGTGCCCGTAGATTTTATCGTTCTTGATATAAATTGCAATCTTTCTTGTCCTATTATTCTTGGTAGACCTTTCCTTAGAACGATTGGTGCGATTATTGATATGAAGGAAGGGAACATTAGATTCCAATTTCCCTTAAAGAAAGTCATGGAGCAGTTTCCAAGAAAGAAAGTCAAATTACCTTATGAATCTATCATGCGTGCTACTTATGAATTTAGTGACAAAGATGGCACTCGTTAGATCTATCTTCGCTTTTATGCCTAGCTAGGGGCGTTAAATGATAGCGCTAGTTGGGAGGCAACCCAATTTTCTTTATTTTTTTATTTCTGCTCCTGTTTAGTAATAGATATTGCATCTACCTTCTGTTTAGATGTGTTTTTATCTTTTAACTAGTGTTTGTGCCAAGTAGAACCTATAGGATTACCTACAATGATAGTTGATTTGATTCAGCTGAAAAACAGAAACTTTGCACGCACGGATATAATTTTGTTAAATCACAGAAACGTGATTTTGCGTTGATTCTTTCTGCTGATGTTCAATAAACAAATTGTCCAGGACTTCCTATTTTGGTAGGATTTTTAGAGTTCCAGAAGTTTGCGTTAGTTACAGATTGCTACAGACTGTTCTGTTTTTGACAGATTCTGTTTTTCGTGTGTTGTTTGCTTATTTCAATGCATCTATGGCTAGTAAATTAGTTTATAAACAATAAGGAAGTTGAATACAGTAGGTTTAACACCAAATTAAATAAATAATGAGTTCATTACAGTACCTTATGTGGTGGTTTTGTTTTCTTTCACTAACGGAGCTTATAAGATTTCCTGTTGAGTTTTGTGTTGTGAAGTTTTCACGTTTTGGGTAAAGCTTTTATGGACTATGGAATAAGGAGTGGCAAGAGCCTAAGCTTGGGGATGCCCATGGCACCCCAAGATATTCAGGGATAGCCAAAAGCCTAAGCTTGGGGATGCCCCGGGAAGGCATCCCCTCTTTCGTCTTCGTTCATTGGTAACATTACTTGGAACTATATTTTTATTCGCCAGATGATATGTGTTTTTCTTGGAGCGTCGTGTATTATATTTGTAACGCCCCGGATACGACTTTCCATATTCGTAACTCCAACTCTTGCCTTTTCCGGAGATGTGATATTTTATTTTCCTTCGTGGTTGGGTTTTGTCTTTTGTTTTTGCATTTTGTACATGTCATGCATTTCATCTCATGGCATCATGTGCATTGCATCCACATGTTTTCATAAAAACTCGTAGCCGTTCGTAGTTGCCCTTTCTCTCTTTGCCTCCGTTGTTATTTTGGCAGGCCCTTGCCCTCGTTGACCTCTCTCAGACCCCTCGTGTGCGTGTCCAAAACTTCCCCGAACCCGACCCGGGCTTTCATTACCGATGGGTCCGGATCATCCCCAAACATCTACAGAACATCTCCGTTTTCCCTTTTGGACTCCCTAGAATTTTTTTTTCTCGGTCCGTCTGATTTCGATCGTAGGGACTAGATCATCCCTAATCTATCCACATGCTATATAAGCAGAAACCCTAGCTAGCCTGTCCAATCCATCCATCCCCTCACCCGCTGCCGCCACCTACTCACTTTTCTCCCTCGGGGTCCATCCCAACCAACCAGCCTCCATCTCCTCCCGATCCAAATCCTTCCCCGACCAAATTCCCTTGATTTCCGCCGCCGTCCAACCACAGCAAAGCCACAGCCTCCCTCGCTCTCTGGATCAGCAAGAGCCCGAGGCTTCGCCTGTGCTCGTTTTCGCCCGTGCACGCCCGTCCGCTTGGCTGGAGGCCACCCCGACCTGCTCCTTCCACACCCCGCGGCCGAGGGCCCCAACCCCGGCGTCCGCCTCGCCAAGTACCTCGACCAGCCGAAGCTTCTTGTAGCCTCGCATGCCGCTTCCCTGAGCTCCTCTGCTCGCGTACAAGCTCCGCGACTCCGACGGCCACTTCGTCAGCCTTGTCGCCGCCGTCGACTCGCAGGCCAGCACCTTGCCTCCTCCTCCCGTCTTCTTCTTCGGCTTCCTCTCTTTCTCTAATCCCTCTCTCTCCCAGATACTCCGTCGCCATGGATGCCCGCCGCTGCTTCGTCCTCGAACGGATCCTCGTCGCCCTGAGCCCGTGCAAGCTGTGGAGCCCCGCCGCCGCCAGGAACAGGCTCCCCGCGCCCTGGATCCGGTCGATCCGACCTTCCCCATGCCCAAGACCTTGCCGCCCCTTCGCTCTGCTCCCGGCCAACGGCGCCCTGCTCGCCTCCTCTGCCTCCCCTGATTCTGCATCGAGCAGGAGAACGAGCGCACGAGCCCCGCCCTGGGTTGACCCGTTCCAGTGCCAGCGTGGACCAGCGCCAGGTCGCCCGGCCTGCCTTTCCACCGAGCGCTAGGCCCAGCCTGCTCCATCTGAGGCCCAGCGCCAGGTCGCTTCCCAAGGCCCAGCCGGCCTGCCCCACCTCCTGCTCCACCGACCGGGCCAAAGCCCATGGTGAGCGCCCCCGCAGCCTGCAGTTTCGGCCCAGGCCGTGTTTTTTTCAGCGCCCGCGAATTTGTGTATTATCTAGAGAGTTACCTATTTTGCAGAAAACCCCTCATGTTCATGCATCTAATATCTAATTAACCGTGCATTGGATTAAAATGTTTTAGATATGTAAAATGCTTAAAAATGTGTCTAGTTTCATAATATCCAACTTTCATCCATGTTAAAATATTTAAAATTGTTGTTTGCATTAATTTGCATAAATGACATGTTAAAATGATTTATTTTATAACTAAATAACCGTAGCTCCATTTTAAATAAACTTTATATGTAACTGGGGTGGAAAAATGCCTAGTTTAACATGGTGGACTTCATTTTCCTATTTAACAAATTTAAAATATGTTTTAGGGCAGAATAGCAGCTAATTCGGAATATGCATATGGGGATTTTCCGTAATTGTTGTTTGTTGTTCCGGCCTCATTTAAACTTGCCTAAATAGTTAGTTTACTTTTGATTCACCTCTTGCCATGTTTGACAACATTTAACATTGCTTGGTAGCTTAAACGAGATTGAACTAAATAACTCGATGTGGTGTTTCGTCAATACGCAACTCGTTGCACATTGAGCTCCACTTAACTTGTAGTATTGTTTGTTGCACTTTGCCATGCCATGCCTTATTAAACTGGACATGCATCATACTTGTTTGTGCATCATGACATGTTTATGCTTGTGTGTTTACCATGTTGTTTGCTTCTTTCCGGTTTGCTTCTCTCGTTAGCTTCGGTTTCGTTCCGGAGTTGTGAGGATTCGTTCGACTACGTCCGCTTGTCTTCTTCATGGACTCGTTCTTCTTCCTAGCGGGATTTCAGGCAAGATGACCGCTACCCTGGATCTCACTACTATCATTGCTATGCTAGTTGCTTCGTTCTATCGCTTTGCTGCGCTACTTATCTTTTGCTCATCAAGCCATCCCAAATTGTCATGAACCTCTAACCTTTGACACCCTTCCTAGCAAACCATTGCTTGGCTATGTTACCGCTTTGCTCAGCCCCTCTTATAGCGTTGTTAGTTGCTGGTGAAGTGAAGATTGCTGCATGGTGGACAGGGTTATGTTGGGATATCACAATATCTCTTATATTATTAATGCATCTATATATTTGGTAAAGGCTGGAAGGCTCGGCCTTATGCCTGGTGTTTTGTTCCACTCTTGCCGCCCTAGTTTCCGTCATACCGGTGTTATGTTCCCGGATTTTGTGTTCCTAACGCGGTCGGGTGATTTATGGGACCCCCTTGACAGTTCGCTTTGAATAAGACTCCTCCAGCAAGGCCCAACATTGGTTTTACCATTTGCCTCACCTATTACCTTTTTCCCTTGGGAGTCGCGCATCCCAAGGGTCATCTTTATTTTAGCCCCCCCGGGCCAATGCTTGTCTAAGTGTTGGTCCAAACTAGAGCCACTTGCATCGCCACCTTGGGGAAACTTGAGGGCTGGTTCTAATTGTACGTAGTGCTCATCCAGTCGTGGCCTGAGACAAGATACGCGCGGCTACTATCAGGATGTCGGCACGCCGGGAGGTCTTGCTGGTCTTGTTTTATTACTGTCGAAATGTCTTGTAGCCGGGATTCCGAGACTGATCGGGTCTTCCCGGGGAGAAGGAATATCCTTCTTTGATCGCAAGAGCTTATCATGGGCTAAGTTGGGACACCCCTGCAGGGTATAATCTTTCAAAAGCCGTGCCTGCGGTTTTTGGCGGATGGGAATTTGTTAATGTCCGGTTGTAGATAACTTGACACCAGATCCGAATTAAAACGCATCAACCGCGTGTGTAGCCGTGATGGTCTCTTCTCGGCGAAGTCCGGGAAGTGAACACGGTCTTTGGGTTATGTTTGACGTAAGTAGGAGTTCAGGATCACCTCTTGATCATTGCTAACTTCACGACCGTTCCGTTTTCTCTCTTCTCGCTCTTATCTGCGTACAATAGCCACCATATATGCTTAGCCGCTGCTGCAACCTCACCACTTTACCCCTTCCTTTCCCATTAAGCTTTGCTACTCTTGATACCCATGGTAATGGGATTGCTGAGTCCTCGTGGCTCACAGATTACTACACCAACAGTTGCAGGTACAGATTGTGCGATGATCATGACGCGAGAGCGATGTTGCTTGTTTTGGAGTTTCTTCTTCTGCTTCTTCGATCAGGGGATAGGTTCCAGGTCGGCAGCCTGGGCTAGCAGGGTGGATATTGTTTGAGTTTCTGTTTATGATTCATCCGTAGTCGAATGTTGTTCTTGTATGTTGTATCGTTGTATTCATGTGACATTGTATGTATCGGATATATCCCCACTATTATGTAATGTTGATGTAATGATATCCACCTTGCAAAAGCGTCTTCAAGATGCGCTTCTATCCTTGGTGGGACCTTCGAGTTCCTTTAGGATAGGGTCGCATCTTGGACATGACAAGTTGGTAATCAGAGCCTCGACCGACCATAGGAGCCCCCTTGATTGTTGGCCGTTGTTGAGTCTAAAAAAACTATTTTGAGTCTTAGGATTATATATATCGGAGAGTAGGAGTCTTTTTACTCCTCAGCCCCCTTCGTCGCTTTGGTGAGGACTCCTGACGTAGATGTTTTGACTTTCCTCTCCTCAAATTTCACTAAATTTTTTTAGGATCACGCGGGTATCTTGGAATCGTTCTGATATTCTTATGACGAGAACATTGTTCTTGGTGCCTCCTGACATTTAGGGGTTGTGGTAGTGTCCCGGGGAGTTGAGCTCCGAGGTGTTGTCGTCATAATTTTATCGTTGCAGTTCTGGAATACCTGAGTTTTGCCGACATCGAAAATCTCTTTTATGCAGTTGTTGGTGAGATAACCTCGACGTCACCCAGTACTAGGGAGTTCGGGAGTATTGCCATAACTCGTATAACGGATGCTTTTCGAAGGTTGAGGTACACGATTTCCGAAGGTTTCTTGGTTATGTGTTGACGGATGAATACAGCTTGGATGTAGGTATTGTTAGTTTGGGTGAGATATATTGCTTCCCCTGTATCCCCAACACCAGATTGCATAACCAGAAAGTTTCGGGAGTTTATAGGTGGGAATTCAAGTAGCTCCTAGAATATCTTTTCGACAGATGCATGATATGAGATTGGGGTTCGACGTCTAGTGGTCCGCCTATCCACGGTTGGTTTTACAGTGGTCTCGTTGTGTCTTAAAGAACCCTTTGGCTATGCCGATTCGGGGACACTTCGTATGTCATGTGCACTGCCTTGCACATGATGGTGCTGTACGATTGAGCCCGTGTGGGCCCCACCACGAAAACTTCGGACGAAATCTCTATCATATGTTTGTTCCGGCTTATTCTGCAAGCCAAATCCTTTGTTTTGTTTTATTTGTGGTATTCGAGTTGCTTCGAAGTCAAATGTTGAATCCATACCTTTCCTAAACGGTGTTCTCATATTGCTATGTGAATACTAATTCTTTTTGATCATTGAGGTTGTCATGTTAATCCTTTTCCAACCGGCGTGCTTCTCTTCGAGATGATCCCATCATTCTCCCCATCCGCAAGATCAATTCTAAGTTTTCTCAATGGTGTTTGTTTAGTTCATCCCAAGTTGTCTTTGTTTTTCCCCACCCTCCCACCCTTCTCTTCAAGGACTCATTTATTTTAAAAAACTATCCATTTATTCATGTGAAGTCACTTCACTCTTTTCAATCAATGTTCTGATCCGGTGATCCCTCGTCAAGATTCTCACGAGCTTCAAGTTCATCATCCTTCGTTTTTTTTGTTCTCCGGTGGATTCAATTCCAGCTTCGTGTTGATCATATCTCTTCCTTTTGTTTCACATATCTTCCGATGTGAATTTGTTATCCAAGGCTCTCTTATTTATTCATCTCTCCCAGTTCATATCTGGAGTGCTGAAGATATCTCACAAGATTTGTGTTTCCATTCTTAATCCGTTCAAGCTATTTGGAGATTGTTATCTCATTCAAGCCATTTAATTCAACCGGTGCAATCTCTCTTTAAAATCATTTCAACGGTGTTCCTTTTCAGTGGGCCCTAACCCACAGGTCTTTTCCCAGGATCTTACCTGACTCTTCTAATTATTCCGGAGCCATTCTCAAATTCTTTTCGGAGTTTGACGTAAGAATGAATTTTCATCAGTCACATGCCTTCTCCAAGGTCGCTTTCAAATTCTTTTCATCTTTGGCTCAACCTTTCCTCTTTTAATCCTTCTGGAGTGTCTCAACAATTCATGGTGGTGTTTCTCCTCGTCATTCTCAGCTTTGAAGACCAAAGAAGAGTTCCCCTTAAATCCTTACCCGTTCTTCCAAAGATGTGTGGTTCTAGCATGATGCCATCCTCTCATAATTGTTTTCGATTGTGAGAATTCTTTTCTTACCATCCGGAGTATTTCATGAGTTGTTTCCATTTCTTTCCTCCGAAGGCCATCATGTCATAATCATTCATTCTCAGCGTGTAGCTATCGTTCTCCAAATCTTACCGGTTCATCGTTCAAATACCCTCTAATCAGTTCATGATCTCTTCGTTCTCATGTATCTAAATCCCCTCAAGTATCTTCATTCGTTTTCCAATTCTTCCCGGTGAATTGTGCCTTTGCTACGTTCATTTTCAATTCTTACGGTGGTTCGTTCAAGATTTCACTTCCTTCCTTATCATATCAAATATTCGTTGTTTCCAAATCCCACCGGTGGTTCCATCAAGACCTTCACAAGATTGCGCTATATCTCTTTTAATCCTTTCTACAGGAATAAGTAGTATGCCAAATCCATTGCTTGCCATCAATTTAATTTGATGAAGGATAAGCATACAATAAATCTTATTCTTATTTCCTCGAGGTGATTCAATTCTTTTCTTCCGGAGATTGTTCATGATGAAGTAATTCACGGTTCTAGTGTTTCATCTTTTCTTTTTTCGGAGTTCCAAGTTTTCTTGGATGTCTCGTCACGAAGCTTCATCTTATCACTGCAAGGCTTCACCTTGTGTTGTCAACTTCTCTTTCTTTTTATCATCCTTTTATTACCGGAGTTTTTTTCTTGGAGGATCTACACGGTGGTTCATCAAGAATTCCTTTCATTCTTCAATTGTTCTTCAAGGTTTCTCTTGATGTTTCGACCCGCCAAGCTATACTCTAAAATAAACATGGTGCTCAACACATGTTTTGTTTTGAGGAGCTCAAGTATTCTTCTTCTTGCATTTCGAAGTGCAATTCTTTCTACCTTATCTTTTGAGATGGTGATATGTCATTCTTGATAATTTCCATTCATGTTTCGTGATTCACATGTTGTCAAGAATGAGGTATTTTAAATCCATCAATCTCTTTGTTGGAGTTATCTTGGGATACATTTCACCTAAAGCCTTCCATTGGGAATGTTGCTATTTGTGGTGATTACGCATGACCCAAGCTCGCTCTTTATCCTCTTTGTGGAAGAAGTTTTCATCTCTTCGTTGATCTCAAGCAAGCAATTGTTTTCGTTAGTGGCAGATTTTCACCTCAAGTTTGAGATGTTTCCATAAGCCCACGAGGATCATATCCTTTCATATTGATCTTCCAACAACTCTGTTATAACCATCTTTGCAAGGATGTTTTCCAAGCTCATTCGTGGCAGAAGTTGGCATTTTCTTCTCCATTCTTTTATTTCAATGATCTATCTTATTTTCATTCTCCCGGAGGCATGGTGATGTTGCTTTCTTCACTCGTCATCTCGAATTGTGAGGACCGTGTTCTTTTCATGCTTATCCATTTAACCGGAGTGTTGTGTCATCTCTTCAAGTTCTTTTCATCTTATCAAGTCTTACATCTCTTTTCAACCGGAGTGCTGTCCGAATTTGTTTCGCCTTGTTTCCTTGTTTCTCTCGTTTCAACCAGAGTTGTTCCAATTCCTTCTTGTCCTTTGTACTTGTCATTCATAGCTTTGCAACCTCCAAGGTTCACATGGTGTTTCTTGTTTCTATTTTCTACCGCAGTGCTCTCAATTGTGTTCAACTCCATTGTGTTCTTTCTTTCAACTTTTCAACCTCTCAAAGTTCTTTGGTTTCACTCGTTTGTCGAAGAAGCAACTTAGTTTACCTCTTATCTTCCTCTTCCTTTTCTCTCCGGTGCCATCCTAGATCTCGGGACGAGATCCTCTCGTAGTGGTGGAGTGTTGTAACGCCCCGGATACGACTTTCCATATTCATAACTCCAGCTCTTGCCTTTTCCGGAGATGTGATATTTTATTTTCCTTCGTGGTTGGGTTTTGTCTTTTGTTTTTGCATTTTGTACATGTCATGCATTTCATCTCATGGCATCATGTGCATTGCATCCACATGTTTTCATAAAAACTCGTAGCCATTCGCAGTTGCCCTTTCTCTCTTTGCCTCCGTTGTTATTTTGGCAGGCCCATGCCCTGGTTGACCTCTCTCAGACCCCTCGTGTGCGTGTCCGAAACTTCCCCGAACCCGACCCGGGCTTTCATTACCGATGGGTCCGGATCATCCCCAAGCATCTATAAAACATCTCCGTTTTCCCTTTTGGACTCCCTAGTATTTTTTTTCTCGGTCCGTCTGATTTTGATCGTAGGGACTAGATCGTCCCTAATCTATCCACATGCTATGTAAGCAGAAACCCTAGCTAGCCTGTCCAATCCATCCATCCCCTCACCCGCTGCCGCCACCTACTCACTTTTCTCCCTCGGGATCCATCCCAACCAACCAGCCTCCATCTCCTCCCGATCCAAATCCTTCCCCGACCAAATACCCTTGATTTCCGCCGCCGTCCAACCACAGCAAAGCCACAGCCTCCCTCGCTCTCTGGATCAGTAAGAGCCCAAGGCTTCGCCTGTGCTCGTTTTCGCCCGTGCACGCCCGTTCGCTTGGCTGGAGGCCACCCCGACCTGCTCCTTCCACACCCCGCGGCCGAGGGCCCCAACCCCGGCGTCCGCGTCGCCAAGTACCTCGATCAGCCAAAGCTTCTTGCAGCCTCGCGAGCCGCTTCCCTGAGCTCCTCTGCTCGCGTACAAGCTCCGCGACTCCGACGGCCACTTCGTCAGCCTTGTCGCCGCCGTCGACTCGCAGGCCAGCACCTTGCCTCCTCCTCCCGTCTTCTTCTTCGGCTTCCTCTCTCTCTCTAATCCCTCTCTCTCCCAGATACTCCGTCGCCATGAATGCCCATCGCTGCTTCGTCCTGGAATGGATCCTCGTCGCCCCGAGCCCGTGCAAGCTGTGGAGCCCCGCCGCCGCCAGGAACAGGCTCCCCGCGCCCTGGATCCGGTCGATCCGACCTTCCCCATGCCCAAGACCTTGCCGCCCCTTCGCTCTGCTCCCGGCCAACGGCGCCCTGCTCGCCTCCTCTGCCTCCCCTGATTTTGCATCGAGCAGGAGAACGAGCGCACGAGCCCCACCCTGGGTTGACCCATTCCAGTGCCAGCGTGGACCAGCACCAGGTCGCCCGGCCTGCCTTTCCACCGAGCGCTAGGCCCAGCCTGCTCCATCTGAGGCCCAGCGCCAGGTCGCTTCCCAAGGCCCAGCCGGCCTGCCCCGCCTCCTGCTCCACCGACCGGGCCAAAGCCCATGGTGAGCGCCCCCGCAGCCTGCAGTTTCGGCCCAGGCTGTGTTTTTTTCAGCGCCTGCGAATTTGTGTATTATCCAGAGAGTTACCTGTTTTGCAGAAAACCCCTCATGTTCATGCATCTAATATCTAATTAACCGTGCATTGGATTAAAATGTTTTAGATATGTAAAATGCTTAAAGTTGTGTCTAGTTTCATAATATCCAACTTTCATCCATGTTAAAATATTTAAAATTGTTGTTTGCATTAATTTGCATAAATGACATCTTAAAATGATTTATTTCATAACTAAATAACCGTAGCTCCATTTTAAATAAACTTTATATGTAACTGGGGGTGGAAAAATGCCTAGTTTAACATGGTGGACTTTATTTTCCTATTTAACAAATTTAAAATATGTTTTAGGGCAGAACAGTAGCTAATTCGGAATATGCATATGGGGATTTCCTGGAATTGTTGTTTGTTGTTCCGGCCTCATTTAAACTTGCCTAAATAGTTAGTTTACTTTTGATTCACCTCTTGCCATGTTTAACAACATTTAACATTGCTTGGTAGCTTAAACGAGATTGAACTAAATAACTCGATGTGGTGTTTCGTCAATACGCAACTCGTTGCACATTGAGCTCCACTTAACTTGTAGTATTGTTTGTTGCACTTTGCCATGCCATGCCTCATTAAACTGGACATGCATCATACTTGTTTGTGCATCATGACAAGCTTGTGTGTATACCATGTTGTTTGCTTCTTTCCGGTTTGCTTCTCTCGTTAGCTTCGGTTTCGTTCCGGAGTTGTGAGGATTCGTTCGACTACGTCCGCTTGTCTTATTCATGGACTCGTTCTTCTTCCTAGCGGGATTTCAGGGAAGATGACCGCTACCCTGGATCTCACTACTATCATTGCTATGCTAGTTGCTTCGTTCTATCGCTTTGCTGCGCTACCTATCTTTTGCTCATCAAGCCATCCCAAATTGCCATGAACCTCTAACCTTTGACACCCTTCCTAGCAAACCATTGCTTGGCTATGTTACCGCTTTGCTCAGCCCCTCTTATAGCATTGTTAGTTACAGGTGAAGTGAAGATTGCTCCATGGTGGACAGGGTTATGTTGGGATATCACAATATCTCTTATATTATTAATGCATCTATATATTTGGTAAAGGGTGAAAGGCTCGGCCTTATGCCTGGTGTTTTGTTCCACTCTTGCCGCCCTAGTTTCCGTCATACCGGTGTTATGTTCCAGGATTTTGCGTTCCTAACGCGGTCGGGTGATTTATGGGACCCCCTTGACAGTTCGCTTTGAATAAGACTCCTCCAGCAAGGCCCAATATTGGTTTTACCATTTCCCTCACCTATTACCTTTTTCCCTTGGGAGTCGCGCATCCCATGGGTCATCTTTAATTTAGCCCCCCCCGGGCCAATGCTTGTCTAAGTGTTGGTCCAAACTAGAGCCACTTGCAGCGCCAGCTCGGGGAAACTTGAGGGCTGGTTCTAGTTGTACGTAGTGCTCATCCGGTCGTGGCCTGAGACGAGATACGCACGGCTACTATCAGGATGTCGGTACGCTGGGAGGTCTTGCTGGTCTTGTTTTATTACTGTCGAAATGTCTTGTAGCCGGGATTCCGAGGCTGATCGGGTCTTCCCGGGGAGAAGGAATATCCTTCGTTGATCGCGAGAGCTTATCATGGGCTAAGTTGGGACACCCCTGCAGGGTATAATCTTTCAAAAGCCGTGCCTGCGGTTATAGGCAGATGGGAATTTGTTAATGTCCGGTTGTAGATAACTTGACACCAGATCCGAATTAAAACGCATCAACCGCATGTGTAGCCGTGATGGTCTCTTCTCGGCGGAGTCCGGGAAGTGAACACGGTCTTTGGGTTATGTTTGACGTAAGTAGGAGTTCAGGATCACCCCTTGATCATTGCTAGCTTCACGACCGTTTCGTTTGCTCTCTTCTCGCTCTTATCTACGTATAATAGCCACCATATATGCTTAGCCGCTGCTGCAACCTCACCACTTTACCCCTTCCTTTCCCATTAAGCTTTGCTAGTCTTGATACCCATGGTAATGGGATTGCTGAGTCCTCGTGGCTCACAGATTACTACACCAACAGTTGCAGGTACAGATTATGCGATGATCATGACACGAGAGCGATGTTGCTTGTTTTGGAGTTTCTTCTTCTGCTTCTTCGATCAGGGGATAGGTTCCAGGTCGACAGCCTGGGCTAGCAGGGTGGATATTGTTTGAGTTTCTGTTTATGATTCATCCGTAGTCGGATGTTGTTCTTGTATGTTGTATCGTTGTATTCATGTGACATTGTATGTATCGGATATATCCCCACTATTATGTAATGTTGATGTAATGATATCCACCTTGCAAAAGCGTCTTCAAGATGCGCTTCTATCCTTGGTGGGACCTTCGAGTTCCTTTAGGATAGGGTCGCATCTTGGACGTGACAATATTAGTCTTTGCTTTTTAGTTTACCACAATCATCCTTGCTGTACACACCTTTTGGGAGAATCCTATTTGATTAGACTTTTGCTAGAATACTCTATGTGCTTCACTTATATCTTTTGAGCTTGATAGTTTTTGCTCTAGTGCTTCACTTATATCTTTTAGAGCACGGTGGTGTCTTAATTTTGAAGAA
The DNA here is from genome assembly GCF_018294505.1 of Triticum aestivum. Taxonomy (NCBI): domain Eukaryota; kingdom Viridiplantae; phylum Streptophyta; class Magnoliopsida; order Poales; family Poaceae; genus Triticum; species Triticum aestivum. The sequence goes on along the minus strand of NC_057801.1, from coordinate 825,704,158 downwards.
ATCACTAGTCTCTCATGCTTCACTTATATCTTTTTGAGATACTTTTAGAACAACATGGTATTTGCTATTATCATAAAGTTGGTCTTAGAACGATGAACATCCAAGTTGGGTATAATAAAAACTATCATACGAAGTGAATTGGATGCTATGATCAATTTGATACTTGATAATTGTTTTGAGATATGGAGGTAGTGATAATAAAGTCATGCTAGTTGGGTGATTATGAATTTAAAGAATGCTTGTGTTGAAGTTAGCAAGTCCCGTAGCATGCACGTATGGTTAAAGTTGTGTAACAAGTTTGAAACATGAAGTGTACCTGGCTTGTGCATCCTTATGAGTGGCGGTCAGGGACGAGCGATGGTCTTTTCCAACCAATATATCCCCCTAGGAGCATGCGCGTAGTACTTGATTTTTGATGACTTCCAAATTTTTGCAATAAGTATATGAGTTCTTTTGACTAATGTTGAGTCCATGGATTATACGCACTTTTACCTTTCCGCCTTTGCTAGCCTCTTCGGTACCGTGCATTGCCCTTTCTCACCTTGAGAGTTCGTGCAAACTTCACCGGTGCATCCAAACCCCGTGATACGATTCGCTCTATCACACATAAACCTCCTTATATCTTCCTCAAAACAGCCACCATACCTACCTATTTTGGCATTTCCATAGCCATTCCGAGATATATTGCCATGCAACTTTCCACCGTTCCGTTCATCATCATCATGACATACTTTACTTTTGTCATATCGCCATTGCATGATCATGTAGTTGACATCGTATTTGTGGCAAAGCCACCAAGCATTATTTTTCATACATGTCACTCTTGATTCATTGCACCATCCCGGTACACCGCAGGGGGCATTCATATAGAGTCATATCTTGTTCTAGTTTCGAGTTGTAATTCCTATGTTCTAATCTATAGAAGTGTGATGATCATCATTATTAGAGTATTGCCCAAAGAAAAAAAGAAGAAAGGCAAAAAAAAAGAAAGGCCCAAAAAAAAGAAAAAAAAATAAATAAATAAAAAGGGCAATGTTACTATCTGTTTTTCCACACATGTGCTTCAAAGTAGCACCTTGTTCTCCATGTAGTGAGTCTCATATATTGTGCTTCAAAGTAGCACCATGTTTTTGATATAGTGAGTCTCATAAGTTGTCTTTTTCATACTAGTGGGAATTTTTCATTATAGAACTTGGCTTGTATATTCCTACAATGGGCTTCCTCAAATGCCCTAGGTCTTCGTGAGCAAGCAAGTTGGATGCACACCCACTAGTTTCTTTTTGTTGAGCATTCATTTATAGCTCTAGTGCATCCGTTGCATGGTAATCCCTACTCCTCATGTTGGCATCAATTGATGGGCGTCTCCATAGCTCGTTGATTATCCTCGTCAATGTGGGACTTTCTCCTTTTTTGTCTTCTCCACACAATCCCCATCATCATATTCTATTCCACCCATAGTGCTATATCCATGGCTCACGCTCATGTATTGCATGAAGGTTGAAAAAGTTTGAGATTATTTAAGTATGAAACAATTGCTTGGCTTGTCATCGGGGGTATAGAAGTTGGGAACATCTTTGTGTGACGAAAATGAAGCATAGCCTAACTATATGATTTTGTAGGGATGAACTTTCTTTTGCCATGCTATTTTGAGAAGACGTGATTACTTTGATTAGTATGCTTGAAGTGTTACTATTTCTTTTATCATTATGAACTTTTATTTTGAATCATTTGGATCTGAACATTCATGGCACAATAAAGAAATTACATTATGAATTATGCTAGGTAGCATTCCACATCAAAAATTCTCTTTTTGTCATTTACCTACTCGAGGACGAGTAGAAATTAAGCTTGGGGATGCTTGATACGTCTCCAACCTATCTATAATTTTTGATTGTTCCATGCTATTATATTACCCCTTTTGGATGTTTATGGGCTTTATTTGACACATTTATATCATTTTTGGGACTAACCTACTAACCGGAGGCCCAGCCCATATTGCTGTTTTTTTGCCTATTTCAGTATTTCCAAGAAAAGGAATATCAAACGGAGTCCAAACGGAATGAAACCTTCGGGAGCGTGATTTTTGGAACGAACGTCATCCGGAGAGCTTGGAGTGCAAGTCAAGAAGCACCCGAGGCCCCCACGAGATAGGAGGCCGCGCCATCCCCCTGTAGGGCGCGCCCCCTGTCTCGTGGGCCCCTCGGCGGCCACCGACGTACTTCTTCCTCCTATATATACCTATGTACCCCGAAAACATCCAGGAGCACCACGAAAACGCAATTTCCACCGCCGTAACCTTCTGTATCTGCGAGATCTCATCTTGGAGCCTTCGCCGGCACTCTGCCGGAGGGGGAATCGACCATGGAGGGCTTCTACATAAACATCCTTGCCCCTCCGATGAGTTGTGAGTAGTTTACCACAGACCTATGGGTCCATAGTTATTAGCTAGATGGCTTCTTCTCTCTTTTTGGATCTCAATACAATGTTCTCCCCCTCTCTTGTGGAGATCTATTCGATGTAAACTCTTTTTGCGGTGTGTTTGTCGAGATCTGATGAATTGTGGGTTTATGATCAAGTTTATCTATGAATAATAGTTGAATCTTCTCTGAAATCTTTTATGTATGATTGAGTTATCTTTGCAAGTCTCTTCGAATTATCAGTTTGGTTTGGCCTACTAGATTGGTCTTTCTTGCTGTCGGTGTCAAAACCGGCGGATCTCGGGTAGGGGTTCCCGAACTGTGCATCTAGGCGGATGGTAACAGGAGACAAGGGACATGATGTTTTTACCCAGGTTCGGGCCCTCTCGATGGAGGTAAAACCCTACTCCTGCTTGATTGATATTGATGATATGGGTAGTACAAGAGTGGATCTACCACGAGATCAAGGAGGCTAAACCCTAGAAGCTAGCCTATGGTATGATTGTTGTTCTCGTGTCCTACGGACTAAAACCCTCCGGTTTATATAGACACCGAAGAGGGCTAGGGTTACACAGAGTCGGTTACAATGGTAGGAGATCTACATATCCGTATCGCCAAGCTTGCCTTCCACGCCAAGGAAAGTCCCATCTGGACACGGGACGAAGTCTTCAATCTTGTATCTTCATAGTCTTGGAGTCTGGCCGATGATGATAGTTCGGCTATCCGGACACCCCCTAGTCCAGGACTCCCTCAGTAGCCCCTGAACCAGGCTTCAATGACGACGAGTCCGGCGCGCATATTGTCTTCGGCATTGCAAGGCGGGTTCCTCCTCCGAATAATTCATGGAAGATTGTGAACACCAGGATAGTGTCCGGCTCTGCAAAATAAATTCCACATACCATCGTAGAGAGAATAATATTTACACAAGTTCAATCTGCTGACGTATTTTGTGGCGTGACGTCACACCACCACCAAGCCTTTACTCGAATCGTTTTTATTATACCATCTCAGCACGTTTGGCGAAGCGGTTTCCTTGGCACGTCTTGTCGAAGCAGAGATCGTGTTCCCCTTATTCCGGGATTCCCATCAATACGGACGTGGGTAACCCAACCGCGCCATTGATTGCGGCGCTTGGGAGATAAGCGAGTTCTACCAGGCCAGTAGGGACGCATAGTTTCATCCGCCCATATATAAGGGGATAAGGATCCACCTTTTCTACCTACGCCTTCTTCCTCCTTTGCTTATCCATCTCCGCGCACTCAAGCTCCAACGGCCAAGTCCGCACATCTCACCTCGACCTTCTCCAGCCATGTCCAGAGCGGGAGGCAAGTGGATGGCCTCCTACATTACGGAGGGGCACATCGAGAAGCTGCGCAGCACTGGATATCTGTCCAGCGACATCGCGCATCGGCTGCACGACGAGGGGCAGCTCATCCCCACCCCAGGCCCCATGAGAGGGTGGTATTCCTTCCCCATTTCCTCCGCGGACTGGGCTTCCCACTCCACCCCTTTGTCCGGGGGCTCATGTTCTACTACGGCCTGGATTTCCACGATCTGGCCCCAAATTTCATCCTCAATATCTCGGTGTTTATCGTCGTGTGTGAGGCTTTCCTCTGCATCCAGCCCCACTTCGGCTTGTGGCTAAAGACCTTCAATGTCAAGCATAAGGTTGTGAAGGGCAGCCAAGCGGAGTGCGGAGGCGCCATGGTGGGCAAAATGCCCAACGTTACTTGGCTCGAGGGTGCCTTTGTGGAATCCATCAAAGGGTGGCAATCGGGGTGGTTCTACATCACCGAGCCGCGTGACCCTAAATGGGCGGCGGCCCCCGAATTCAGATCTGGCATCCCCATGCAGCTCACCTCCTGGAAAGAGAAGGGCTTGCTATGGGGTAGTTCGGAAGAGCTGACCGGACTCCAGTCCTGTCTCCAGACCCTGGTGAACAAGAAGCTCAAGCTTGTCAATGTGATCCAGGTCATGCCCGTCCGCCGGATTCTCCCCTGCCAGCAATGGGACTTCAATTTGTGGGAGTTTGATCCGGCACAACACCGGACTTTGAGCGGGCTCTTCGACACTACATACGAAGCTGCCTGGAGGGTGCTGTTCAAGGGCGCCGAAGCTCCCGCATCCGCTACCGAAGATCGCGGATTCAGCACGCAGCGTCCGGCTGGCGAGGTAAGCTATGTTATCCTTTATGGGACACTTGCTTTTCATAATTTGACTCTATGCGGGATCTAAACTCCCAATACCTCTAACAGGACTGGCAGAAGACATCCGGACAGGTTAACTGTCCGGCTCCCCTTCCAGAGGACCGAGCGGATGCCCGTCTGACAGGGCTGCTGGTCCCCACACTTTACGTGTTGCCGGAGAAGAAGGCCAAGAAGAAGGCTACGGGAACCCGAAGGAGTTCCCGGCGTCAGGTGGTATCGGACTCATCGTCCGATGAATCCGAGGCAGACTCCTCCCACGAGGACGAGGAGGAGAAGAAAGAGGCCTCTCCCCCAGTGGGGGGGGAGAAGAAGAGGAAGGCCTCCCCAATGAGGGAGGCCGAAGGGTCCAAGAAGGGAAGGACCCTTCCCCCGGACTGTTCCGCCAACGTCGGCGACAGCGACGAGGAGTGGCCCTCAAGGGCCAAGCCCCTGGCAAGATCGTAAGTATCCGGACTCCTAGATGATTTACAATTTTTCTTTTTGTCACATAGTGTCTTTCTAATGCCGCATACAACCCTGTAGTCTGCCCAAGGACGATCTTCCCGCTTCGTCGAGCGGGTCCTTGGGCACGTCGGATATGGATTCCTTTCCGACCACCTCCACCCTCCGTGACGCTGACGACGCCGAGGTGGATCCCTGGAGGGGACCCATCAGGAGGAGGAGGCTCCAGAGGTGCCGCAGGGCAACTTCCCAGACTTTGCACCGGACTCCGCACTGAAACCTGCAGTGGTTCCGGAGTCCGGCGAGCGGCCCCTTCGTAAGAATGCCAAGACTGTGACACCGGCGGCCTCCGTCCAACCGGAGGCGCCGGATAACATGCTGGAGGCGCTCAACGGCACTTCCATCGAAGAAGAACACCGCACTGTTATGAGTGCGGTGATTCAGAAGGTTCAGCTCACCAAGAGCGGGCTGACCGAAGCCTGCAGCAGCCTTCTAACAGGCTTTGAGGTAAGAATTTTAAGATATGTAATATAATACCGCATAGACAGTAGCCTCTGATGCTCGGTTTGGTGTTCGGAAAGAAAAGCCGGACTGAGGATCTAAAAAGATATACGCAGGAGTCTAAAAAATATGTCAATATGGGATTGCAGGCTGCGCTGCTGACCTCTGCCGCACTGACTGCGGAGGTCAATACCTTGAAGCAAAGCCTCGAGCGGTCCGAGAGTGAGCTCGGCCGTGCCAAGAAGCAGCTCGAGGACAAGGAAGGTGAGTAACACCGTATTAAAGTTGTACCTTACAGAAAAGGATTTGGTTGCAAGAGAAATAACAAGGATAACATGGGTATTACAGGGGCAACGAACGAGGTAGCGACCCTGAAGGAGGCGGTGTCCGCGGCCGAATGCAATGCGGCCGCGGAGCGAGCCAAGTGAGATAAGCAACAGGCGCGGGTGGTGGAGGTGGAGCAAGAGCTCCAGGCTCTCGAGGAAAAACATGAGAGTTCGAAGCGCGACTCAAATACTCCAGAGTCCGAGCTTGCATTGGCTCTTGAGAGTGCCAAAGCCGCTAAGGACGAAGCCCACAAGGCCCTCCAGGAAATCGAGGAGTTGAAGAAGATAGCGGCGGGTAAGGCATTTTTCATGCAAAGCAAGCATGTGAATGTGAATTACCTATTACTTACCCGAATTCGGAGCTCTCCAGGAGCGTTCGCAGATATGCCCCGCAGCGTGTCTGATGCTGCCGCTTTCTACCGGGCCGAGGAGGGGAGCTCGACGGAGAAGGTCTTCTGGTCTCAGTATGCTCAGGCCGGACATCCGGTGCCCCTTAGCGACCAGCTGAAGCAGCTGGTCGAGCTCCACAAGGTGGCCGAACAGGCCATGAAGGGCCTCATAGTTCGACTGTGGCCCAAGGAGGCCATGCCTGGGAGCTACTTCGGCCTGGTGCGGCGGCTGGTGGATGCCTGTCCCTGGGTTGAAGTCGTCAAGCACTCCACCTGCATTGAAGGTGCCCGTCGGGCCCTTGCCCGTGCAAAGGTGCACTGGGGCAGGATGGACGCTGAGAAGCTTGTGATGGACGCGCCACCGACCGGCAAGAAGTATCGTACACCCGAAATGTATTATAAGAGCGTCCTGAAGGGTGACCGCATGATTGCGGTTGAGTGCTCCAAAGATGTAATATTTGAGTAGACTCGCATTGTGTTATCCTGTGTGCTTAAAACTTTGTTCATATGCGCTAAGCAACGCTTATTGATTTAAAATATTACCTTCTGTGCGGCCGTTTATCAAATCTGAGAGATGGCAAGTCGTCGGCTTCAGCCCCCATGCCACGAGTGCTGGGGTGTTCGGGATAAACTTGAGCGCTCTTGTTCCCATTTTTGGGTCCATCTAGGGAGGCGCTCAACACAACGAACGAGGCAACCGGACTTATAGTGCTTGAACACTCTCACTTAGCCATAGAATTCTATAATTTTAAATTTCGGCGAAGCCCCTAGTGTTCGGAAGACCGAATTCAGGGCGCTATCCATGCCTGGGCCGGACAAAGCCGGTTCCTCGCTCTAAGCGGCATAAGTCTTTAGGGACTCGAAAAAACCTCTCGAACAGCGACCGGCTCTCGCCTCATCATGACGGTCAGTTTTAGCTTTCTCCACTGAGGCACTCGCCCAGCTCAACTGGGGCGCAATCGCAGTGGTTCTCCCAGTGCTACCTTAGCTGATACAACGGAACGTAAGGTACCAAAACATGGGAGCCGGGCAAACCCAACTATTGACCCAAGACATGATTCGGAGCCGATGCATATAATGCTATAAGTTCGGGGTGCCGCACTTGTGAAAGTATTCGGACTTATCACACCATAATGTGGGGACCTTAAGCCCCTGGTGTATTTAGCCGTACCAAAGTGTACGGATGCAACATGTCATGAATGAACATATGTATAAGAAATAAATGCAATTATAAGCAAAAGGCGATGCATTGTTTATTCAAGAAGTACTGCCATGAATGTAGAACGATACAAATAGTGCGGTAAGGAAAGGATGGGACTATTAAACATGTCCCCGGGGTATGCTGCGGAATGGTGTATAAAACAGATTTAATGCTCGTAATGGAGACCACCTGGATACTCGTCGTAGCCTTTCTCCTTCCCTGGCTGTTGCATCGTGAGTTCGGCAGGTCTACTGCCGGACAGGGTCTCTGGTGAACGGAGTCCTGTGGATAAGAAAAAAAGAAAAAGGAAATAGAATGACACACCTGGTGTGGTTGAGCCGCACTCTGGGCCTGTTGTGGTCGTGCCTGTCCCCCTATCCCCATGGTATCTCCAGAGCGTAATGATGTACACGAAGGACCAGTCTTGCAATTTTGCAAGGGATGGGGTTGGCGCCGCATTGCTACGCGTGTTCAGAACATGCCAGGTGGTCTTGTTGTATGTTACTCCAGGCGCGTTTAGCCGTGTCCGGTCGCTTAACGGCCGGACTCGAGAATTGCCTTAAGAGGCTGCTCTGTACTTTTGCCGCGAGAGCCGCTGTGTGTTCCTCCATTCGGAGGGAGCGTTCAGTATTTCTGTTGACCGTGATGACTCCTCGAGGGCCTGGCATTTTGAGCTTGAGGTATGCGTAGTGTGGCACCGCGTTGAACTTTGCAAACGCGGTCCGTCCGAGCAGAGCATGATAGCCGCTCCGGAACGGAACTATGTCGAAGATTAACTCCTCACTTCGGAAGTTATCCGGGGATCTGAAGACCACTTCAAGTGTAACTGAGCCTGTACAATTGGCCTCTACACCTGGTATGACGCCTTTGAAGGTCGTCTTTGTAGGTTTAATCCTTGAGGGGTCTATGCCCATCTTGCACACTGTATCCTGATAAAGCAGGTTCAGGCTGCTGCCGCCGTCCATCAGGACTCTAGTGAGGTGAAATCCATCGACGATTGGGTCTAAAACCAATGCGGTGAATCGGCCGTGGCGGATACTGGTGGGGTGGTCCCTTCGATCAAAAGTGATCGGGCAGGAGGACCATGGGTTGAACTTCGGGGTGACTGGCTCCATCGCAAATACGTCCCTGAGTGCATGCTTCCGCTCCCTCTTGGGTATGTGGGTTGCGTATATCATGTTCACCGTCCGCACTTGTGGGGGGAAACCTTTCTGTCCTCTATTGTTCGGCGGCCAGGTCTCTTCCTCGTCATCGCTGTGTAGCCCCTTGTCATTGTTTTCGGCAATTAACTTGCCTGCCTGCTTGAATACCCAACAATCCCTGTTGGTGTGATTTGCTGGCTTTTCGGGGGTGCCGTGTATCTGGCAAGAGCGGTCGAGTATTCGGTCCAAATTGGATGGACCCGGAGTAGTTCTTTTGAATGGCTTTTTTCGCTGACCGGGTTTGGAGCCTCTGAGTCGGGCGTTGACTGTTGTATCCTTAGTGTTATCGCCGTTAACACAGCGTTTGTTTTTGTTGCGACGCGAACTGCCATTGCGGTCCTTGGTGTCCGGACTGCCAGATTTTTTGCTGAGTTTGTTACTGCGGACTGCCAGAATTTTTGCTGAGGTCATGAGTGATGTGAGGGCTGCCATGGATTTCGGCTTTTCCTGTCCTAGGTGCTGGCAAGCCACTTGTCTTGGATGTTATGTTTGAAGGCTGCGAGGGTCTCTGCATCCGGAGAGTCGACGATTTGATTTTTCTTTGTTAAGAACCATGACCAGAATTGTCTGGCCGATTCGTCTGGCTGCTGAATTATGTGTCTTAGGTCATCGGCGTCTAGTGGTTGCACATATGTGCCCTGGAAGTTGTCAAGGAATGCGGCTTCCAGGTCCTCCCAACACCCAATTGATTCTACTGGCAAGCTGTTAAGCCAATGCCTGGCTGGTCCTTTAAGGTTGAGTGGGAGGTATTTGATGGCATGAAGATCATCGCCGCGGGCCATGTGGATATGATGGAGATAGTCTTCGATCCAAACCGTGGGGTCTGTTGTGCCATCATAGGATTCTATATTCACGGGTTTAAACCCTTCGGGGATTTGATGATCCAATACTTCATCTGTCAAGCATAGTGGGTGTGCGGCGCCTCTATATTGGGCTATATCACGACGTAGCTCAAGCGAGCTTTGTCTAGTGTGTTCGGCCCGGCCAGAGTTTATGTATCCGGCGCGACGGTTGTCGTCGCGTATCAAGGGGCGCCCACGCGATCCGTAGATCGATCTTGATTGTCTTGCCTTATCCTCCAATATGTCTCCCAAGTCCGGCGCATTCCCTCATGGCTTTGTACTTTTGGAGTGATGACGGGGTACGGTTTTAGTGTAGGGCCTAGAGGCCTCTCTGTCGCGGCCACGGGATGGTCGGTCAGCCATATTGTGCGCTGGTGATGCAGGTTTATAGCCTCCTCCTCTAATCGGGGGAGCAGCTTGTGTTTGGGGTAGCTTTTGGAGGGGCGTTCGAGTTCATGCTCTTCGGCCGCAAGGACTTCAGTCCATCTGTCGGCTAGGAGATCTTGATCAGCTCTAAGTTGTTGCTGCTTTTTCTTAAGGCTGTTCGCCGTGGCCATAAGCCTGCGTTTAAAATGCTCTTGTTCGACGGGATCCTCAGGCAAAATGAATTCGTCGTCGTCGAGGCTTGCCTCGTCTCTAGAGGGAAGCATGTAATTATCATTGAGGGAGTCCTGGACTAGGGGGTGTCCGGATAGCCAGACTATCATCGTCGGCCGGACTCCAAGACTATGAAGATACAAGATTGAAGACTTCGTCCCGTGTCCGGATGGGACTTTCCTTGGCGTGGAAGGCAAGCTTGGCGATACGGATATGTAGATCTCCTACAATTGTAACCGACTCTGTGTAACCCTAGCCCTCTCCGATGTCTATATAAACCGGAGGGTTTTAGTCCGTAGGACGAACAACCATTACAACAATCATACCATAGGCTAGCTTCTAGGGTTTAGCCTCCTTGATCTCGTGGTAGATCCACTCTTGTACTACCCATATCATCAATATCAATCAAGCAGGAGTAGGGTTTTACCTCCATCGAGAGGGCCCGAACCTGGGTAAAAACATCGTGTCCCTTGTCTCCTGTTACCATCCGCCTAGACGCACAGTTCGGGACCCCCTACCCGAGATCCGCCGGTTTTGACACCGACATTGGTGCTTTCATTGAGTGTTCCTCTGTGTCGTCACCGATAGGCTTGATGGCTTCTTCAATCAACAACAACGCAGTCCAGGGTGAGAATTTTCTCCACAGACAGATCATCGTGTTCGGCGGCTTTGCAGTGCGGGCCAATTCACTTGGCCATCTAGAGTAGATCGAAAGCTACGCCCCTGGCCATTAGGTCAAATTTGGAAGCCTAAACTTCACAGCTGACATCTGCAGAGATTTGATCTTTGATGGATTCGAGCCACAGCCGAGCGTGCCGCACTGTCACGACGGGCATGATTTAGCTCTGCCACCAGACAGTGCCCTGGAGGCCGCACATGAGTCTGCTCTGGCCCATAGTTCGAAGCAGACCGCGCAGATCGAGGACAGGTGGCTGGACACCGCCTCGGGAGCTGCAACTTCTACGACGATGGAGCCGAATACTGACCTTGTCCCTTATAAAGCTCGTGACTCCAAGGTGCCGGACTCCATGCCGGACTCCGAACCTCCTGCGCCCCTGCCAATCGAATCTGATTGGGCGCCGATCATGGAGTTCACCGCGGCGGACATCTTTCAGCACTCACCCTTTGGCGACATCCTAAATTTGCTAAAGCATCTCTCGCTATCAGGAGAGCCCTGGCCGGACTGCGGTCAGGATGGTTGGGATGCGGACGATGAAGAAATTCAAAGCCCACCAATCACCCACTTTGTAGCCACTGTCGACGATCTAACCGACATGCTAGACTACGACTCCAAAGACATCGACGGTATGGACGACGATGCCGGAGACGATCAAGAACTAGTGGCTACAGGGCACTGGAAGACCACCTCGTCATACGACATATACATGGTGGACACCCCAAAGGATGGGGACGGCGAAGAAGCAGCGGAGGCAGATTCCTCTAAGAAACAGCCCAAGCGCCGACGTCAGCGGCGCCGCTCTAAATCCCGCCACAGCAAGAATGGAGATTCCGGCACCGGAGATAATAACACCCCAGAGAGTGCCGAAGACAACCCCCTCCAGCAAGATTCAGCACAGGAGGACGGGAGAAGCCAGCCCTCGAGAGAGAGCGGCAGACGAGGAGGATGAAAATTACATGCCTCCCTCCGGAGACGAGGCAAGCCTCAACGACGACGAATTCGTCGTGCCCGAGGATCCCGTCGAACAAGAGCGTTTTAAACGCAGGCTAATGGCCACGGCGAACAGCCTAAAGAAAAAGCAGCAACAGCTTCGAGCTGATCAAGACCTGCTGGCCGACAGATGGACCGAGGTCCTCGCGGCCGAAGAGTATGAACTCGAACGCCCCTCCAAAAGCTACCCAAAACGCAAGTTGCTCCCCCGACTAGAGGAGGAAGCATACAAACCTTCATCACCAGCGCACAATACGGCAGACCGACCACCTCGTGGCCGCGACAGAGAGGCATCTAGGCCCTCCGCCAGAACCGTACCCCGGCACTGCTCGAAAAGCGCGAAGCCACGGGGGAATGCGCCGGACTTGCGGGATATATTGGAGGACAAGGCAAGACAATCCAGATCTATCTACGGATCACGTGGGCGCCCCACGGCCCACGACGACTACCGTCGCGCCGGATACAGCAACTCCGGCCGGGCCGAACACAGCAGACAACGCTCTCTTGAGCTACGTCGTGATATTGCTCAATATAGAGGCGCCGCACACCCACTATGCTTCACAGACGAAGTAATGGATCATCAAATCCCTGAAGGGTTTAAACCCGTGAACATTGAATCCTACGATGGCACAACAGACCCCACGGTTTGGATCGAAGATTATCTCCTTCATATCCATATGGCCCACGGCGACGATCTCCACGCCATCAAGTATCTCCCACTCAAGCTTAAAGGACCAGCTCGGCATTGGCTTAACAGCTTGCCCGCAGAGTCAATTGGGTGTTGGGAGGACCTGGAAGCCGCATTCCTCGACAACTTCCAGGGCACATATGTGCGACCACCAGACGCCGATGACCTAAGCCACATAATTCAGCAGCCAGACGAATCGGCCAGACAGTTCTGGACACGGTTCTTAACAAAGAAAAATCAAATCGTCGACTGTCCGGATGCAGAGGCCCTCGCAGCCTTCAAACATAACATCCGCGACGAGTGGCTGGCCCGGCACCTAGGACAGGAAAAGCCGAAATCCATGGCAGCCCTCACATCACTCATGACCCGCTTCTGTGCGGGAGAGGACAGCTGGCTAGCTCGCAGTAACAACCTCAGCAAAAATTCTGGCAGTCCGGACAACAAGGACCACAATGGCAGGTCGCGTCGCAACAAAAACAAACGCCGCGTTAACGGCGACAACACTGAGGATACGACAGTCAACGCCAGATTCAGAGGCTCTAAACCCGGTCACGGAAGAAGCCATTCAAAAGAACTACTCCGGGTCCGTCCAATTTGGACCGAATACTCGACCGCTCTTGCCAGATACATGGCACCCCCGAAAAGCCAGCTAACCACACCAACAGGGATTGTTGGGTATTCAAGCAGGCAGGCAAGTTAATTGCCGAAAACAATGACAAGGGGCTGCATAGCGATGATGAGGAAGAGACTCAGCCACCGAACAGTAGAGGACAGAAGGGTTTCCCCCACAAGTGCGGACAGTAAACATGATATACGCAACCCATATACCCAAGAGGGAGCGGAAGCATGCACTTAGGGACGTATATGCGATGGAGCCAGTCGCCCCGAAGTTCAATCCATGGTCCTCTTGCCCGATCACTTTCGATCGAAGGGACCACCCCACCAGTATCCGCCATGGCGGATTCGCCGCATTGGTTTTAGACCCAATCGTCGATGGATTTCACCTCACTGGAGTCCTGATGGACGGCGGTCGCAGCCTGAACCTGCTTTATCAGGATACAGTGCGCAAGATGGGCATAGATCCCTCAAGGATTAAACCTACAAAGACGACCTTTAAAGGCGTCATACCAGGTGTTGAGGCCAATTGTACAGGCTCAGTCACACTGGAAGTGGTCTTCGGATCCCCGGATAATTTCCGAAGCGAGGAGTTAATCTTCGACATAGTCCTGTTCCGCAGTGGCTATCACGCTCTGCTCGGACGAACCGCGTTTGCAAAGTTCAACGCGGTGCCGCATTATGCATACCTTAAGCTCAAGATGCCAGGCCCTCGTGGAGTCATCACGGTCAACGGAAATACTGAACGCTCCCTCCGAACAGAGGAACACACAGCGGCTCTCGCGATAGAAGTACAGAGCAGCCTTTGAAGGCAATTTTCGAGTCCGGCTGTTAAACGACCGGACATGGCCAAACGCGCCCGGAGTAACATCAATCCAGACCACCTGGCACGTTCCGAGCATGCATAGCAATGTGGCCCCAACCCCAGCCCTTGCATGATTGCAAGACAAGCTCTTCACGTACATCATTACGCTCTGGAGATACCATGGGCATAGGGGGAGGGGCACGACCACGACAGGCCCAGAGTGCGGCTTAACCACACCAGGGGCTCCCAAGTGTGTCGCTCTTTTTGTTTTTTATTTTTTCCACAGGACTCCGTTCACCAGAGGCCCTGTCCAGCAGTAGATCTGCCGAACTCACGATGCAACAGCCAGGGAGGGACAATGGCTACGACGAACACCCAGGTGGTCTCCATTATGAGCATTACATCTGTTTAATACACTATTCCGCAGCCTACCCCTGAAGGGAGACACTTTTAATAGTCCAACCCTTGCTTACCGCACTATTTGTATCGTTCTGCACCCATGGCAGAATTCCTCGAATAAACAATGCATCACTTTTGTTTATAATTGCATTTCTTTTTAACATATATGTTCATTTATGACATCTTGCACCCGTACATTTTGGTACGGCCGAATACACCAGGGGCTTATGTTCCCCGCATTATGGTGTGATAAGTCCGAACACTTTCACAAGTGCGGCACCCCGAACTTATAGCATTATATGCATCGGCTCCGAATCATGTCTTGGGTCAATAGTTGGGTTTGCCCGGCTCCCATGTTTTGGTACCTTACGTTCCGTTCTATCGGCTAAGGTAGCACTGGGAGAACCACTGCGATTGCGCCCCGGTTGAGCTGGGCGAGCGCCTCAGTGGAGAAAGCTAAAACTGACTGTCATGATAAGGCGAGAGCTGGTCGCTGTTCGAGAGGTCTTTTCGAGTCCCTAAAGACTTATGCCGCTTAGAGCGAGGAACCGGCTGTGTCCGGCCCAGGCGTGGATAGCGCCCCGAACTCGGTCTTCCGAATACTAGGGGCTTCGCCGAAATTTAAAATTATAGAATTCTATGGCTAAGTGAGAGTGTTCAAGCATTATAAGTCCGGTTGCCTTGTTCGTTGTGTTGAGCGCCTCCCTAGATGGACCCAAAAATGGAGCAAGAGTGCTCAAGTTTATCCCGAACACCCCAGCACTCGTGGCATGGGGGCTGAAGCCGACGACTTGCCATCTCTCAGATTTAATAAACGGCCGCACAGAAGGTAATATTTTAAATCAATAAGCGTTGCTTAGCGCATATGAACAAAGTTTTCAGCGCACAGGATAACACATTGCGAGTTTACTCAATAATTACATCTTTGGGGCACTCATCCGCAATCTTGCGGGCACCCTTCAGGACACTCTTATAGTACATTTCGGGCGTACGATACTCCTTGCCCGCTGGCGGCGCGTCCGTGATAAGCCTCTCAGCATCCAGCCTGCCCCAGTGCACCTTTGCGCGGGCAAGGGCCCGACGGGCACCTTCAATGCAGGCGGAGCGCTTGATGACTTCCACCCAGGGGCACGCATCCACCAGCCGCCGCACGAGGCCGAAGTAGCTCCCAGGCATGGCCTCTTCAGGCCACAGCCGGACTATGAGGCCCTTCATGGCCTGCTCGGCTACCTTGTGGAGCTCGACCAGCTGCTTCAGCTGGTCACTAAGGGGCACCGGATGTCCGGCCTCAGCATACTGAGACCAGAAGACCTTCTCCGTTGAGCTCCCCTCCTTGGCCCGGTAGAATGCGGCGGCATCGGACACGCTGCGAGGCAGATCTGCAAACGCCCCTGGAGAGCTCCGAATTCGGGTAAGTAACAGGTAATTCACATTCACATGCTTGCTTTGCATGAAAAATGCCTTACCCGCCGCTATTTTCTTCACCGCCTCAATCTCCTGGAGGGCCTTATGGGCCTCGGCCTTAGCGGCTTTGGCACTTTCAAGAGCCGAGGCAAGCTCGGACTCTCGAGTCTTCGAGTCGCGCTCCAAACTCTCATGCTTTTCCATGAGAGCCTGGAGCTCTTGCCGCACCTCCGCCACCCGCGCCTCCTGCTTCTCTCGCTCCGCTCGTTCCGCGGCCGCATTGCGTTCGGCCGCGGACACGGCCTCCTTCAGGGTCGCCACCTCGTTCGTGGCCCCTGCAGTGCCCACGTTATCCTTGTTATTTCTATTGCAACCAAAATCCTTTTCTGTAAGGTACAAATTTATTACGGTGTTACTCACCTTCTTTGTCCTCGAGCTGCTTCTTGGCAAGGCCGAGCTCGTTCTCGGACCGCTCGAGGTCTGCTTCAAAGCACCGACCTCCGCAGTCAGTGCGGCAGAGGTCAGCAGCGCAGCCTGCAAACCCATATTGACATAATTTTTAGAACTCCTGCATATATCTCTTTAGATCCTCAGTCCTGCTTTTCTTTCCGAACACCGAACTGAGCATCAGGGGCTACTGTCTATGCGGTATTACATTACATATTTTAAAACTTCTTACCTCAAAGCCTATTAAAAGGCTGTTGCAGGCTTCGGTCAGCCCGCTCTTGGCGAGCTGAACCTTCTGAATCACCGCACTCATAATAGTGCGGTGTTCTTCCTTGATGGAAGCGCCGTTGAGCGCCTCCAACAAGTTGTCCGGCGCCTCCGGTTGGACGGAGGATGCCGGTGTCACGGTCTTGCCCTTCTTACGAAGGGGCCGGCTGCCGGACTCCGGAACCACTGCGGGTTCCGGCATGGAGTCTGGTGCAAAGTCCGGGAGGCTACCTTGTGGCACCTCCGGAACCTCCTCCTGATGGGTCCCCTCCAGGGATCCCACCTCGGCGTCCTCAGCGTCGCGAGGGGTGGAGGCAGTCGGAATGGAATCTACATCCGACGGAGCCAAGGACCCGCTTGATGAAGTAGGAAGATCATCCTCGGCCGGACTACAGGTAGTGTGCGGCATTAGAAGGACACTGCGTGACACAAAATTATAAATCATTCAGGAATCCGGATACTTACGATCTTGCCGGAGGCTTGGCCCTTGTGGGCCACCCTTCGTCGCTGACATTGGCGTTGGCGGAGCTGTCCGGAGGAAGGGTCCTTCCCCTCTTGGACCCTTCAGCCTCCCCCGTTGGGGAAGCCTTCCTCTTCCTCTCTCCCCCTCCTGGGGAGAGTCCTCTTTCTCCTCCTCGTCTTCGGGGGAGGAGTCCGCCTCGGAGCCATCGGACGATGAGTCCGATATCACCTGGCGCCGGGAACTCCTTCGGGTTCCCGTGGCCTTCTTCTTGGCCTTCTTCTCCGGCACCACGTAAAGGGCCGGAACCAGCAACCCCGTAAAACGGGTGTCCGCTGGGTCTTCGGGAAGGGGAGCCCGACAGTATTCCTGTCCGGACGTCCTCTACCAGTCCTGTTAAAGGCATTGGGAGTTTTAAATCCCACATAGAGTCAAACTATGGAAGAAAATAAGTGTCCCATAGAGGATAACAAAGCTTACCTTGCCGGCCGGGCGCTTGGTGCTGAATCCGCGGTCTTCCGTCGCGGATGCGGGGGCTTCTCCGCCGTTGAACAGCACCCTCCATGCAGCTTCGTACGTCGTGTCGAAGAGCCCGCTCAGGGTCCGGTGCTGTGCCGGATCGAACTCCCACAAATTGAAGGCCCACTGTTAGCAGGGGAGAATCCGGCGGACAAGCATGACCTGGATCACATTGACAAGCCTAAGCTTCTTGTTCACCAAGGTCTGGAGACAGGACTGGAGTCATGTCAGCTCCTCCGAATTGCCCCATAGCAAGCCCTTCTCTTTCCAGGAGGAGAGCTGCATGGGGATACCAGATCTGAACTCGGGGACCGCTGCCCATTTAGGGTCACGCGGCTCGGTGATGTAGAACCACCCCGATTACCACCCCTTGACGGACTCCATGAAGGCCCCTCGAGCCAGGTGACGTTGGGCATTTTGCCCACCATGGCGCCTCCGCACTCCGCTTGGACGCCCTTCACTACCTTCGGCTTGACATTGAAGGTCTTGAGATACAAGCCGAAGTGGGGCCGGATGCAGAGGAAGGCCTCGCACACGACGATAAACGCCGAGATGTTGAGGATGAAGTTTGGCGCCAGATCGTGGAAATCCAGGCCGTAGTAGTACATGAGCACCTGGACGAAGGGATGAAGTGGGAAGCCCAGTCCGCGGAGGAAGTGGGGAAGGAATATGACCATCTCATGGGGCCTGGGGTGGGGATGAGCTGCCCCTCGTCGGGCAGCCGGTGCGTGATGTCGCTGGAAAGGTATCCGGCGCCGTGCAGCTTTTCGATGTGCCCCTCCGTAACGGAGGAGGCCATCCACTTGCCTCCCGCTCCGGACATGGCTGGAGAAGGTCAAGACAAGATGTGCGGACTTGGGCGCTGGAGCTCGAGTGGGCGGAGATGGATGAGCAAAGGAGGAAGAAGGCGTAGGAAAAAAGGTGGATCCTTATCCACTTATATACGGGCGGACGAAGACTATGCGTCCCCACCAGCCTAGTAAAACTCGCTTATCTCCCAAGCACCACCATCAATGGCGCGGTTGGGTTACCCACGTCCGTATTGATGGGAATCCCGGAATAAGGGGAACACGATCTCTGCTTCGACAAGACGTGCCAAGGAAACCGCTTCGCTAAACGCGCTGAGGTGGTATAATAAAATACGATTCAAGTAAAGGCTTGGTGGTGGTATGACGTCATGCCACAAAATACGTCAGCAGATTGAACTTGTGTACATATTATTCTCTCTACGGTGGAATGTGGAATTTATTTTGCAGAGCCGGACACTATCCTGGTGTTCACAATCTTCTATGAATTATTCGGAGGAGGAACCCGCCTTGCAATGCCGAACAATATGCGCGCCGGACTCATCGTCATTGAAGCCTGGTTCAGGGGATACTGAGGGAGTCCTGGACTAGGGGGTGTCCGGATAGCCGGACTATCATCATCGGCCGGACTCCAAGACTATGAAGATACAAGATTGAAGACTTCGTCCCGTGTCCGGATGGGACTTTCCTTGGCGTGGAAGGCAAGCTTGGCGATACGGATATGTAGATCTCCTACCATTGTAACCGACTCTGTGTAACCCTAGCCCTCTCCGGTGTCTATATAAACCGGAGGGTTTTAGTCCGTAGGACGAACAACCATTACAACAATCATACCATAGGCTAGCTTCTAGCGTTTAGCCTCCTTGATCTCGTGGTAGATCCACTCTTGTACTACCCATATCATCAATATCAATCAAGCAGGAGTAGGGTTTTACCTCCATCGAGAGGGCCCGAACCTGGGTAAAAACATCGTGTCCCTTGTCTCCTCTTACCATCCGCCTAGACGCACAGTTCGGGACCCCCTACCCGAGATCCGCCAGTTTTGACACCGACAATCATCCTCTACCTCTTCGTCTGCCGCTCTCTCATGAGGGCTGGCTTCTCCGTCCTCCTGTGCTGAATCTTGCTGGAGGGGGTTGTCTTTGGCACTGTCTGGTGTTTTATTATCTCCGGTGCCAGAATCTCCATTCTTGTTGTGGCGGGATTTAGAGTGGCGCCGCTGCCGCTGGCGCTTAGGCTGCTTCTTGGAGGAGTCTTCCTCCGCTGTTTCCCCGCCATTCCCATCCTTTTGGATGTCCACCATGTATATGTCATATGACGAGGTGGTCTTCCAGTGCCCAATAGGCGCTGGTTCTTGGTCATCTCCGGCATCGTCGTCCATATCGTCGATGTCTTCGGAGTCGTAGTCGGTTAGATCGTCGACAGTGGCTACAAAGTGGGTGGTGGGTGGGCTTTGAATTTCTTCGTCGTCCGCGTCCCAACCGTCCTGACCGTAGTTCGGCCAGGGCTCTCCTGATAACGAGAGATACTTTAGCGAATTCAGGATGTCGCCGAAAGGTGAGTGTTGAAAGATGTCCGCGGTGGTGAACTCCATGATCGGCGCCCAATCAGATTCGATTGGAGGGGGCGCGGGAGGTTCGGAGTCCGGCGAGGAGTCCGGCACCTCGGAGTCACGAGCCTCATAAGGGACTAGGTCGGTATTTGTCTCCATCGCCGTAGATGTGGCAACCCCCGAGGCGGTGTCTAGCCACCCGTCCTCGATCTGCTCAGCCGGCTCCGAATTGAGGATCGGAGCGGACTCGTGTGCGGCCTCCAGGGCACTGTCCGGCAGCAGAGCTAAGTCATGACCATCGTGGTAGTGCGGCGCGCTCGGCTGTGGCTCGAATCAATCAAACATCAAGTCTCCGCGGATGTCAGCCATGAAGTTCAGACTTCCAAATCTGACCTGATGGCCAGGCGCGTAGCTTTCAATCTTCTCCAGACTGCCAAGCGAATTGACCCGCAGTGCAAAGCCGGCAAATACGAAGATCTGTCCGGGGAGAAAAGTCTCACCCTGGACCGCGTCGTTGTTGATGATCGAAGGAGCCATCAGGCCTATCGGTGACGACACAGAGGAACTCTCAATGAAAGCACCAATGTCGGTGTCAAAACCGGCGGATCTTGGGTAGGGGGTCCCGAACTGTGTGTCTAGGCGGATGGTAACAGGAGACAAGGGACACGGTGTTTTTACCCAGGTTCGGGCCCTCTCGATGGAGGTGAAACCCTACTCCTGCTTGATTGATATTGATGATATGGGTAGTACAAGAGTGGATCTACCACGAGATCAAGGAGGCTAAACCCTAGAAGCTAGCCTATGGTATGATTGTTGTTGTCGTGTCCTACGGACTAAAACCCTCCGGTTTATATAGACACCGGAGAGGGCTAGGGTTACACAGAGTCGGTTACAATGGTAGGAGATCTCAATATCCGTATCGCCAAGCTTGCCTTCCACGCCAAGGAAAGTCCCATCCGGACACGGGACGAAGTCTTCAATCTTGTATCTTCATAGTCTTGGAGTTCGGCCGATGATGATAGTTCGGCTATCCGGACACCCCCTAGTCCAGGACTCCCTCACTTGCCATTGGAGAAGTGCTTAGCTTTGGGTTCAATCTTGCGGTGTCCTTACCCAGTGACAGATAGTGCTGTAAGGCACGTATTGTATTGTTGCCATCGAGGATAACAAGATGGGGTTTAGATCATATTGCATGAGTTTATCCCTCTACATCGTGTCATCTTGCTTAATGTGTTACTCTGTTATTATGAACTTAATACTCTAGATGCAGGCAGGAGTCGGTCGATGTGTGGAGTAATAGTAGTAGATGCAGGCATGAGTCGGTCTACTTGTTATGGACGTGATGCCTATATACATGATCATGCCTAGATAATCTCATAACTATGCTCTTTTCTATCAATTGCTCGACAGTAATTTGTTCACCCACTGTAATACTTATGCTATCTTGAGAGAAGTCACTAGTCAAACCTATGGTACCTGGGTCTATCTCTTATCATATTTTCTTTCAATCTACTTTTATTTGCGTCTTTACTTTTTGCATCTATATTATAAATACCGAAAATATATTTATCTTATCATACTATCTTTATTAGATCTCACTTTCGCAAGTGGCCGTCAAGGGATTGCCAACCCCTTTATTGTGTTGGTTGCGAGTTTTTGTTTGTGTAGGTGCGTGGGACTTTTGAGGAGCCTCCTACTGGATTGATACCTTGGTTCTCAAAACTGAGGGAAATACTTACGCTACACTTGCTGCATCACCCTCTCCTCTTCGAGGAAAACCAACGCAAGCTCAAGACGTAGCAATGTTGTGATGTGATATGGTGAAGACGTGATGAGATATAAGTCATTGTATGAGATGATCATGTTTTGTTGAAGTTATCGGCAACTGGCAGAAGCCTTATGGTTGTCTCTTTGTTGCATAAGATGCAAGCGCCAAATAATTGCTTTACTTTATCGCTATGCCATAGCAATAGTTAGCGAGACGACCATGTGACGACATATTGATATAGATCAAGATGATGGAGATCATGGTATCATGCCGGTGACGATGGAGATCATGACGATCCTTTGGAGATGGAGATCAAAGGCACATGATGATGATGACCATATCATGTCACATATTTTTGATTGCATGTGATGTTTATCTTTTATACATCTTATTTTGCTTAGTTCGACGGTAGCTTTATAAGATGATCCCTTACTAAAATTTCAAGGTATAAGTGTTCTCCTTGAGTATGCACCGTTGTGACAGTTCTTCGTGCTGAGACACCACATGATGATCGGGTGTGATAAGCTCTACGTTCGAATACAATGGGTGTAAGACAGTTTTGCACACGCAAAATACTCGGGTTAAACTTGACGAGCCTAGCGTATGGAGATATGGCCTCGGAAAATTGGAGGCTGAAAGGTCGAGCGTGAATCATATAGTCAACATAATGATGTTCACCATTGAAAACTACTCCATCTCACGTGATGATCGGAGATGGTTTAGTTGATTTGGATCACGTGATCACTTAGATGATTAGAGGGATGTCTATCTAAGTGTGAGTTCTTAAGTAATATGATTAATTGAACTTTAATTTATCATGAACTTAGTCCTGATAGTATTTTGCAAATAATGTTGTAGATCAATAGCTCGCGTTGTTGCTTCCCTATGTTTTATATGTGTTCTTAGAGAAAACTAAGTTGAAAGATGATAGTAGCAATGATGCGGACTGGGTCCATGATCTGAGGTTTATCCTCATTACTGCACAGAAGAATTATGTCCTTGATGCACCGCTAGGTCACAAACCTATTGCAGGAGCAGATGCAGACGTTATGAACGTTTGGCTAGCTCAATATGATGACTACTTGATAGTTTAGTGCACCATGCTTAACGGCTTAGAATCGGGACTTCAAAGATGTTTTGAACGTCATGGACCATATGAGATGTTCCAGGAGTTGAAGTTAATATTTGAAGCAAATATCCGAGTTGAGAGATATGAAGTCTCCAACAAGTTCTATAGCTAAAAGATGGAGGAGAATTGCTCAACTAGTGAGCATGTGCTCAGATTGTCTGGGTAATCTTCCAGATAAGATAGTGATTGACAGAGTTCTCTACTCACCATCACCCAGTTACTAGAACTTCGTGATGAACTATAGTATGCAAGGGTTAACAAAAATGATTCCCGAGCTCTTCATGATTCTGAAATGGACGAAGGTAGAAATCAAGAAAAAGTATCAAGTTTTGATGATTGACAAGACCACTAGTTTCAAGAAAGGAAACTTCATGTAGAATGGCAAGCAAGTTGTCACTTCCATGAAGAAGCCCGAAGCTAGACTAAAGCCTGAAACTGAGTGCTTCAACTACCAAGGAAATGGTCACTAGAAGCAGAAATACCCTGAATGTTTGGTGGATAAGAAGGATGGCAAAGTGAACAAGGGTATATTTGATATACAGGTTATTGATGTGCACCTTACTAGTGTTTATAGTAGCCCCTGGGTATTTGATACTTGTTCAGTTGCTAAAAATTAGTAACTCGAACCAGGAGTTACAGAATAAACATAGACTAGTTGAGGGTGAAGTGACGATGTGTGTTGGAAGTGGTTCCAAGATTGATATGATCATCATCGCACACTCCCTATACTTTCGGGATTAGTGTTAAACCTAAATAAATGTTATTTGGCGTTTGCGTTGAGCATTAATATGATTTGATCATGTTTATTGCAATACGGTTATTCATTTAAAGTCAGAGAATAATTGTTGTTCTGTTTACATGAATAAAAACTTCGATGGTAATACACCCAATGAAAATAGTTTGTTGTATCTCGATCGTAGTGATACACATATGCATAATATTGATGCCAAAAGATGCAAAGTTGATAATGACAGTGCAACTTATTTGTGGCACTGCCGTTTGGGTCATATCGGTGTAAAGCGCATGAAGAAACTCCATAAAGATGGATTTTTGGAATCACTTGGTTATGAATCATCTGATGCTTATGAACCATGCCTTTTGGGAAAAATGACTAAAACTCCGTTCTCCGGAACAATGGAACGAGCTACTGACTTGTTGGAAATAATACATACCGATGTATGCGGTCCAATGAGTGTTGATGCTCGTGGCGGGTATCGTTATTTTCTGACCTTCACAAATGATTTGAGCAGATATGGGTATATCTACTTGATGAAACATAAGTCTGAAACATTTGAAAAATTCAAAGAATTTCAGAGTGAAGTGGAAAATCATCGTAACAAGAAAATAAAGTTTATACGATGTGATCGCAGAGACGAATATTTGAGTTACGAGTTTGGCCTTCATTTAAAACAATGTGGAATAGTTTCACAACTCACGCCACATGGAACACCACAGCATAATGGTGTGTACGAATGTCGTAATCACACGTTATTAGATATGGTGTGATCTATGATGTATCTTACCTATTTACCACTATCGTTTTGGGGTTATAAATAGAGACAACTTCATTCACTTTAAATAGGGCACCATCAAAATACGTTGAGACGACGCCTTATGAACTGTGGTTTGGCAAGAAACCAAAGTTGACGTTTCTTAAAGTTTGGGGCTGCGATGTTTATGTGAAAAAGTTTCAACATGATAAGCTCGAACCCAAATCGAAGAAGTGCATCTTCATAGAATACCCAAAGGAAACTGTTGGGTACACCTTCTATCACAGATCCGAAGGCAAAATATTCGTCGCTAAGATGCATCCTTTCCAGAGAAGGAGTTTCTCTCGAAAGAAGTGAGTGGAAGGAAAGTAGAACTTGATGAGGTAATTGTACCTTCTCCCGAATTGGAAAGTAGTTCATCACAGAAATCAGTTCCAGTGATTCCTACACCAATTAGTGAGGAAGCTAAGGATGATGATCGTGAAACTTCTGATTAAGTTACTACAGAACCTCGTAGATCTTCCAAAGTACAGTCCGCACTAGAGTGGTACGGTAATTCTGTTTTGGAAGTCATGTTACTAGACCATGATGAACCTACGATCTAGGATGAAGTGATGATGAGCCCAGATTCCGCAAAATGGCTTGAAGGCCATGAAATCTGAGATGGGATCCATGTATGAGAACAAAGTGTGGACTTTGGTGGACTTGCCCGATGATTGGCAAGCCATAGAAAATAAATGTATCTTCAAGAGGAAGACATACGCTGATAGTAGTGTTACTATCTACAAAGCTCGACTTGTTGCAAAAAGTTTTTTCGACAAATTCAAGGTGTTGAATACGATGAGATTTTCTCACTCATATCGATGCTTAAGTCTATCCGAATCATGTTAGCAATTGCCACATTTTATGAAATCTGGAAAATGGATGTCAAAATTGCAATCCATAATGGATTTATTAAGGAGGAGTTGTATATGATGGAACCAGAAGGTTTTGTCGATCCTAAAGGTGCTAAAAAAGTGTGCAAGCTCCAGTGATCCATCTATGGACTAGTGCAAGCATCTCGGAGTTGGAATATACGCTTTGATGAGTTGATCAAAGCATATACTTTTATACAAACTTGCGGTGAAGCCTGTATTTACAATAAAGTGAGTGGGAGCACTACAACCTTTCTGATAAGTATATGTGAGTGACATATTGCTGATTGGAAATGATGTAGATTTTCTAGAAAGCATAAAGGAGTATTTGAAAGGAGTTTTCAAACAAAGACCTAGGTGAAGCTGCTTACACATTGACCATCAAGATCTATAGAGATAGATCAAGACGCTTGATAAGATTTTTCAATGAGTACATACCTTGATAAGATTTTGAAGTAATTCAAAATGGAACAGTCAAAGAAGGTGTTCTTGGTTATGTAGCAAGTTGTGAAGTTGAGTAAGACTCAAAACCCAACTATGGCAGAAAATAGAAAGAGAATGAAAAGGCATTCCCTATGCCTCAGTCATAGGTTCTATAAAATATGCTATGCTCTGTACCAGACTTATTGTATACCTTGCTCTGAGTTTGGCAAGGGAGTACAATTTTGATCTAAGAGTAGATCACTGGACATCGGTCAAGAATATTCTTAGTGAGGACTAAGGAAATATTTCTCGATTATGGAGGTAATAAAAGAGCCCATCGTAAAGAGTTACATCGGTGCAAGCTTTTACACCAATCCAGATGACTCTAAGTCTCAATCTGGATACATATTGAAAATGGGAGCAATTAGCTAGAGTAGCTTCGTGCGCAGAATTGTAGACATAGAATATTTGCACAATACATACGGCTCTAAATGTGACAGACCCGTTGACTAAACTTCTCTCACGAGAAAAACATGATCATACCTTAGTACTCTTTAGGTGTTACTCACATAGCGATGTGAACTGGATTATTGACTCTAGTAAACCATTTGGGTGTTGATCACATGACGATGTGAACTATGGGTATTAATCACATACATATGTGAATATTGGTGTTAAATCACATGGTGATGTGAACTAGATTATTGACTCTAGTGCAAGTGGGAGACTGAAGGAAATATTCCCTAGAGGCAATAATAAAGTTATTATTTATTTCCTTATTTCATGATAAATTTTTATTATTCATGCTAGAATTGTATTAACTGAAAACTTAGCACATGTGTGAATACATATACAAACATAATGTCACTAGTATGCCTCTGCTTGACTAGCTCGTTGAATCAAAGATGGTTAAGTTTCCTAGCCATAGACATGAGTTGCCATTTGATTAATGGGATCACATCATTGGAGAATGATGTGATTGACTTGACCCATTCTGTTAGCTTAGCACTTGATCGTTTTAGTTTACTGCTATTGCTTTCTTCATGACATATACATGTTCCTATGTCTATGAGATTATGCAACCCCCGATTACCGAAGGAACACTTTGGGTGCTACCAAACGTCACAACGTAACTGGGTGATTATAAAGGTGCTCTACAGGTGTTTCCGATGGTACTTGTTGAGTTGGCATAGATTGAGATTAGGATTTGTTACTCCGATTTTCGGAGAGGTATCTCTAGGCCCTCTCGGTAATGCACATCACTATAAGCCTTGCAAGCAATGTGACTAATGAGTTAGTTGTGGGATGATGCATTACGGAACGAGGAAAGAGACTTGCCGGTAACGAGATTGAACTAGGTATTGAGATACCGACGATCGAATCTCGGGCAAGTAACATACCCATGACAAAGGGAACAACGTATGTTGCTATACGGTTCGACCGACAAATATCTTCGTAGAATATCTATTAGACAATTTGGGCATCCAGGTTCCGCTATTAGTTATTGACCAGAGAGGTGTCTCGGTCATGTCTACATAGTTCTCGAACCCGTAGTGTTGAGGATATAACTACTGAGTATAAACCGCCCAGGAGGGGCCGGTTCACGCTCAACCATACCGAAGTCCATGAAGATAAGAAGATGGCGCTTTACTAATGAAGCTTAGAGGCCCAAGCCTGGGGGCGGATTAGGGCCCATAGCGGTAAACCGCCATAGTTGTATACTTGTATAATAAGTTAGGGAAAGGAAGAGACCGAGCCGAACACTTGTATGAGTCGGCCTCGGAACTCTGTAAACCTGCCGGGCGTCAACCTGTGTATATAAAGGGACGACCCGGTAGCGGTTCAGGAACAACAGACAAGAACTCGAGGCCCAGGCTAGCATCTTTGCTCCCTGTTCATCAAAACCCCAATAATCCCATCACAAACTAGACGTAGGCTTTTACCTTCATCGAAGGGGCCGAACTAGTATAACTATCGTGTCCCTTGTCCGGTTTAACCCCTTCAGGCTAACCTCATTGCGATGGCTCCACGACAAAGTCCTTCTGCTAGGACATCTGACGTGATATTTCCATGACAGTTGGCGCCCACCGTGGGGCTATAGCACGATGGTTTCGAGTTCTTGAAGGGAAACTTTGAAGGACTCAATGGGTAAGTGGTTGGCCGGATGACCAAGAGTCGTGGCGGCAAGCTCTACATCGACGATGCAGGCTGGGGCCCTGAGGCTAGCTCAATAGAGTATGGGTACCGGGTCCCCTTCGGCGGAATTCACGTTTTCATTGGCAAGATCGGCGAACCGGGCCCTGAGCCGGACATCTTCACCGACCTCATCGAGACGGCTCAACGTGCGAGTCCTGCTCAGGTTCAGCCTGCCATGAAACATGCGTTCGTAGGATTCATCCATGGCACGGAATCTGAACTGGTGTCTGACGATGAGACGGCCGTTTACTCAGATGGTGAATCGTCCACTGGCGAAACCAAGTCGCTATACCAATTTGCACGATTGCCGGTTTGAGGGATACTCCGATGGCGACAGTATTCCGGGTCCCCTTGAACCGCCAAACCGGGTCGCGATCTTCATGGTTGGTACGCAGCCCACCGTGCAATCTTCATCTACAACAACAATGGTCTCCGGATCGGTAGCCGCGACAGGAGGCCCGGTGCGCCGGCTGGATCAAGTTCTTGCAGGTTTATTGGACGATTGGACGGCGCTGTTGACGACAGCGGTAACTCCGGAGACTCAGGTTCAGCATAATGCAGATGTTGCAAAGTTAAAGGATCAGATAGTTCAGGCCAAGGAGGACTTGGCAGCTGAGGAGGCCAGGATGGATGAGGAACGGGCCGCTTTAGGTGCCCGATCGCAGGAAATCCAAGCGCAGAATTACCGACTTATGTTGGATCAGAACGCATCAAACAAAATTATGAGAAGGAAGTACCGGTCTCGACTACCACACATTTACGAGGGTCTGAATCTCTTCAGTACGCCGGGAGCTGGGCCTAGCAATCCGACAGGAGTAAACTGGACTGAAGCACCTGGGGCAGCGCCGGATCAGCCACGGGTGATGGACCCGCCTCGGCGGACGGACAACCCGCCACAGTATGTGACAACACCGCCGGGTCACTTTTCCAGTCCTTTGGATAACATGATTGCAGCAGCGTCACATTTGGCGGCTATTCCGATGGAGGGTGATTCCTTAGCAGCAATCAAGACTCGACGGGCCAGGGATCTTCTTCAAACTACCGTTGTTCAGCAACAGGCTTATTCCTACAGCCGAGACAAAATACATTCAACCCCCCGTCCGAGTAAGAGTTATAGCAGGCACATGGATGAGCCGGCCGTGTCAAGCAGTGCGCGGTGGCGAGATGTGCCTCGATGGGCTAATATGGCGAACGGTGGTCGGAATGCTCAGGACGTAGTGGATAATGGCAGAGCGTGAAGGGAGGCCGCTTTAACGGCACAGTACGCCGGTCATCATCAACCCGCCCCGGTTCAGCCAACAGCATCAATAGAGCGAGGGACAGGGATTTCGTTCACCTCTTGGGGAGTGCCGTGTCTCATCCCGGCTCTCCGGAATGTGCGGCTGCCCAAGGATTTCAAAGGGCCACGCAAGGTGCCTAATTACACCGCTGATCAGCCCCCCGAGGCGTGGGCTGAAAGTTATGAGATGGCAATGGAGATGCTGGATGCAGATGAAGTGGCATGTGCAAAATACTTCACCATGATGTTGGAAGGAACGGCCCGCACTTGGTTAAAAATCTTGACCGCCAACTCCATCGGATCGTGGGACCAATTGAAGGCCAAGTTCATAGCAAACTTCAAAGATACGTGCAAACAACCTATGTCCATTGTGGATTTAGATGCCTGTGTCCAAGGAGAGAACGATTCAACAACTCATTGGGTACACCGGGTTTCAGAAGTTTTGCATTCGTCGGACCGTATCAATGCTGACACGACGATCGTAACGTTGGAGCGTAATTTCCGGTTTAAGTCATTGAAAATGAAGTTGGGACGACTCAAGCGCCACTGCAATGATATGGGAACACTTATGGCGGCTCTGGTTAAGTATGCTGATTTTGATAACACCAAAGACCCTGATTCTGATGAAGAGAAACAGGAGAAGGGAAAGAAGAATGCCAGTTCAAAATGATAGCATAATCAGGCGAGCCAGGGAAATAGTGGTAAGCATAAAGCGAATAATTCCAATTTTGTGGCTAACACCAATGTGTAGAGGAATGAATCTGGAACGCCTATTAAACCAACCCTTCCCAAAGCACGGGACAAAGGAGGCTCAGGCCACACACCTTTGGAAGGATTGCCACATCATGAGGGAGTTCAAAAATTCCGATCTTTTTTGGTATGATCAGGGTCCATCTGGTGGTTCTGGTCCAGGATTCCATGGGCCGGGTTACGGTGGTGGCGGTTCAAGCTCAGGGTTTCAGAATAATCAGGGCAATCAGAACAACCAAGGTGGTAACCATCAACAGGGTAATCAGGGGAGTCAACAGCATTCGGGTTATCAGAGCAACCCAAAGCAGTTAAACGACAGACAGTATCATGTCTTCAATACTAGCTTGTGCAAGCGTGATCAGAAGCTCCATAAAAGGGCAATAAACTCTATTGAACCGGCGGTGCCCCGTTATCTACGTTGGTCTGAGCAGCCTATTGTCTGGAGCAGGGAGGATCACCCGCCCCGGGTTGACAATCCGGGTCACCTGGCTTTCGTAGTTGCACCTCAGGTGGGAGGATATAAGTTCACCAAGGTACTCTTGGACGGAGGGAGCAGTATCAATATCTTGTACTATGAAACCTTCCAACGTATCGGGTTGACAGATAAGAATCTTAGACCGTCAAACACCGTTTTTCACGGAGTGGTGCCTGGCAAATCGGCTTTCCTAGTTGGTAAGATAGCTCTGGAGGTGGTTTTCGGAGATGATCATGACTCACGGTCCGAGACACTGACCTTTTAAGTAGTCAAGATCAGAAGTCCGTACCATGC
Source organism: Triticum aestivum (assembly GCF_018294505.1). NCBI lineage: Eukaryota > Viridiplantae > Streptophyta > Magnoliopsida > Poales > Poaceae > Triticum > Triticum aestivum. The sequence goes on along the minus strand of NC_057801.1, from coordinate 825,673,686 downwards.
TTTATTTGGACGGCCGGTTTATGCTAAGTTTATGGCAAGGCTGTGTTATGTTTATCTGCAGCTCAAGATGCCGGGTCACAAAGGGACCATCACGGTTCATGGCAGCCATAAGATTGCTCTGGAGTGTGAGAAAAGAGATGCAACATATGCTGAATCGGTTTGTGCAATGGAGGATTTAAAGTTCTATAAGGACAATGTTGATCCGACAGACATGACTTCCTTGAAGAAGCCTTCTACAGAACATGATCCGACCCTGAAGTTCAAACCGGCTGATGAAACTAAACTTGTTGATTTCATTCCTGGCGATTCATCCAAGCAATTTAGTATCAGCACAAATCTGGATCCAAAATAGGAAAGCGCGCTCATCGAGTTCATCCATGAGAACTGAGACATTTTTGCATGGAAGGCTTCTGACATGCCAGGTGTACCGAGGGAACTCGTTGAGCACACTCTCAATATTTAAACCGGTCAAACATTTCCTTCGCCGCTTCAACGAGGAATGACGCAAGGCCATTAGAGAAGAGGTAGCCCGTCTGTTGGCTGCTGGTTTTATTGTCGAAGTATTTCACCTAGAGTGGTTGGCTAATCCGGTGCTGGTGCTTAAGAAAAACGGCACTTGGCGTATGTGTGTGGATTACACAGATTTGAATAAAGCTTTCCCAGCCGATCCCTTCGCCCTCCCTCGTATTGATCAAATCATTGATGCTACGGCGGGTTGTGAGCGTTTGAGTTTTTTGGATGCGTATTCTGGCTATCATCAGATCAAAATGGCAGTTAAGGACCAGGAGAAGACAGGTTTCATTACTCCCTTTGGAGCCTTCTGCTATGTATCCATGCCCTTTGGGCTCAAGAGTGCCCAAGCAACTTATCAACGTTGCGTGCAGAATTGTCTTCATACTCAGATTGGGCGCAATGTTCATGCTTATGTGGACGATATTGTGGTCAAGTCCAGGAAAGCAGAGACACTCATATCTGATTTGCGAGAAACCTTTGATCATTTGAGAGTCTATAAAATGATGCTCAATCAGCTAAATGTGTTTTTGGTGTTCCGGCAGGCAAGCTCTTAGGCTTTCTGGTGTCTAACAGAGGCATTGAGGCTAATCCGGAAAAGATCAAGGCAATTACATTCCTGGCTAAACCGGCGTGTATCAATGATGTTCAGTGACTGGCAGGTCGTATTGCAGCTTTGAGCCGGTTTATCAGCCGTTTGGGAGAAAAGGCAATTCCTCTGTATCAGATGTTGAAGAAAACCTACAATTTTGTTTGGAGTGATGCACCTGATGCGGTGTTTGAGGTCTTGAAGCGACAGTTAGCTGAACCGCCAGTTCTTGCTGCTCCCATTGATAAGGAGCCACTACAAGCTAGCCTATGGTATTGTTGTAATGGTTGTTCGTCCTACGGACTAGAACCCTCCGGTTTATATAGACACCGGAGAGGGCTAGGGTTACATAGAGTCGGTTACAATGGTAGGAGATCTACATATCCGTATCGCCAAGCTTGCCTTCCACGCCAAGGAAAGTCCCATCCGGACACGGGACGAAGTCTTCAATCTTGTATCTTCATAGTCTTGGAGTCCGGCCGGTGATGATAGTCCGACTATCCGGACACCCCCTAGTCCAGGACTCCCTCAGTAGCCCCTGAACCAGGCTTCAATGACGATGAGTCCGGCGCGCATATTGTTCGGCATTGCAAGGCGGGTTCCTCCTCCGAATAATTCATAGAAGATTGTGAACACCAGGATAGTGTCCGGCTCTACAAAATAAGTTCCACATACCACCGGAGAGAGAATAATATGTACACAAGTTCAATCTGCTGACGTATTTTGTGGCATGACGTCACACCACCACCAAGCCTTTACTTGAATTGTTTTTTATTGTACCACCTCAGCGCGTTTAGCGAAGCGGTTTCCTTGGCACGTCTTGTCGAAGCAGAGATCGTGTTCCCCTTATTCCAGGATTCCCATCAATACGGACGTGGGTAACCCAACCGCGCCATTGATGGTGGCTCTTGGGAGATAAGTGAGTTTTACCAGGCCGGTGGGGACGCATAGTCTTCGTCCGCCCATATATAAGGGGATAGGGATCCGCCTTTTTTACCTACGCCTTCTTCCTCCTTTGCTTATCCATCTCCGCACACTCGAGCTCCAGCGCCCAAGTTCGCACATCTCGTCTCACCCTTCTCCAGCCATGTACGGAGCGGGAGGCAAGTGGATGGCCTCCTCCGTTACGGAGGGGCACATCGAGAAGCTGCGCGGCGCCGGATACCTCTCCAGCGACATCGCGCTCTGGCTACCCGACGAGGGGCAGCTCATCCCCACCCCCAGGCCTCATGAGAGGGTCGTATTCCTTCCCCACTTCCTCCGCGGACTGGGCTTCCCACTTCATCCCTTCGTCCGGGGGCTCATGTACTACTACCGCCTGGACTTCCACGATCTGGCGCCAAACTTCATCCTCAACATCTCGGCGTTTATCGTCGTGTGCGAGGCCTTCCTCTGTATCCAGCCCCACTTCGGCTTGTGGCTAAAGACCTTTAATGTCAAGCCGAAGGTGGTGAAGGGCGTCCAAGCGGAGTGCGGAGGCGCCATGGTGGGCAAAATGCCCAACGTCATCTGGCTCGAGGGTGCCTTCGTGGAGTCCGTCAAAGGGTGGTAATCGGGGTGGTTCTACATCACCGAGCCGCGTGACCCTAAATGGGCAGCGGCCCCCGAGTTCAGATCTGGTATCCCCATGCAGCTCACCTCCTGGAAAGAGAAGGGCTTGCTATGGGGTAGTTCGGAGGAGCTGACAGGACTCCAGTCCTGTCTCCAGACCCTGGTGAACAAGAAGCTTAATCTTGTGAATGTGATCCAGGCCATGGTCGTCCGCCGGATTCTCCCCTGCCAGCAACGGGCCTTCAATTTTTGGGAGTTTAATCCGGCACTGCACTGGACCCTGAGCGGGCTCTTCGACACGACATACAAAGCTGCCTGGAGGGTGCTATTCAAGGGCGGAGAAACCCCCGCATCCGCAACTGAAGATCGCGGATTCAGCACGAAGCGCCCGGCCGGCGAGGTAAGCTTTGCTATCCTTTATGGGACACTTATTTCTTTCATAGTTTGACTCTACGTGGGATCTAAAACTCCCAATGCCTTTAACAGGACTAGCAGAAGACGTCCGGACAGGTCAACTGTCCGGCTCCCCTTCCCGAAGACCCAACGGACACCCGTTTGACGGGGCTGCTGGTTCCGGCCCTTTACGTGGTGCCGGAAAAGAAGGCCAAGAAGAAGGCCACGGGAACCCGAAGGAGTTCCCGGTGCCAGGTGGTGTCGGACTCATCGTCCGATGGCTCCGAGGCGGACTCTTCTCCCGAAGACGAGGAGAGAAAGAGGACTCTCCCCAGGAGGAGGGAGAGAAGAAGAGGAAGGCTTCCCCAACGAGGGAGGCCGAAGGGTCCAAGAGGGGAAGGATCCTTCCTCCGGACAGCTCTACCAACGCCGACGACAGCGACGAGGGGTGGCCCTCAAGGGCCAAGCCCCCGGCAAGATCGTAAGTATCCGGATTCCTGAATGATTTATAATTTCTCATTTTTGCCACACAGTGTCCTTCTAATGCCGCATACAACCTGTAGTCCGGCCGAGGACCATTTTCCCGCTTCTTCGAGCGGGTCCTTGGCTCCGTCGGATGTGGATTCCATTCCGACCGCCTCCACCCCTCGTGATGCTAAGGACGCCGAGGTGGGATTCCAGGAGGGGACCCGCCAGGAGGGGGAGGCTCCGGAGGTGCCACAGGGCAACCTCCCGGACTTCGCACCGGGCACTGCACCGGAACCCGCAGTGGTTCCGGAGTCCGGCAGGCGGCCCCTTTGTAAGAAGGGCAAGACCGTGACACCGTCAGCCTCCGTCCAACCGGAGGCGCCGGACATCTTGTTGCAGGCACTCGACGGCGCTTCCATCGAGGAAGAACACCGCACTATCATGAGTGCGGTGATTCAGAAGGTTCAGCTTGCCAAGAGTGGGCTGACCGAAGCCTGCAGCAGCCTTCTAACAGGCTTTGAGGTAAGAAGTTTTAAAATATGTAATGTAGTACCGCATAGACAATAGCCCCTGATGCTCGGTTCGGTGTTCGGAAAGAAAAGCCGGACTGAGGATCTAAAAAAGATATACGCAGGAGTTCTAAAAATTATGTCAATATGGGATTGCAGGCTGCGTTGCTGACCTCTGTCGCATTGACTGCGGAGGTCGGTGCTTTGAAGCAGGACCTCGAGCGGTCCGAGAACAAGCTCGGCCTTGCCAAGAAGCAGCACGAGGACAATGAAGGTGAGTAACACCGTATTAAATTTGTACCTTACAGAAAAGGATTTTGGTTGCAATAGAAATAACAAGGATAACGTGGGCACTGCAGGGGCCACGAACGAGGTGGCGACCCTGAAGGAGGCCGTGTCCGCGGCCGATCGTAATGCGGCCGCGGAACGAGCGGAGCGAGAGAAGCAGGAGGCGCGGGTGGCGGAGGTGCGGCAAGAGCTCCAGGCTCTCATGGAAAAGCATGAGAGTTTGGAGAGCGACTCGAAGACTCGAGAGTCCGAGCTTGCCTCGGCTCTTGAGAGTGCCAAAGCCGCTAAGGCTGAGGCCCATAAGGTCCTCTAGGAGATTGAGGCGGTGAAGAAAATAGCGGCGGGTAAGGCATTTTTCATGCAAAGCAAGCATGTGAATGTGAGTTACCTGTTACTTACCCGAATTCGGAGCTCTCCGGGAGCGTTTGCAGATCTGCCTCGCAGCGTGTCCGATGCCGCCGCTTTCTACCGAGCCGAGGAGGGGAGATCAACGGAGAAGGTCTTCTGGTCTTAGTATGCTGAGGCCGGACATCCGGTGCCCCTTAGCGACCAGCTGAAGCAGCTGGTCGAGCTCCACAAGGTAGCCGAGCAGGCCATGAAGGGCCTCATAGTCCGGCTGTGGCCTGAAGAGGCCATGCCTGGGAGCTACTTCGGCCTTGTGCGGCGGCTGGTGGATGCGTGCCCCTCGGTGGAAGTCATCAAGCGCTCCGCCTGCATTGAAGGTGCCCGTCGGGCCCTTGCCTGCGCAAAGGTGCACTGGGGCAGGCTGGATGCTGAGAGGCTTCTGACGAACGCGCCGCCGGTGGGCAAGGAGTATCGTATGCCCGAAATGTATTATAAGAGTGTCCTGAAGGGTGCCCGCAAGATTGCGGATGAGTGCCCCAAAGATGTAATATTTGAGTAGACTCGCAATGTGTTATCCTGTGCGCTGAAAACTTTGTTCATATGTGCTAAGCAACGCTTATTAATTTAAAATATTACCTTCTATGCGCTAAGCAACGCTTATTAATTTAAAATATTACCTTCTCTGAGAGATGGCAAGTCGTCGGCTTGAGCCCCCATGCCACGAGTGTTGGGGCGTTCGGGATAAACTTGAGCGCTCTTGTTCCCATTTTTGGGTCCATCTAGGGAGGCGCTCAACACAATCAACAAGGCAACCGGACTTATAATGCTTGAACACTCTCACTTAGCCATACAATTCTATAATTTTAAATTTCGGCGAAGCCCCTAGTGTTCGGAAGACCGAGTTCGGGGCGCTATTAACGCCTGGGCCGCACGAAGCCGGTTCCTCGCTCTAAGCGGCATAAGTCTTTAGGGACTCTAAAAGACCTCTCGAACAGCGACCAGCTCTCGCCTTATCATGACGGTCAGTTTTAGCTTTCTCCACTGAGGCGCACGCCCAGCTCAACCGGGGCGCAATCGCAGTGGTTCTCCCAGTGCTACCTTAGCCGATAGAACGGAACGTAAGGTACCAAAACATGGGAGCCGGGCAAACCCAACTATTGACCCAAGACATGATTCGGAGCCGATGCATATAGTGCTATAAGTTCGGGGTGCCGCACTTGTGAAAGTGTTCGGACTTATCACACCATAATGCGGGGAACATAAGCCCCTGTTGTATTCGGCCATACCAAAGTGTATGGATGCAAAACGTCATAAATGCTCATATATGTAAAAAAGGAATGCAATTATAAGCGAAAAGTGATGCATTGTTTATTCAAGGAATTCTGCCATGAGTGCAGAACGATACAAATAGTGCAGTAAACAAGGGATTGGACTATTAGACATGTCCCCCTCCAGGGGTAGGCTGCGGAATGGTGTATTTAACAGATTTAATGCTCATAATGGAGACCACCTGAGTGTTCATCGTAGCCATTGTCCTTCCCTGGCTGTTGCATCGTGAGTTCGGCAGGTCCACTGCCGGACAGGGCCTCTAGTGAACGGAATCCTGTGGAAAAGAGGGAAAAAAGGAAAAGAAAAAGAGCGACACGCTTGGGAGCCCCTGGTGTGGTTGAGCTGCACTCTGGGCCTGTCGTGGTCGTGCCCCTCCCCCTATGCCCATGGTATCTCCAGAGCGTAATCATGTACGCGAAGGGCTAGTCTTGCAATCATGCAAGGGCTGGGGTTGGGGCCGCATTGCTACGCGTGCTCGGAACGTGCCAGGTGGTCTTGATGTATGTTACTCCGGGCGCGTTTGGCCATGTCCGGTCGTTTAACGGCTGGACTCGAAAATTGCCTTAAGAGGCTGCTTCGTACTTCCGCCGCGAGAGCTGCTGTGTGTTCCTCCGTTCGGAGGGAGCATTCAGTGTTTCTGTTGACCGTGATGACTCCACGAGGGCCTGGCATCTTGAGCATAAGGTATGCATAATGCTGCACCGCGTTGAACTTTGCAAACGCGGTTCATCCGAGAAGAGCGTGATAGCCACTGCGGAATGGGACTATGTCGAAGATTAACTCCTCGCTTCGGAAACTATCCGGGGATCCGAAGACCACTTCCAGTGTGACTGAGCCTGTACAATTGGCCTCAACACCTGGTATGACGCCTTTGAAGGTCGTCTTTGTAGGTTTAATCCTTGAGGGGTCTATGCCCATCTTGCGCACTGTATCCTGATAAAGCAGGTTCAAGCTACTGCCGCCATCAATCAGGACTCTAGTGAGGTGAAATCCATCGACGATTGGGTCTAAAACCAATGCGGCGAATCCGCCATGGCGGATACTGGTGGGGTGGTCCCTTCGATCGAAAGTGATCGGGCAAGAGGACCATGGATTGAACTTCGGGGCGACTGGCTCCATCACACATACGTCCCTAAGTGCACGCTTCCGCTCCCTCTTGGGTATGTGGGTTGCGTATATCATGTTACCGTCCGCACTTGTGGGGGGAAACCCTTCTGTCCTCTACTGTTCGACGGCCGGGTCTCCTCCTCGTCATCGCTATGCAGCCCCTTGTCATTGTTTTCGGCAATTAACTTGCCTGCTTGAATATCCAACAATCCCTGTTGGTGTGGTTAGCTGGCTTTTCGGGGGTGCCATGTATCTGGCAAGAGCGGTCGAGTATTCTGTCCAAATTGGACGGGCCCGGAGTAGTTCTTTTAAATGGCTTTTTCCGCTGACCGGGTTTAGAGCCTCTGAATCCGGGGTTGACTGCCGTATCCTCAGTTTTATCGCCGTTAACGGGCGTTTGTTTTTATTACGACGCGACCTGCCATTGCGGTCCTTGTTGTCCGGACTGCCAGAATTTTTGCTGAGTTTGTTACCGCGGGCTAGCCAGCTGTCTTCCCCCGCACAGAAGCGGGTCATGCGTGATGTGAGGGCTGCCATGGATTTCGGCTTTTCCTGTCCTAGGTGCCGGGCCAGCCGCTCGTCGCGGATGTTATGTTTGAAGGCTGCGAGGGCCTCTGCATCCGGACAGTCGACGATTTGATTTTTCTTTGTTAAGAACCGTGTCTAGAACTGTCTGGCCAATTCGTCTGGCTGCTGAATTATGTGGCTTAGGTCATCGGCGTTGGTGGTCGCACATATGTGCCCTGGAAGTTGTCGAGAAATGCGGCTTCCAGGTCCTCCCGACACCCATTTGACTCTGCTGGCAAGCTGTTGAGCCAATGCCGAGCTGGTCCTTTAAGCTTGAGTGGGAGATACTTGATGGCGTGGAGATCGTCACCGCGGGCCATATGGATACGAAGGAGATAATCTTCGATCCAAACCGCGGGGTCTGTTGTGCCATCGTAGGATTCAATGTTCACGGGTTTAAACCCTTAGGGGATTTGATGATCCATTACTTCATTTGTGAAGCATAGTGGGTGTGCGGCGCCTCTATACTGGGCAATATCACAACGTAGCTCAAGAGAGCTTTGTCTGTTGTGTTCGGCCCGGCCGGAGTTTCTGTACGGTTCTGGTGGAGGGCCTAGATGCCTCTCTGTCGCGGCCACGAGGTGGTCGGTCTGCCGTATTGTGCGCTGGTGATGAAGGTTTATATGCTTCCTCCTCTAATCGGGGGAGCAACTTGCGTTTTGGGTAGCTTTTGGAGGGGCGTTCGAGTTCATGCTCTTCGGCCGCGAGGACCTCGGTCCATCTGTCGGCCAGCAGGTCTTGATCAGCTTGAAGCTATTGCTGCTTTTTCTTTAGGTTGTTCGCTGTGGCTATTAGCCTGCGTTTAAAACGCTCTTGTTCGACGGGATCCTCGGTCACGACGAATTCGTCGTCGTTGAGGCTTGCCTCGTCTCCGGAGGGAGGCATGTAATTGTCATCCTCTATCTCCTCGTCTGCCGCTCTCTCTTGAGGGCTGGCTTCTTCATCCTCCTGCGCTGAATTTTGCTAGAGGGGGTTGTCTTCGGCACTCTCTGGGGTGTTATTATCTCCGGTGCCGGAATCTCCATTCTTGCTGTGGCGTGATTTAGAGCGGCGCCGCTGACGTCGGCGCTTGGGCTATTTCTTAGAGGAATCTGCCTCCGCTGCTTCTTCGCCGTCCCCATCCTTTGGGATGTCCACCATGTATATGTCGTATGATGAGGTGGTCTTCCAGTGCCCTGTAGGCGCTAGTTCTTGATCGTCTCCGGCATCGTCGTCCATACCGTCGATGTCTTCGGAATCGTAGTCTAGCATGTCGGTTAGATCGTCGACAGTGGCTACAAAGTGGGTGGTGGGAGGGTTTTGAATTTCTTCGTCGTCCGCATCCCAACCATCCTGACCGCAGTCCGGCCAGGGCTCTCCTGATAACGAGAGATACTTTAGCGAGTTCAGGATGTCGCCAAAGGGTGAGTGCTGAAAGATGTCCGCAGCGGTGAACTCCATGATCGGCGCCCAATCGGATTCGACTGGCAGGGGCGCAGGAGGTTCGGAGTCCGGCAAGGAGTCCGGCACCTCGGAGTCACGAGCTTTGCAAGGGACAATGTCAGTATTCGGCTCCATCGCTGTAGAAGTTGCAGCCCCCGAGGCGGTGTCCAGCCACCTATCCTCGATCTGCGCGGTCGGCTCCGAACTATGGGTCAGAGCGGACTCATGTGCGGCCTCCAGGGTACTGTCCGGTGGCAGAGCTAAATCGTGCCCATCGTGACAGTGCGGCGCGCTCGGCTGTAGCTCGAATCCCTCGAAGATCAAGTCTCCGCGGATGTCGGCCGTGAAGTTTAGGCTTCCAAACCTGACCTGGTGGCCAGGGGCGTAGCTTTCGATCTGCTCCAGATGGCCAAGCGAATTGGCCCGCAGTGCAAAGCCACCGAATACGAAGATCTGTCCGGGGAGAAAAGTCTCACCCTGGACCGCGTCGTTGTTGATGATCGAAGGAGCCATCGGGCCTAAAGGTGACGACACAGAGGAACTCTCAATGAAAGCACCAATGTCGGTGTCAAAACCGGCGGATCTCGGGTAGGCGGTCCCGAACTGTGTGTCTAGGCGGATGGTAACAGGAGACAAGGGACACGATGTTTTTACCCAGGTTCGGGCCCTCTCGATGGAGGTAAAACCCTACTCCTGGTTGATTGATATTGATGATATGGGTAGTACAAGAGTGGATCTACCACGAGATCAAGGATGCTAAACCCTAGAAGCTAGCCTATGGTATGATTGTTGTAATGGTTGTTCGTCCTACAGACTAGAACCCTCCGGTTTATATAGACACCGGAGAGGGCTAGGGTTACACAAAGTCGGTTACAATGGTAGGAGATCTACATATCCGTATCGCCAAACTTGCCTTCCACGCCAATGAAAGTCCCATCCGGACACGGGACGAAGTCTTCAATCTTATATCTTCATAGTCTTGGAGTCCGGCCGATGATGATAGTCCGGCTATCCGGACACCCCCTAGTCCAGGACTCCCTCACCGGACCTTAGGGGCTACTGAGTCGAAGTGTTCTTTATCTTTAAAGTCCCGATTTGTCTTCACGAGACAAACCGGCCCTTGGGGGCTACAATATAGTGAATGTATAGAATAAGGATGAAAGTGTTTGCAAGATTACCTCATAGCGCTCCTTCATCAGATTCACCAAACTGGCTTCGTAATCTCGGCTTGTGTACAACCGGTTTAGAAATCCAGAATGATGCTCTTGAGTAGAAGTATTAACATAGGTTGACCAATCGGTTTTCCCTTTCCCCTTGCCCATAGCAGCAAATTCCTCCTTGGCAGTATGTTTCGATAAAGCAACTGGATTGCCTGGGGCGGTAGAAGCAGTGCCAGTGATAATAACTTCATCGCCACCTTTTGACGGACTTGGCGGATTGACGGTATCTCTGGCTGGGCTCGGCGGATTAGCAGCTGGGCTTGGCGGATTGGCAGCTGGGCTTCGCGGATCAGCAGATGGGCTTGGAGGCGTAGCATGCGGTCTTGATGGATCAACATGCGTGGCCGGATCAGCTTCCGGCGGATTAGCATCAGTAGCTGGGTCTTGTAGGGCAGAGTCATCCATGACATCAGTATCTTTACCAGCATTTTCTGAGGTCTTCTCCGGTTCAACATCGTCAGTGGGGCCGCTGGTCTTGGCTTTCTTGCTCAATCAGGCCTTGGCACTACAACATCAAAATGAAGATTAGTATGATAAACCGATGCATGAAGAAACAAACCGAGAAGCAGTACACTTACCCAGCGACGGTCTTGAGTGGAGGCAATTGCGTGGTTGATGAGTCGCCAGATGAGGAGTTAGAAGTTACCTAATAATTTGAATCAGACGGATTAAGTGGGTAGCGGAAGCAACACGCCAAGGGACAAGGCTTATTAAAAGAAGAAGAGACCTCCGGACGATGCTTTCGGGGTGGGGTGTCTGGTAAGCCAGAGGAAGTGACCTGTTGACCACTGTGTCGGGTTGTGCGATGACCTTCTTGTTGCTGTGTCTTCAAAGAAAATTGTGGATCCAAATGAGCAAGTGGGTGAGACGTTTTACTTTTCGAACTGCGCGATGAAATTTCTGAACCGGCACATGATCTGAACCGGAGGAAAGGGAGATTACCTCAACATGATTAGCACGGCTAGCTTCCGCATCATCCTGATCATACTCATTGTTAATAAGGTGTATGAACAGGGATCCAAGGGAGTCAAGTTCTACCTCTTGATCCGAATCTTCAATATCTTCGGGCGGATCAGCTGTTTCGCCGGTCTTCTTCTTGGCTGCTCTCTTGACAACTTTGGTCTTGGCACGAGGAGCCCTTGCCGGTTTATCTGAAGCCTTCCTTTTCCAAAAGGAGCTATTGGCCTGTAAAAATTAAATAAAGGTTTATTAGAACAATGTTAAAGCGGAGGCGGATCAAGAAAGCACAAGGTTAAAATCTTTACCGTTGGCAGTTTGTTGGCGGTGTAAAAGGGGGCCAGCCCGGTTTGGCTGCATGCAGCGATTGGTTCGTCTAGCATATTCTTCACAGATTCGGTGACTTCATCATCAGTCATTTCTATCTCATTAAACCGTTGAGGATCTTTGATATTGCCGGTGTACTCATGCAACAATCCGGGGCGGTGGCTTACAGCAAGGATACACCACACAACCCAACAGCGAACGAGGTCAACACCAGTCAAACCGTTGGCTAGGAGAGCCCGGAGCTTGGCAAGTTGAGGTGCAGAGATCTGTTGTTCCTTGGCGGTGAGCCATGGAGGCAGTGGATGGCTGTTGCTGAGCCGGTGAGCACGGTAACCCGGTCAAGGGTTTTCTCCAGCAGGGGCAGTATTTTGACAATAGAACCAGGTTAGATTCCATTCTTTCGGATGGCTATGATGTTTGGTATGAGGAAAATCAACTTCTTTTCTTTGCTGAATCGACACACCACCAAGTTCAGTATTAGGGCCGTCAGAGAACTCAGTCCGGCGGTTTAAGTGGAAGAAATATCGGAAGAGCTCAATGGTTGGTTCCTCTTGAAGGTAAACTTCGCAGAATACTTGGAAGTTGCATATGTTGCACACAGAATTTGGTACAATGTCCTGAGGATGGAGTTGAAAACTAGGAAGGACATCCCGGAAGAACTTTGATCCGGGAGGGCTGAATCCCCTATCTAAGTGCTGCATAAATACAATCACTTCTCCGTCTTGAGGTTCAGGAGGGCACTCAGGGCCAGGGACTCGCCAATGAAGGACATTCTTGGAGGCTAAAGCGCCGGTTACAACATATCCATTAATTTGAGTCTCTGTGATCCGGGAAGGAGCCCAGTTGAAAGCTGAGAATTTCTTAGTCATTTTGGAGGATAAACTGTAAAAGAAATACGAAAGGCAGGTTTAAGATTCAATGTCGAGATGCTCTCAACCGGTGTTAAACCGGGAAATTCAAAAGAAACAAATTTGGAAGTTGAACCGGATACTGCTGTCGAAGTCCGAATGGCGTTTTAAATGAGGGCTAATGGTATCCGGCGGATTATCAACTATTAAAAGTTAAACCGCCCTTAAACAGTAGAGGCAGAGCTGAAATCTACTAAGTGTTTACAGAAACAAGTTTCGCAATATGGCAGTATAATTTTGGATCTACCGAGGTTAATAAAAGAAACTTTTACTGAGCCCTACAATGGCGCTACGAAGAACAGAGAAGATCCAGATAGAGTTTTTTCAGGAACAGCAAGATGCTGCGGTGCGGCAGATTAAGGTTATATATCTAGCCGCAAAAGAAAATAATCGGGCCTAGCTAAGATTCAGTAGCGATGCCAAGGGAAAAGTAAACCAGTATTGATGAATGCCGATGAAGAGGGAAGAACAAGAAGTACTAATGGAGATCTAGGGTTATGGGAAGGAAGCTTCAGCGGAGGAGTGTCGCAGGAGCTCTGGTACGAACAGGATGATGCAGCGGTCTAGGTTGGTGCAGATTCGAGGACCGACGGTGGCGGCGGCGGCGCTGAAGTTCTTCGGGTCGCAAGGAGGAAGACAAGAGACAAGGGGGGAAATGGAAAGACCCCCCGGCTCTATTTATAAAGAAAAGGGGACAAACGGCAGGCACGAAAATCGAGGAGTCTGAAGCGACGAAAGGGGGCGCAGCTATCGCCTCGACCTTCGGGATGTAATTAATGAAGGGTATGTTTTTATACAGAAGATGACATCATGACGATTTACTGCAGTGACAGAAGATGACATCACGGCGGTTCACCAAAATTTACAGGGAAACGACAACATGGCGGTTTACAGGAGTCATCAGAAGATGCCCGTGGAATTTTTCTAAGTGTTGAAGGTTGACATGAACAGGTTCAAATCAATCTGGGGCCTAATGTTGAGGATATAACTACTGAGTATAAACCGCCCAGGAGGGGCCGGTTCATGCTCAACCATATCGAAGTCCATTAAGATAAGAAGATTGCGCTTTACTAATGAAGCTTAGAGGCCCAAGCCCGAGGGTGGATTAAGGCCCATGGCGGTAAACCGCCATAGTTGTATACTTGTATTGTAAGTTAGGGAAAGGAAGAGACCGAGCCACACAATTGTATGAGTCAGCCTTGGAACTCTGTAAACCGGTCGGGCGTCAACCTGTGTATATAAAGGGACGAATTGGCGGCGGTTGAGGAACAACAGACAAGAACTCGAGACCGAGGCTAGCGTGTTTGCTCCCTGGTCATCAAAACCCCAATAATCCCATCACAAACTAGACGTAGGCTTTTACCTTCATCGAAGGGGACGAACTAGTATGACTCTCGTGTCCCTTGTCCGGTTTAACCCCTTCAGGCTAAACACATTGCGATGGCTCCACGACTAAGTCCTTCTGCTAGGACATCTGACATGATATTTCCATGACATGTAGGGTCCGCACGCTTAACGTTCGTTGACGATATAGTATTATATGAGTTATGTATGTTGGTGACCTAATGTTGTTCGAAGTCCCGGATATGATCACGGACATGACGAGGAACTCCGGAATGGTCCGGAGATAAAGATTGATATATGGGATAATAGTGTTTGGTCTCCAGAAGGGTTCCGGAATTCACCGGAAGTGGTTCTGGATGTTTCCCGAAATGTTTGGGTACGATGACACTTTATTTCGGCCAAAGGGGAAAGCCCACAAGGTTTTTGGAAAGCACAAAAGGAAATTTTGCGGAGTCCAGGAGCAAGACACCAGGGTCCCTGGCGTCTGGGACCAGACGCCGGGAACCCTGGCTTCTGTCTCTGGAGTCCGAGAAGGACTGTTGCCTTTCGGGTGAAACCGACTTTGTGGAGGCTTTTACTCCAAGTTTTGACCAAAGGCTCAACATATAAATAGAGGGGCAGGGCTAGCACCAAAGACAAATCAAGAAACATCTAGCCGTGTGCCGGCAACCCCGTCCTCCATCATAGTTTCCATAGTGCTTAGGCGAAGCCCTGCGGAGATTGTTCTTCATCAACACCGTCACCACACCGTCATGCTGCCGGAACTCATCTACTACTTCGCCAGTCTTGCTGGATCAAGAAGGCGAGGACGTCATCGAGCTGAACGTGTGCTAAATGCGGAGGTGCCGTACGCTCGGTACTTGGTCAGGGCGGACCGTGAAGGTGTACGACTACATCAACCGCGTTATTAAACGCTTCTGCTTAGCGATCTTCAAGGGTATGAAGATACACTCTCCCTCTCGTTGCTATGCACCACCATGATCTTGCGTGTGCGTAGGATTTTTTTTGAAATTACCACGTTCCCCAACAATCGCGGGGGTGGGCGAGGCCCAGCCCCAGCGCCAGCAAGGCGAGGGACCTGCCGCACCAGGGCAGGAGCCCCACGACCCACACCCTGGGCAGGCATGGAGCCCGACGAGGAAGAGCGCTAGCCGCCGCCGCCGCCTCCCAGGGATCCAACGACGGAGGAAAGCTGGCCCAGATCCGGAGCCTTGGGGGCCGGATCCAGGCGGAGTGCGCGCCTGCTCCGCGCGCTGGAGCCACTCCGGACCTGTTGGGGATATAACTACTAGTATGACCCACCAAAAGGAGCCGGGTTATACTTACAAGCATTCTTGAAGACAGAAGCTCAAGCTTGAAGATGGCGGCTTAGTAAAGGCCCAATGGCCCACACATAACCTAAGGCCCATAGTGTTAAACCGCCTTGATCATGTAACTTATACTGTAAGGGAAGAAAGATTAAGAGACTGAGCCGGATACAATCTATAAGCCGACCGGGACTCTGTAGAGCCGCTGGGCGTCAACCTCAGTATATAAAGGGACGACCCGGCGGCGGTTCGAGTTAACGAAAGAACAACTCGAGAGCTAGGTCAAGCAATTCTGCTTCCTGGTTAACGAGACATACATAATCCCAATCACAACTAGACGTAGACTTTTACCTTCATCGTAAGGGGCCGAACTAGTATAAAACCTCTCGTGTCCCTTGTCCAGATTAACCCCTTCAAGATTCCTAGTTGCGATGGCTCCTCGACAAAGTCCTTTCACTAGGACATCTGACGTGACAATTCCATGACAGTTGGCGCCCACCATGGGGCCAGCATATGGTGGATTTGAGTTCTTGAAGGGCAGCTTCAAAGCGCTCAAGGGATACGCTATGGGCCGGATGACCAAGAGTCGTCGCGGCAAGCTCTACATCGACGACGCAGGCTAGGGCCCCAAGGCCGGCTCAATTAAGTATGGGTACCGGGTCCCCTTCGGCTGAATCCACATTTTCATCGGCAAGATCGGCGAGCCGGGCCCTGAGACGGACATCTACACCGACCTCGTCGAAACGGCTCAGCGTGCGAGACCGGTCTAGGCTCTTCCGGCTGTGAAGCATGCCTTCGTGGGATGCATCCATAGAGGGCTCTCTGAAGGATCTGCCTCTGGTGGTGGGGCGGCCATCCACTCTGACGGTGAGTCGTCCACAGGTGAGACAGATTCATTGTACCAACTGCAGGATGGTGGGCTCGGCGGCTGTTTCGATGGCAGCAGTATTCCGGATTGTCTTGAGCCGCCGTGCAGGGTCAGGATCTTCATCGCTGGAACCCAACCGATCCAAGACTCTGCAACTGCAGCAGCGGTAACCTCCGGGTCAGCGGCAGCAAGGGCAGGAGGTCCTGTGTGCTCACCGGCCCAGGTGTTAATGGATCTCACCGACAAATTGACCACCCTGTTAACCGTCGTACTCAGCCCGACGGATCAAGCAAGTCATGATACGGAAGTGGCATAGTTAAAGTTGGATATGGGGCAAGCTAAGGAGGACCTGTCAGCAGAAGATGTTAGGATAACCGCAGAACGGGCGGCTCTGGACGTTCAGGCTCAGTAGATTCAGGCGCACACTTTTCGGCTTACGTAAGACTAGAATGCAGCTAATGAGGTCATGAGGAGAAGGCATCAGAAGACCCAGTCTCGACTTCCCCCGGTTTATGACCCTCGGAACCTTTTTAATATGCCAGGAGCAGGGCCCAGTAACCCGCCGTGGCTCATCCCGCAGACAGGCAACCTGCCATGGCTCCCTCCGTGCACAGGGCCAGACCATGTTGCGACACCCGGGGACGGAGCACCATTTCAGTCACCAGTGATGGGACCTCCCCATGTAAACATGGCGCCACCTCAGTACATACGAACCCCTCCGGTCATTACTCCAACCCATAGGAAAACATGATAGCAGCAGCAACTCGATTGGTGGCTCTCCCAATTGATGGCGACTCTCCGACTGCAGTTGAAACCCGCCGGGCCAGGGAACTTCTTCAGACGGCTTTGGTACAGTAGGAGGCGTACTCACACAGCCCAGACAGGATCCACTCGACCCCTCGCCCAAGCCGAAGCCCGAGTTATAGCAGGCACATGGATTCAGCGGCCGTATCAAGCAACGCTAGGCGCCGTGACCAGCCAGGTGGCGGTAACCTGCCGCGTCATCAGGCCGTTAACTTGGTGGAGCAAGAGAGACTACGGCAAGAGGCTGAACGGGCGGCTGAGCAAGCGGCTTAGTTGACGGCTTATCAGCCATATCCGGTTTACCCAGCGACTTCTATTGAGGCAGGTATAGCCACCCGGACGGGAGGAGTCCCGTGTCTGGTACCGGCTCTATGTAACGAGCGGTTGCCTAAAGATTTTAAAGGGCCAAGGAAGGTGCCGAATTACACAGCCGACTTACAGCCCGGGGCTTGGATTGAGAGCTACGAGATGGCTATGGAACTGTTGGAGGTTTTTGACGCAACAATGGCCAAGTACTTCACCATGATGTTGGATGGAACCG
Organism: Triticum aestivum; assembly: GCF_018294505.1. NCBI lineage: Eukaryota > Viridiplantae > Streptophyta > Magnoliopsida > Poales > Poaceae > Triticum > Triticum aestivum. Next base: position 825,656,332 of record NC_057801.1, on the reverse strand, counting down.
CCCGCACCTGGTTGAAAGGCCTGCCGCCTAATTCGATCGGTTCATGGGCAGAGTTAAAGGCCCGGTTCATCCAGAACTTCAAAGACACATGCAAGCAGCCCATGTCGATTGTGGACCTGACGAATTGTAAGCAGGAAGAGGGTGAGTCTACAACCCATAGGGTACGCCAGGTTAAGGCCATAATATATTCATCTGATAAGATGGATGCCGGCTCTGCAGTCCTAATGTTGGAGAAGAATTGCCATTTCTTACTTTTAAAACAAAAGCTGGGGCAGCTCAAACGTGAGTGCAATGATATGGGCACAGTGATGGCGGCTCTGGTCAAGTATGCTGATTCTGATAGTACCAAGGATCCCGAGTCTGATGATGAGAAGGCAGGGAAGGGAAAGAGGAACGGAAACGGCAAGGGCTCTCAGCACAACCCGGCAAATCAAGGAGGTAACAAACGTAAGGCAGATGGTAGTTTGGATTTTGTGGCTAACACCAATGCGCAAGGTCATAACCAGCGGTGCAAGGGAAGGCCACCTCCTCGATCCAGTGGGTCAGGACCCACACTTGAGCAGTTGTTGAATGAACCTTGCCCGAGACACGGTTCTAAGGAGAAGCCGGCTACGCATTTGTGGAAGGACTGCATGATTATGAAGGCATTCAAGAATTCCAACATGTTTGATGGTAACAATGGCCCTGGCGGCTCAAGTGGTGGCGGCTTTCATGGCCCGGGCAGCGGGTCAAATCCCAATTTTCAAAATTCCCAGGGAAACCAAGGTGGATATAACCAACAGGCTGGCCAGGGCAGTCAACAGCAGTAGCAAGGTGGATACCAAAGCAATCCAAAGCAGCTGAACAGTGGGCAATATCATGTGTTTACCACTAGCTTTTGTAAATGGGACCAGAAGCTTAGAGGGTCGTGAACGCAGTTGAGCCGGCAATTCCTCGTTATTTGAGGTGGTGTGAACAGCCTATCATATGGAGTACAGAGGATCACCCTCCCCGGGTTGACAATCCGGGTCACTTAGCTTTGGTCGTAGCCCCTCAAGTGGGTGGATACAAGCTCACCAAGGTGCTGATGGATGGAGGCAGCAGCATCAATATTCTCTATTATGAGACCTTCCGTCGCATGGGGCTGACCGATAAGAGCCTTAAGAAGTCCAACACTGTTTTCCATGGAGTTGTACCTAGTAAGTCAGCGTATCCGATCGGCAAGATAGAGTTGGAGGTAGCATTTGGGGATGAATATGATTCCAAAGCCGAAAAATTAACATTTGAAGTAGTTTAGATCAAGATCCCATATTATGCTATGTTTGGGCAGCCGGCTTATGCCAAGTTCATGGCACGGCCGTGTTATGTGTACTTGCAGCTCAAAATGCCGGGTTATAAGGGAACCATTAGGGTGCATGGGAGCCGCAAGGTGGCTCTGGTGTGTGAAGAAGGTGACGCAGCTTATGCTGAGTCGGGTTGCGTGACGGAAGAGTTATAGTTCTACAAGGATAATGTTGACCCGGCGGATATGACATCTTTCAAGAAGCCAACAACAAAGCACGAGCCGGTCATGAAATTTGAGTCGGCAGAGGAGACTAAGCTTGTCGATTTTGTCCCAAGCGATTCATCAAAGCAGTTTAGCATCAGTGCTAATTTGGATCCTAAATAGGAAGGTGCGCTCATCGAGTTCATCCGTGAGAATCAGGACATTTTTGCATGGAAGCCATCTGACATGCCGGGTGTACCGAGAGAACTCGCTGAGCACACTCTTAATATTGATCCAAAGTTTAAACCGGTCAAGCAATTTCTTCGACGGTTTAATGAGGAGAGAAGGAAAGCTATTGCTGAGGAAGTGGCCCGACTCATGGCGGCTGGGTTTATCATTGAGGTGTTTCATCCAGAGTGGCTGGCTAACCCAGTGCTTGTTCTTAAGAAAAACGGCACTTGGCCTTTGTGTGTGGATTACACGGACTTAAACAAAGCCTGTCCTGTTGATCCTTTTGCTCTCCCTCATATTTATCAGATCATCGATGCTACGGCGGGTTGTGAGCGTTTGAGCTTTTTGGATGCTTACTCTGGTTATCATCAGATCAAGATGGCTGTTAAGGACTAGGAGAAGACGGCGTTCATCACTTCGTTTGGAGCCTTCTGCTTTGTTTGAATGCCTTTCGGGCTCAAGAGTGCCTAGGCGACTTACCAACGATGCGTACATATTTGTCTCCATGATCAAATTGGACGCAATGTTCGTGCCTACGTAGATGACATAGTGGTTATGTCCAGAGAGAAAGAGACCTTGATCGATGACCTCAAGGAAACGTTTGATAATCTCCAGGTTTACAAGATGATGCTTAACCCGGCCAAGTGTGTTTTTGGTGTGCCCGTAGGCAAGCTTTTGGGTTTTCTGGTTTCTAACAGGGGCATCGAAGCTAACCTGGAGAAGATAAAAGCTATCACCTCCTTGGCCAAGCCGGCGTGTATTAATGATGTCCAGCGTTTGGCGGGTCGTATCGCCACCTTAAGCTAGTTCATAAGCCGGTTAGGGGAGAAGGCTATGCCGCTATATTAGATGATGAAGAAGACGGATAGCTTTACTTGGAATGACGCCGCCAATACTGCCTTTGAAGATCTGGAGAGACAGTTGGCTGAGCCGCCAGTTCTTGGTGCTCCCATTGATAAGGAGCCTTTGCTCCTATATGTGGCTGCTAACACACGTGCTGTCAGTGTGGCTATTGTGGTGGATGGCAAGGAGGCTGGCAAGGAGCACTCGGTTCAGCGACCGGTTTACTACATCAGTGGGGTACTGATTGAGTCCAAGCAGCGATATCCGCACTGGCAGAAACTTGTCTATGGGGTGTTTATGGCCAGCCAGAAGCTTAAGCAATACTTCTTGGGCCATCCCAGAACTGTGGTTAGTTCTGCCCCCTTGGGGGATATTATTTAGAACAGAGAGGCCACAAGGCGAGTCGCCAACTGGGCCATTGAGCTTGGGCCTCATGGTTTAAAATATGTGCCACGCACAGCTATTAAATCTCAAGCATTGGTGGATTTCATCAATAACTGGACAGAATTGCAGATGCCTAAGGAATAGCCGGACAATACCTATTGGACAATTCATTTTGACGGGTCTAGGCAATAGGAAGGCTCGGGGGCTGGAGTTATCCTCGCTTCCCCTCGAGGTGATAAGTTTTGTTATGTACTCTGATTGATGTTTCCTTGTACTAACCCTTCTGTCAAGCTACCTACAGATGAAGATTTGGCTGTTCCTGACCCTGAGGCACAGTTGGTGGCGGCTCTTCATATCATCCCAGATTGGACGGTGCCGTATCTGGCTTATATGACATGGGGCGAGTTGCCTGAAGATGAAACCTTGGCCAGGCAGATAACCCGGCGGTCTAAGTCCATGACGATTATCAATGGCGAGTTACATCATTGCAGCGTTACAGGGGCTTTTCAGCGTTGCATCTCTCCTGAAGAAGGCCAAGAAATTCTACGTGAGATTCATGAAGGGGATTGCAGTCATCACGCCGAGTCAAAATCTCTTGTGGCTAAGGCTTTTCGTCATGGGTTTTATTGGCTGACGGCTCATGCAGACGCAGAGGATCTGGTCAGTAAATGTGATGGTTGTCAGAAGTTCTGAAGACGGGCTCATGTGCCGGCTCAAGAGTTGAGGATGATTCCAATTACTTGGCCGTTTGCAGTCTAGGGGCTTGACATGGTTGGGCCTTTCAAAAGATCCAAAGATAAAAAGACTCACCTTTTTGGTGGCAGTTGATAAGTTTACAAAGTGGGTCGAGGCAGAGCTGGTCAGTAAGTGTGATGCAGCCACGGCGGTTCAATTCATGAAGAAGGTGATATTTCACTTTGGTTTTCCACACAACATTGTAACTGAAAATGGCACTAATCTGTCTAAAGGCACCATGGAGGAGTTCTATCAATGTGAGTATATCCGGCTTGATGTTTCATCAGTGGCTCATCCTCAGTCCAATGGTCAAGCCGAGAGAGACAATCAAGAGATCCTGAAAGGCATTAAACCCCGGCTCTTTGTCCCTTTCCAACGGACTCCGGGTTGTTGGGTTGAGGAGTTACCTTTAGTGTTATGGAGCATCGACACTACTCCTAACAGATCTACGGGTTATACGCCTTTCTTCATGGTCTACGGAGCTGAGGCGGTTCTCCCTAGTGACATCCGTCATGATTCACCTCGTGTGGCGGCTTATGTGGAGAAAGACAATGAACAAGCACATCACGATGCTCTTGACATGTTAGATGAACATCGGAACTTGGCAGCTGCCCGTTCGGCGATTTATTAACAGGATTTGCGCCGTTACCATAGCCGCCGAGTTAAGTCCAGATCTTTTCAGGAAGGTGACCTAGTGCTCCGGCTCATCCAGGATCAAACTGATGCTCACAAGTTATCCCCACCTTGGGAAGGACCATTTGTGGTCAGCAAGAACTTAAACAACGGGTCATATTACCTTATTGACGTTCGAGAGCACAAAGACTCACGTAAGTCGGAGGAAGGGACCCGGAGGCCGTGGAACATTGCTCATCTCCGGACCTACTACACTTGAGCCATAGGCTCCACTGATGTACATATTTTGACAATGTATATATTATGATAAATAATAAAGCAGGATCTCTGTCCTTTCTCCCTTCTCACAAGGTGAATTTGTCATTATTATTATCATCTTTTTATCACATGATGGTTCGGGGGCGGGTCATATTTGATCCAGCCAGCTTGTTCTGATCCGGCTTACGATTCTATTCGAATCTAGCTGTTCAAAATTATGGTCACTAGGGGGCTTCTTGTTCAAACATAGGTCGTATTCAAACCAAAGAGAACATTGTTGTCGATACCCTTTTGATTGGCACACTGCCGAGCTCACTTGGGGGATTCTTGATCGTATTCGAATCATAGCTTAACCCCATTTGGGAACCTACTTTGATCGTATTCGAATCAGAGTCGTTAAAAAACTCTTAAGGTCATTAGGGGGCTTCCTGTTCAAACATTGGTCGTATTCGAACAAAAGAGAACACAGCTGTCGGTACCCTCTTGATCGGCACAATGCCAAAGCCATTGGGGGCTACATGATCGTATTCGAATCCTAGCTTAAACCCCTCTGGGACGGTTCACTGATCATATTCGAATCAGTAGCCTTGCCATTGTTATTTCTCTTTTTTGATGAAAGTTATCTTTGGAAGCCCCATTGTTTGATTTAAGACTTTTCCTGAAGCTTACAGTTATAAATATACTAACTGTAACCCGGTTCAATATCCACTGATGAGTCCCCAGCCCGGCATCAAGTTTATGTGAAGGATAGTTTCTTCAACAACAATTAACTATGTGCACGAATATAACAAGGCGGCTTAAAAATGTTAAGCATCAAAACATGCACGATGGCATGGCCAAAACAGAGTTATCTCTACCCTATTACAGGGCTTGTTAAGTCCAAATAGTTTGCATTGTTTTTTACACCAGATACTGAGTCGCCACGACAGCTTCACCTTCAGGATTGGCCGGAAGCGTCTGGGTTAGCCCTCTCCGCGCTAGTGCTCTGCTCCTTTTCTTGGAAGGTTGATGATGACCAGTCAATGTTGTTTAAGGCTTCAAATTCTGCTTCATCATCAACAAGACCGGCCGGGTCAACTTCAGGAGCAAAGCTATGCTTACAAATTGGGGGAATCAGCCTGGTCATGTCATATTCAGGTGTTGGAATCCTTCGATTTTGTTCATCGTAACCAGCCGGGTACTTGGTATAATCCACTTCAGTGGTTATCAGAGTTGCCACGGGGCGTACCTCTTTGACACAGGCAAGGAAATCCGCATCTTCAAACGACGTGCCATCTTCCTTGAGACTTGGATAACCAATGGCGATATTCTCCAGGTCTAGTTCAGGTAGCCAGGCGTTAGCCCGGCTAAGAGCATTTACCGCTCCGGCTCTTGCAGCTGGCCGTCTCAATTCATTAATCAGTTGCGGAAGGACTGGCAGCTTACTTAAAGCCCGTACTAGGCGGGTTGGCGTCTCATTGGATAAGGCCACCGAAGCAAGGGTACATTGTGTCCTGGTGTACAATTGTTCCACAAAGGTATACACAGCTTTCAGCTTCATCAGAATGTTGTGGTTTAAATTTGCGCTTCTGGGGCTTGTACAAAGCATATTCAGAAAGGTTAATTTGGGGCACATACTCTATTACACGGTTTAAAGATATGAACACAACGGCACGACGACTTACCGAAGATGGCTGCGACCATTTGGGAAATATGGCGCTTTAACCCGGACAATTCTCCAGTGACTTCTTCAAGAGCTGCTTCTGCTTTTTCAGCTCGGCTTATCAATGCGGTTTTCTCATCCACCCAGGCTTTCTTCAGTTTCAAAGTCTTTCTTAAGTTTATCCTGTTCAGAAACACTGAACTTGAACTTACTGTTGGCCTTTTCAAGTTCTGACTCTTGGAATTCGAGGCGGCTCTTCAAATTGGTCACCTCCAATTCGAGTTGACTCGTGATAGCCTGTGCGAATATAAAATCAAGTAAGTTCTTTATGCAGTATGCAAAGTCCCAAGCACTTTGCCAGCAATAATACTTGGCACTTGGGGGCTAATGTCTTGCAGAGTTTTTCTTTTTTATGACGGTTCCTCATATGGTGATTCATATAAAGTAAGTCCCAAGCATTTTATAAACAATAACACTTGGCACTTGGGGGCTAATGCATATCGTTGTTTAAAAGATCTATAAGATTCTTTATAAAAAGTCGGCTCAACCATATTTGTTAAGCCGCCCCTTCGGGACTACATGGTAAGCCGGAAGTTTGTTCTTTTGTTATATTGTCAAATTTGTTTCTAACTCTACAACATAAGTATCTTAAGCAGCAGACTTGGGGGCTAATATACTAAAGGATAAGGAACAAGACAAAACAAGTTATACCTCGAATTTATGATGCATTTGCTTCACCATGTCAATTTCGAGGGTCCGGCCGTTGTGCACTTGGCTCATATAACCAGAGAATATATCTCCAATACTCATATGAGCGTAATTGGTGACGTCCATCTTGACTCGGTGCTGGTCCAGAAGTTCTTCCTTGGCAGGCGGAGCATTTGGCCAGTACGGTTGGCCTCCCCGAGTCAAAATGGCCAGTTCCCGTAATTTCAACATCTGTATTGGAAGGATCAGCTGTCCGGGTTGGGCTTGGAGGTTGAGGATTTTCAGACCCGAAAGCACCTTGGTCAGTAGGCAGGTCAGTAGGAGGTGACACATCTTGTGCTGGTTCAGGTGGCGGTTCATGAGTGCTTGACTCCGGCACGGTTGCTTCAAGAGCTGGCTCATCAGTGGAGACTCTCTTATCAGCAGTTTATTCTTTCTACCCCTCTTGCCGGGTTTAACTTGAACACTACATTCAAATCAAAAGATTAATACAGAAGTAAGAAGATTACAATAACTACAAAAAAAGTGAGTGGTTTATTATACCCTAGTACAGTCTTGGAAGTCGGCAGATTGGAATGCAACAACTCGCCGGAGGGAGGGGAAGTATCCTGATAATCCGAGTCAAAGGAATCGAGTGGTTGACGAAAGAGACCCGCCAAGGGGTAAAACTTAGTTAAAATAGAGGTAACCTCGTTTCGGTGTCTCCTTGGAGTATTTGGTAAGCCGGAGGAGAACTCCACGTCCTTGCTGGTTCGGGTCTGCCTCTGGCTCTCATGAATTTGCCGCTTCAAAAGAAATTGAGGATCGTGATGAGCTAGGGGATGAGAAAATCTTACTTTCCGGGTCACTCTGCAGATTTTCTGTCCTGGCAAAGGCTTAGAGTCGGAGGAAAGGATAGTTACCTCGTCAGCCTTGCTACGGCTTGTCCCAGTGTCCTCCTGCTGATGATCAGTGTCAATAAGATGATTAAAGAATAAGCCAAGGGAATCAAGGGCTACCTCTGACTCAGAAGAGTCTGACAGCCGAAGCAACTAGGAAGCAGTAGCTTTCTTGCCCTTCCTTTGGGAAGCTTGTTTCCTGGCGGTTCTATTTTCTTTCCTGGCTTTCTTAGCCGCTTCATGATCATATTTAACCTTCCAAAATTTATCACCTGCCTGCAAGGATTAAGTGTATTGTGAATATGGGTGACGCATTAAGAAAATAAGGTAAACATTTTTTATATAGGTTTTTTTTACCTTTGGAGCCGGGTTGTCTTTGCAGAACGGGGCGAGACCCACTCTGCCACAAGCCGCCAGAGTCTCATTGAGAAGAGATTTGGTCATGTCATCAACAACATGAGCAGGTAAGTCGACAGAGCTATGGCGCAGGGGGTCATTCTCGGCGCCAGTGTATTCGCACATTAAGATGGTGCGGCGGCTTAAAGGGATAACCCGCCAGGCGAGCCAGACTCGCACCAGGTCAATGCCCGTCAACCCGTTCCCCAACAGAGCTTTGATCTTGGCTATGGTAGGAGAGAGGGATCTGTGTTTTGTGGAAGTAATCTTATCTGTCAAATGATGATTGGTGTCAAGACGGAGGGCATGAAAGCCGGGCAGAGGATTCTTGTCAGCCGGGGAGGTATCTTTGTAGTAGAAGCACGTCATGTTTCCAATCCTTTGGATGGCTTGGCGGGTTGGCATAGGGGAAAAGTGCATCCCTACGGCGCTAAATGGAAATCCCACCAAGTTCCAAGCTCTGACCGCTGGCACACTCTGTCTGGCGGTTCAACTAGAACAGCGCTCTGAAAAGTAGTAAATTGGGTTCTTCACCAAGATATACCTCGCTGAACACTTGGAAATTGTAGATATTGGACACGGAATTGGGTCCTATATCTTGTAGGTGAACGTAAAAAAACTTCAGCACATCTCTGAATTTTTTTGAACCTGGAGGCGTGAAACCCCGGTTCATATGATCGGTGAAGACGACCACCTCTCCATCTTTGGGTTGAGGGATTTCTTCGTCCGGGTGAGGAGCACAGTAAGGCATGACTTCTTTCTTGGGCAGATAGCCGGTTTTGACGAAGTCATCTAAAGTGTTGTCAGTGACAATGGATTTCACCCAATTGCAAGTGGTAGGTGCCTTGGGCGCCATTATGTTTGAAAGCCTAAATGCATGGTAAATAAGGCCGGTTCAAACTTAAGCCGGGCAGGAAAAATATTGCTGGAATGAACTATGGCAACTTATGAAGGGGCCTAATGGTATAAGGATATTTCCGTCCGGGTTACGTAAGCCACCATAAGTGTTTTAAAGCCATCAGTGTTATTTCAACTAACAGGGGATGTTCAGATTATCAATTTCTTAAGCCGGCTGTCAGAGCCGCCATGACTAGCAAGTTTAACAACATATGGATTTTTCCTAAGTGTAGGACAAACAAGTTTCACAATTTGTAGTAATTATTTTGGATCAAACAAAGGTTCAGAAAAGAAATATTACTAAACCCAAAAACAAAGCACAGAGAAGTTCATGTGCTGAATTGAGGGTTTCTTACAAGCAAGAAATGATTACTGTTAATCAAGATGGATGCGGAATACGAGCCGCATCAGACTTATGGGATCTTTTGGATCTAACGAAGCCATGGCAAGAAAAATGCAGGAGCTCGGACGAACTTACTCAGATATATGGCCCTAGCCCTAACGCAGAGGAACGCGCTAGCCCTAGCGCAGATCTATGGCGCAAAAAGGGGAAGAACTTACTCCCATGGATCTGCGGAGGAGGAGCGCTGCCGTTCTCTGGTCAAGGTCAGGTCGATGCAGCGGCCAAGCTCGACGAGAACGAAGGGCGCAGTGCCGATGGCGGCGGAGCTCGAGTGGCAGATGGGGGCGAGGGGAAGAAGATGTGAAACGGAGAATGAGAGGAGACCCAGTCTGGTCTATTTATAAGGAAAAACCTGTAAAGTGGGCGCGAAAAACGAGGAGGCCGAAAAAACATAGTTATCCAACTACAAAGGCGCCTCGATTTTCACATGGTCATTAAGACAAAGATCCGTTGAGATGTGTTGGACAAAGCGTACATTTTCGACAGGTGACATCGTGGCGGGTTACCACAAATTTGAAGGATGACGTCATGGCGAGTTACATGAATCTTCTTAAATAAGAGGTGGAGGACTTTTTCTTAAGTATTGAAGACTGACATGAACTAGTTCAAATCAGCCTGGGGCCTAATGTTGGGGATATAACTACTAGTATGACCCGCCAAAAATAGCCGGGTTATACTTACAAGCATTCTTGAAGACAGAAGCTCAAGATTGAAGATGGCAGTTAGTAAAGGCCCAACGACCCAGAGATGACCTAAGGCCCATAGTGTTAAACCGCCTTGATCATGTAACTTGTACTGTAAGGCAAGAAAGATTAAGAGACCGAGCCGGATACAATCTATAAGCCGGCCGGGACTCTGTAGAGCCGTTGGGCGTCAACCTCAGTATATAAAGGGACGACCCGACAGCGGTTCTGGTTAACGAAACAACAACTCGAGAGCTAGGTCAAGTGATTCTGCTTCCTGGTTAACGAGACATACATAATCCCAATGACAAATAGACGTAGGTTGTTACCTTCATCGTAAGGGGCCAAACTAGTATGAAACCTCTCGTGTCCCTTGTCCAGATTAACCCCTTCAAGCTTCCTAGTTGCGATGGCTCCATGACTAAGTCCTTTCACTAGGACATCTGACGTGACAATTCCACGACAGGACCAGCAGCCCACGCAGCACGGTCGCGAGCCACCTTCTCGTGAGCCGCCTGCTCTGCCTCCAACTTGGAATGCAAGGAGGCCTTGAGCTCTAGATCCACACCCGAGCCCGGCGAATCCTCACGCCGGCGCTTGCTACCCGAGACAGCATCACAAGATGAGCCCCTGGACTTGTCCATGGAGAGAGCCACCGCGAAGGAGAGGACGAGGAGAGGTTGAGGGTTGGATCTGACTAGACAGCGAATGGGAGCATGGTGCCTACGCAAGACAGCAGCGGAAGTCGTAAACCCTAGCTAGGGGGGGAGGGGGACGGAACCGCAGGGGACCCGTAAATTGCCGGACCAAGACACACCCATTTGGGCATGGCGGGCCACCTGGGCCGGGGGAAGGGGGAGGGATACAGGCCAGCAGGAGCCGCACGGGCCCCACCTAAGGAAGGGGGGGAATCATCAACTGACGACGGAAGGGGAGGAGCGGGCTGGATAGACAGATTATGACCAGGAGGCTCAACAGGCCCAGCGACCAGCCCTCCACGTGGCCCACTAGCCAACGGGAGGGAGACCAGATCTTGGGCATGCGCCGCCGCCCCCATGATGCACCCAGGCGTCGCCGCCGCCAGAGACGACGGACCAGAGCCAGAGGAAGGGGAGAGAGAGCAAACCACGCCCGGAGCGGCACCTAGAATCCCAGATCTGGGCAAGGGGAGGGGAAACTTACTAGACTTGCGACGACGGCAAGAAACCCGGACCCAGCCAGCATCCGCCGACGGGGACGGCACCGGCCGGCCCTGGCCCCCAAGAGCAAACTTGCGAGAACGAGGCGCGGCGAAGGGAGAAGAGGCCAGCACGGGGAGGACCGGCGAGGGCGAACACAAGGCCGCCTCGTCGGACGAGCAGACCTAATCGGAGTCAAGGGCCCAAAAACGAGAACCAAACAACACCGGGTGAGGGAGTCCTGGATTAGGGGGTGTCCGGATAGCCGAACTATCACCGTTGGCCGGACTCCTGGACTATGAAGATACAAGATTGAAGACTTCATCCCGTGTCCGGATGGGACTTTCCTTGGCGTGGAACACAAGCTTGGCGATACGGATATGTAGATCTCCTACCATTGTAACTGACTCTGTGTAACCCTAACCCTCTCCGGTATCTATATAAACCGGAGGGTCTTAGTCCGTAGGACGAACAACAATCATACCATAGGCTAGCTTCTAGGGTTTAGCCTCTTTGATCTCGTGGTAGATCTACTCTTGTACTACCCATATCATCAATATTAATCAAGCAGGAGTAGGGTTTTACCTCCATCGAGAGGGCCCGAACCTGGGTAAAAACATCGTTTCCCTTGTCTCTTGTTACCATCCGCCTAGACACACAGTTCCGGACCGCCTACCCGAGATCCGCCGGTTTTGACATCGACATTGATGCTTTCATTGAGAGTTCTTCTGTGTCGTCACCTTTAGGCCCGATGGCTCCTTCGATCATCAACAACGACGCGGTCCAGGGTGAGACTTTTCTCCCCGGACAGATCTTCTTATTCGGCGGCTTTGCACTGTGGGCCAATTCACTTGGCCATCTGGAGCAGATCGAAAGCTACGCCCCTGGCCATCAGGTCAGATTTGGGAGTTTGAACTACACGGACGACATCCGCGGAGACTTGATCTTCGACGGATTCAAGCCACAGCCAAGCGCCCTGCACTGTCTCGATGGGTATGATCTAGCTCTGCCGCCGGACAGTACCCTGGAGGCCGCACCAGCGTCCGCTCCGACCCCTAGTTCGGAGCCGACTTCGCCGGTCGAGGACGGGTGGCTGGACACCGCCTCGGGGGCTACGATCTCTATAGCGATTGAGCCGAACACCATCCTTGTCCTTCGCAAAGCCCGTGACTCCGAGGTGCCGGACTCCGAACCTCCCGCGCCCCTGCCAATCAAATCCGATTGGGCGCCGGTTATTGAGTTCACTGCCGCGGACATCTTTCAGCACTCGCCCTTTGGCGATATCCTGAATTCACTAAAGTCTCTCTCTTTATCAGGAGAGCCCTGGCCGGACTATGGTCAGGAAGGTTGGGATGCGGACGACTAAGAAATTCAATGCCCACCCACCACCCACTTTGTAGCCACTTTCGATGATTTAACCGACATGCTCGACTTCGACTCCGAAGACATCGATGGTATGGACGACGATGCAGGAGACAACTAAGAACCAGCACCTATAGGGCACTGGAAGGCCACCTCGTCATACGACATATACATGGTGGACATTCCAAAAAATGGGAATGGCAATGGAACAGCGGAGGATGACCCCTCCAAGAAACAGCCCAAGCGCCGGTGTCAGCGGCGCCGCTCTAAATCCCGCCACAGCAAAAACGGTGATTCCGGCACGGGAGATAATAACTCCCCAGACAGTGCCGAAGACAACTCCCTCCAGCAGGATTCAGCACAGGAGGAGGGAGAAGACAACCCTCATGATAGAGAGGAAGATAGAGAGGTAGAGGACAATAATTATATGCCTCCCTCCGAAGATGAAGCAAGCCTCGACGACGACGAATTTGTCGTGCCCGAGGATCCCGTTGACCAAGAACGTTTCAAGCGCAGGCTTATGGCCATGGCAAGCAGCCTTATGAAAAAGCAGCAGCAGCTTAGAGCTGACCAAGACTTGCTAGCTGACAGATGGACCGAAGTCCTTGCAGCCGAAGATCACAAACTCGATCGCCCCTCCAAGAGCTACCCAAAATGTAGGCTGCTACCCCAATTAGAGGAGGAAGCACCCAAACCTACATCACCAGCGCATGACGTGGCTGCGGCAGAGAGGCCTCTAGGCCCTCCGCTAAAGCCGCACCCCGGCGTCGCTCGAAAAGTATAAATCCACAGGGGAATGCACCAGACTTGCGAGATATATTGGAAGACAAGGCAAGACAAATAAGATCGATCTACGGATCGCGTGGGGGCCCCACGATACGTGATGACAACCGTCACGCCGGATACAGCAATTCCGGCCGGGCCGAACACAGTATATAAAGCTCATCTGAGCTGCGTCGTGATATAGCCCAATACAGAGGCGCTGCACACCCACTATGCTTCATAGACGAAGTAATGGATCATCAAATCCCCGAGGGTTTCAAACCCTTAAACATTGAATCATTCGACGGCACAACAGATCCTGCGGTTTGGATCGAGGACTATCTCCTTCACATCCACATGGCCCGCGGTGATGATCTACACGCCATCAAATACCTCCCACTCAAGCTTAAAGGACCAGCTCGGCATTGGCTCAACAGCTTGCCAGCAGAATCAATTGGTTGTTGGGAATACCTGGAAGCCGCATTCCTTGATAACTTTCATGGCACATATGTGCGACCACCAGATGCTGATGACCTAAGCCACATAATTCAGCATCCAGATGAATCGGCCATACAATTCTGGACACGGTTCTCAACCAAGAAAAATCAAATCGTCGACTGTCCGGATGTAGAGGCCCTTGCAGCCTTCAAACATAACATCCGCGACGAGTGGCTTGCCCGGCACCTAGGACAGGAAAAGCCGAAATCCATGGCAGCCCTCACATCACTCATGACCCGCTTCTGCGCGGGAGAGGACAGCTGGCTAGCTCGCAGTAACAACCTGACCAAAACCCTGGTAGTTTGGATACCAAGGACAACAACGGCAGGTCGCGTCGCAATAAGCACAAGCGCTGCACTAACGGCGATAATACTATAGATACGGCAGTCAATGCCGGATTCAGAGGCTCTAAACCCGGTCAGCGGCAAAGCCATTCAAAAGAAATACTCAGGGCCCGTCCAATTTGGACAGAATACTCGATCGCTCGTGCCAGATACATGGCACCCCCGAAAAACCAGCCAACCACACCTACAGGGATTGTTGGGTGTTCAAGCAGGCAGGCAAGATAAATGCCGAAAACAACGACAAGGGGCTGCATAGCGATGACGAGGATGACCCCGGCCGCCGAACAATAGAAGACAGAAGGGCTTTCCCCCACAAGTGCGAACGGTGAACATGATATACGCAACCCATATACCCAAAAGGGAGCGGAAGAATGCACTGAGGGACGTATACGTGATGGAGCCAGTCGCCCCAAAGTTCAACCCATGGTCCTCCTGCCCGATCACCTTTGATCGAAGGGACCACCCCACTAGCATCCGCCACGGCGGATTCGCCGCATTGGTTCTTGACCCAATCATTGATGGATTTCACCTCACTAGAGTCCTGATGGACGGCGGCAGCAGCCTAAACCTGCTTTACCAGGATACAGTGCGCAAAATGGGCATAGACCCCTCAAGGATCAAACCTACAAAAACGACCTTTAAAGCGTCATACCAGGTGTAGAGGCCAACTGCATAGGCTCAGTTACACTCGAAGTGGTCTTCGGATCCCCGGATAACTTCTGAAGCGAGGAATTAATCTTCGACATAGTCCCGTTCCGCAGCGGCTATCACGCACTGCTCGGACGAACCGCATTTGCAAAGTTCAATGCGGTGCCGCACTACGCATACCTCAAGCTCAAAATGCCAGGCCCCCAAGGAGTAATCACGGTCAATGGAAACACCGAACGCTCTCTCCGAACGGAAGAGCATACGGCGGCCCTCGCGGCGGAAGTACAAAGCAGCCTCTTAAGGCAATTCTCGAGTCCAACTACTAAACGTCCGGACACCGTCAAGCGCGCCCGGAGTAACCTACAACAAGACCGCTTGGCACGTTCCGAGCACGCGTAGGAATGCGGCCCCAACCCCAGCCCTCACGAAATCACGAGACCAGTACCACGCGTACATAACTACGCTCTGGAGATACCATGGGCATAGGGGTGGGGGCACGACCATGGCATGCCCGGAGAGCGGCTCAACCGCACCAAGGGCTCCCAATTGTGTCATTCTTTTTTTCTTATTCTCAGGACTCCGTTTTCCGGAAGCCCTGTCCGGCAGTAGAATTGCCGAACTCACGATGCAACAGCCAGGGAAGCAGAAAAGCTACGTCGAGTGTCCAGGTGGTCTCTATTACGAGCAGTATACCTGTTTTACATACCATCCCGCAGCCTACCCCTGGAGGGGGACATGTTAAATAGTCTCATCCCTTGCTTATCGCACTATTTGCATCGTTCTGCTTTCATTGCAGTATTTTTTGAATAAACAATGCATCGCTTTTTGCCTATTATTGCATTCCTTTTTCTATCTACATATGTTCACTTATGACATGTTGCATCCGTACGCTTTGGTGCGGCCAAATACACCAGGGGCTTAAGTACCCCAAAATATGGTGTGATAAGTCCGAACACTTTAACAAGTGCGGCACTCCGAACTTATAGCATTATATGCATCGGCTTCGAATCATGTCTTGGATCAATAGTTGTGTTTTCCCGGCTCCCATGTGTTGGTACCTTACGTTCCGTTATATCGGCTAAGGTAGCGCTAGGAGAACCACTGCGATTGTGCCCCGGTTGAGCTGGGTTGAGCACCTCAGTGGAGAAAGCTAAAACTGACCGTCATGATAGGGCGAGAGCCGGTCGCTGTTCGAGTGGTTTTTCGAGTCCCTAAAGACTTATGCCGCTTAGAGCGAGGAGTCGGCTTTGTCCGGCCCAGGCGTGGATAGCGCCCCGAATTCGGTCTTCCCAACACTAGGGGCTTCGCCGAAATTTAAAATTATAGAATTCTATGGCTAAGTGGGAGTGTTCAAGCATTATAGTCCGGTTGCCTTGTTCGTTGTCTTGAGCGCCTCCCTCGAAGGACCCAAGAATGGGAACAAGAGCGCTCAAGTTTATCCCGAACACCCCAGCACTCGTGGCATGGGGGCTGAAGCCAACGACTTGCCATCTCTCAAATTTGATAAACGGCCGCACAGAAGGTAATATTTTAAATTAACAAGTGTTGCTTAGCGCATATGAACAAAGTTTTCAGCGTACAGGATAACAAACACGAGTCTACTAAAAAATTACATCTTTGGAGCACTCACCCGCTATAAGGCGGGCACCCTTCAGGACACCCTTATAGTACATCTCGGGCATGCGATACTCCTTGCCCGGCGGTGGCGCGTCCGTCACAAGCTTCTCGGCGTCCATCTTGCCCCAGTGCACTTTAGCGCGGGCAAGGGCTCGACGGGCACCTTCAATGCAGACGGAACGCTTGATGACTTCAATCCATGGACAGGCGTCCACCAGCCGCCGCACCAGACCGATGTAGCTCCCAGGCATGGCTTCTTTAGGCCACAGCCGAACTATGAGGCCCTTCATGGCCTGTTCGGCCACCTTGTGGAGCTCGACCAGCTGCTTCAGCTGGTTGTTCTAGGGCACCGGATGTCCGGCCTCAGCATATTGAGACCAGAACAATTTTTCCGTCGAGCTCCCCTCCTCGGCTCGGTAGAACGCGGCAGCATCAGACACACTATGGGGCAGATCTGTGAACGCTTTTAGAGAGCTCCGAATTCGGGTAAGTAATAGATAATTCACTTTTACATGCTTGCTTTGCATGAAGAATGCCTTACCCGCCGCTATCTTTTTTATCGCCTCAATCTCCTAGAGGGCCTTCTAGGCTTCGTCCTTAGCGGCTTTGGCACTGTCAAGAGCCAAGGCGAGCTCGGACTCTTGAGTCTTCGAGTCACGCTCCAAACTCTCGTGTTTTCCACGAAAGCCTGGAGCTCTTGACGCACCTCCACCACCCACGCCTCCTGCTTCTCTCGCTCTGTGCGCTCCGCGGCCGCACTTTTTTCGGCCTTGGACACCGCCTCCTTCAGGGTCGCCACCTCGTTCGTGGCCCCTGCAATACTCACGTTATTCCTGCCATTTTTTGCGACCAAATCCTTTCTATAAGGTATTACTTTAATAAGGTATTACTTACCTCCCTTGTCCTCGAGCTGCTTCTTGGCACGGCCAAGCTCGTTCTCGGACCGCTCGAGGCTCTGCTTCAATACATTGACCTCCGCAGTCAGTGCGCCAGAGGTCAGCAGCGCAGCCTGCATTCCCATATTGACATGCTTATGTTATACTCCTGCGTATATCTTTTTAGATCCTCAGTTCGGCTTTTCTTTCCGAACACCAAACTGAGCATCAAGGGTGTCTATGCGGTACTATTTTTACATATCTTAATTACATACCTCAAATCCTGTTAGAAGGCTGGTACAGGCTTCAGTCAGCCCGCTCTTGGCGGACTGAACTTTCTGGATCACCGCACTCATAACAGTGCGGTGCTCCTCGTCGATGGAGGCGCCATTGAGCGCCTCCAGCAAATTATCCGGTGCCTCCGGCTGGACGAAGGTCACCGGTGTCGCCGTCTCGCCCTTCTTACGAAGGGGCCGCCCGTCGGACTCCGGAACCACTAAAGGTTCTGGTGCGGAGTCCGGCCCATGGCCGAACTCAGAGCCCTTTGGGGGTTGATCCTCCTCGTGCCCAAAGTCCGGGCGGTTGCCTTGCGGCACCTCCGGGACCTCCTCCTCCTCTTGGTCGGGCCCCTTTTGGGACCCCACCTCGGCGTCATCAGCAGCGCGAGGAGAGGAGGCGGTCGGAAGTGAAGTACTATTCACGTCCGATGGAGCCAGGGAGCCGCTTGTTGAAATATTGAGCCCATCCTTGGGCGGGCTGTAGGGTTGTATTCGGCGTTAGGAGATTCTATGCGACAAACAAAATGCCGTGAATTATTCTGGTATCCAGACACTTACGATGCCGCCAGGGGCTTAGCCCTTGGTGGCCACTCCTCTTCGCCATCGTTGGCGTTGGTGGAGTAATCCGGAGGAAGGGTCCTTCCCTTCTTGGACCCTCCAGCCTCCCCAGGTGGGGAGGCCTTCCTTTTCTTCTCTCCCCCCGCTGGGAGAGAAGCCTCTTTTTCCTCCTCCCCGTCTTCGCGGGAGGAGTCTGCCTTGGAGTCGTCGGACGATGAGTCTGACAACACCTGGCGCTGGGAACTCCTTTGAGTTCCCGTGGACTTCTTCTTGGCCTTCTTCTCCGGCACCACGTAAGGCGCCGGAGCCAGCAGCCCCGTTAATTGGGCGTCCGCTGGGTCTTCTAGCAAGGGAGCCGGATAGTTAACCTGTCCGGACGTCTTTTGCCAGGCCTGTCAAAGGTAAAGGGAGTTTAGATCCCGCATAGAGTCAAACTATGAAAAACAAGTGTCCCGTAAAGGGTAAAATAGCTTACCTCGCCGGCTTGACGCTGCGAGCTGAATCTGCGATCTTCGGTAGCGGATGCGGGAGCCTCGGCGCCCTTGAACAGCACCTTCCAGGCATCTTCGTACGTAGTGTCGAAAAGCCTGCTCAAGGTCTAGTGCTGTGCCGGATCAAACTCCCACCAATTGAAAGCCCGTTGTTGGCACGGGAGGATCCGGCGGATGAGCATGACCTGGACTACGTTGACGAGCTTGATCTTCTTGTTCACAAGGTTTTGGACGTAGGTTTGGAGTCCGGTCAGCTCTTCCAAATCACCCCATGTTAGGCCCTTCTCTTTTCAGGAGGTGAGCCGTGTGGGGATGACAGATCTGAATTCGGGGGCCGCTGCCCATTCAGTGTCACGCGGCTCGGTGATGTAGAACCACCGATTCCCACCCTTTGATGGTTTCCACGAAGGCGCCCTCGAGCCATATGACGTTGGGCATCTTACCCACCATGGCGCCTCCGCACTCCGCCTGCTGGCCGCCCACTACCTTCGGCTTGACATTGATGGTCTTCAGCCCTAAGCCGAAGTGGGGTTTGATGCGGAGGAAGGCCTCGCACACAACGATAAACGCTGAGATGTTGAGGATGAAATTCGGGGCCAGATCGTGGAAATCCAGGACGTAGTAGAACATGAGCCCCCGGACAAATGGGAGGAGTGGGAAGCCCAGTCCGCAGAGGAAATGGGGAAGGAACACCACCCTCTCATGGGGCCTGGGGGTGGGGACGAGCTGCCCCTCGTCTTGAAGCCGGTGCGCAATGTCGTTGTGCAGGTATCCGGCTTTCCTCAACTTTTTGATGTGCCCCTCCGTGACGGAGGAGGCCATCCACTTGCCTCCCGCTCCGGACATGGCTGGGGAAGGTTGAGGCGAGATGTGCGGACTTGGGTGCTAGAGCTTGAGTACGCGGAAATGGATAAGCAAAGGAGGAAGAAGGCATAGGTAAAAAGGTGGATCCTTATCCCCTTATATGGACGGACGAAACTATGCGTCCCCACTAGCCTGGTAAAACTCGCTTATCTCCCAAGCGCCGTAATCAATGGCGCGGTTGGGCTACCCACGCTCGTATTGATGACAATCCCGGAATAAGGGGACACGATCTCTGCTTTGACAAGACGTGCCAAGGAAACCGCTTCGCTAAACGCGCTGAGGTGGAATAGTAAAAATGATTCGAATAAAGGCCTGGCCATGGTGTGATGTCACGCCACGAAATACGTCAGCAGATTGAACTTGTGTAAATGTTATTCTCTCTATGGTGGTATGTCGAACTTATTTTGCAGAGCCGGACACTATCCTTGTGTTCAAAATCTTCTATGAAGTATTCGGAGGAGGAACCCGCCTTACAATGCCGAAGCCTGTTTCATTGAAGCCTGTTTCAGGGGCTACTGAGGGTGTCCAAGATTAGGGGGTGTCCGGATAGCCGAAGTATCACCGTTGGCAGGACTCCTGGACTATGGAGATACAAGATTCAAGATTTCGTCCCGTGTCCAGATGGGACTTTCCTTGGCGTGGAAGGCTAGCTTGGCGATACGGATATGTAGATCTCCTACCATTGTAACCGACTCTGTGTAACCCTAACCATACCCGTGTCTATATAAACCGGAGGGTTTTAGTCCGTAGGGCGAACAACAATCATACCATAGGCTAGCTTCTAGGGTTTAGCCTCTTTGATCTCGTGGTAGATCTACTCTTGTACTACCCATATCATCAATATTAATCAAGCAGGAGTAGGGTTTTACCTCCATCGAGAGGGCCCGAACCTGGGTAAAAACATCGTGTCCCTTGTCTCCTGTTACCATCCGCTTAGACGCACAGTTCGGGACCCCCAACCCGAGATCCGCCGGTTTTGACACCGACATCGGGGGAGAGCGAAGCCCGCGGCACCGGCGAATGGGCCGAGGGAGAGGTGCCAGCCACTGGGAGGGGGCCGGAGCAAGGCACGGGACGGCAGCGGAGGGGCACGGGACGACGCCGGAGGGGCAGGGGATGGGGAGAGAGGAGCGGGAGGGAGAGAGAGGAGAGCCGTCGATCCCGACGCAGTTCCCCACTAGTGCATAGCTGCTGTCAATAAAGCTCCCAATCAGGGTAGTTGTTGTCCCAAATGCTACGTCGTCCTCCTCCGTCCTGCAATAAGTTGGGGTGTACCAAGACGACGAACGCCATATGTTGGAGCCAAGCCCTTTCCCTAGCTCTACCTTTCTTTATTTCTCTGAACACTTCTCTCTCTAGCACGCATTGAAGAAGAAAGAAGGAAGAAGAAGCAGCAGTGGACGCGGTGGTTTTCCCTGGCGCACGAACGCCTGCCGCAACAACAGCGTTTTTCCTTGAGCTCAAACTAAACCCACACGGCGATACACAACATCTCGGGGAGTCTTATGCGCACACTCATACGCTGTGCCCACTCATCACCTACCCACGCCCGCACCCCCTGTCGGTGCCAAAACCGGCGAGTCTCGGGTAGGGGGTCCTGAACTGTGCGTCTAAGGCTAATGGTAACAGGAGGCTGGGGACACAATGTTTACCCAGGTTCGGGCCCTCTCTATCTTCCTGCTTGATTGATCTTTATGAATATGAGTATTACAAGAGTTGATCTTCCACGAGATCGTAATGGCTAAACCCTAGAAGCCTAGCCTATGAGATTATGATTGTTGTCTCTATGGACTAAACCCTCCGGTTTATATAGACACCGGAGGGGGCTAGGGTTACACCAAGTCGGTTACAAAGAAAGGAATCTACATATCCGATTCGCTAATCTTGCCTTTCACGCAAAGGAGAGTCCCATCCGGACATGGGAAGAAGTCTTTGTCTTGTATCTTCATAGCCTAAAAGTCCCGCCAAAGTATATAGTCTGGCTATCTGAGGACCCCTTAATCCAGGACTCCCTCAGTAGCCCCCGAACCAGGCTTCAATGATGATGAGTCCGGCGCGCAGATTGTCTTCGGCATTGCAAGGCGGGTTCCTTCTCCGAACACTTCAAAGTACCTGACTTAAAGAGCAGTATCCGTCTTTCCATTTAATGTTGCGCTCATCGGCTTCTGCACCTTCATGATTCCACCCTGACCATACAAGAAAGTTATCTATTTAAAGAGATGGAGATCTTCAGATCCAGCCCACGCCAAGCACGGAATCCTTAGAGCTTGCCAGCAGAAACCACCCCAACATGGGTAGCGCTCCCAGCTCTTTTTCCCGCCCTAACGGCCCCAAACAGGGTGATTGGGAAAAGTGTTTCGTATCCCACGGCCAACTAGTGAAGCTGCAGACCCAGGGATTTCTTCCCCCCGCAGATCTAGTCCATGTTCGAGCCGGATTGGCTTCTTTCGACGGCGGGGAGCAGGCAGAGAAGTTCCCCAACCCATCCAGGCGGGTACGAGTATGCTTTGTTCCCTACTTATAGAGAGGCCTTGGATTTCCAACCCATCCGTTCCTCCGAGGGCTTCTCGAGTACTATGGCCTCCAACTGCACACCTTCACACCTGCCTCCATCCTGCATATCGCGGGTTATGTTGCTCTTTGCGACCTATTTCTGGGTTGCGAGTCTCATTTTGAATTATGGAAGAAGCTGTTTTGCTTCGTCCCTCGTAATCAAGAGGGATCAGTATTCCAAGTGGGTGGAGCTGAGATATGGTGCATCACCGGGACCGGATACCTATCCGGCACGGCGAAGAAGGCATCCAAAGAATGGTCTTCTGAATGGTTCTATGTTGATGATGTCTTCCTTCCTGACCCAATTTGAAGGGGTCTTCCTGAATTTTCAAGTGCTCCATTGAAGAAGCGCCTCAGCTGGCATCCTCGGAGCCTCAGGGAGGAATATAGCACAAAAGTTCACCAATTGATGAGCAAGATAAATGTCGGGGGTTGGGTGCGACATATGCCAAAGGATGGCTTATCATGGTGGGGGCGAGTAGAACATCGCCGGTGCCTGGAAACGGGATGAGGTGAAGACATGCACGCCGGCGAATCTTACCCAGCTTTAGGGCTCTCCGAGGAGATAACACCCCTACTGCTGCTCTGCGGGGTCTCCGCATGATCACTAAGGCAAAGTGACTACAATGGTGCTCCTGGAGCTGTATCGGGAGGCAGGAGAGAGCAAGGCTAGTTCTCTCCTCCCTACGCTATCTGGTCTATCTCTCTTAAGGTCCGACCCTTTGCATGGGTGCCCCGGAGGGTTTATATAGGCCTACGCCCCCGGGGGTACAACGGTAATCTGGCTGGGCGCGGGTCCCAGCCGTCTATCTGTCAGGCCGCCGTCCTTTCCGCCGGCTTCTGGGGCCCGCCGTCTAGCGGGTCCCGCGGACATGCTTGATACTGTAGCGGCACTCCTGATGACGCAGGCTTAGTCATCGGGTCGTGGCAACAGTGTCGCCGTCTATCGGGCGATCACTGTCGCCATTCCCCATCCCATCTGGTTAATGGCTCGTGGGGCCCTGGAGAGGAGTCGGCCGACTCCAGGGAGGCCGACTCCCATAGGTCCGTCTTCGGGGCGCTCAGGCCGCCTTCGGTCCACCCACTGATAGGCGGCCCCGTGGTCTTCGGGCCGTATAGGCCGGCGTCGTGGGCACAGTGCGTTGCACACTGTGGCTGAGGTCAGGCAGGCATGGCAACAGTGCCGCACCTCACCGGAGATCTTCCAGCGATACGGCTCACTGTAGCCATGCCAGTCCTTCGTAGGAAGAGGGGGGGAACGGCCACGCCGTGGCCGTACCCCGCATCATGCCTCGAGATGAGGGAGGAGTCATGGGCCGACTCTCCATAGTCGGCCTCTTTGGAGGTCGCCATCTTAGACTCGGCGTGTCTTGGAGTCGCCGTCAGGGACTCGGCTTGTCTTGGAGTCGCCGTCGGGGACTCGGCTTGTCTTGGAGTCGGCTCCTAGGACTCGGCTTGTCTTGGAGTCGCCATCGGGGACTCGGCTTGACTTGGAGTCGGCTCTTGGGACTCGGCTTGTCTTGGAGTCGGCTCCTGGGACTCGGCTTGAGGGGCGCGGCCTGCCCCGATGTCTTGAAAGATCCTGGGACCCGGGTTAGCCTACCCGTGGCCCATTACTCCGACAGTAGTCCCCGAAGCTGGTGAAGCCCCGCGGACGCTGCATTGTAGGGCTTCAACAGTTTCAACCTCCCCGGCGCGGACTCTGGAACTCGACTGCCGTCTTCTCTTGAGCCGACTGTCGAGAGCCTGATTTTTTCTAGCGAGGATCCGCAGCTCAAAAGTCGCGGCGGGAAACCAGGCGGCGTGCCTGATACGCTTCCCTGCTGCCATCGAGACAGTCCTATCACGTAGCGCCACGTGGAGAGGACAGTCTGCCTGCCCACGCGCGCGACGGGATGGGCCGTCAGGCGGGGCCCGCCACTACCATGCCTCGGCATACGAACGGATCCGTTACGGCCGTGGATGGTTGGTTTCCCCACGTTGTTACTGCGCGCAGTAACTTCGTGGGGTAAATCGTGGGGCGGCGTGGGGCATCGTGCTCAGTTAATCCCACGCCCGCCTCCTCGGCTCCTCAGCCCATAGGGCTATAAGTAGGCGGGGGGGGAGCGGGGAGGCACCGCCGCTCCCTTCTCCCCCATTCCCCTGCCTCATCTTGCCTTCTCTCCCTCCTGCTTCTGCCGTCGAACGAGAGCACTCCTCACCACGGCGATGATCTCTTCCTCCGCCGCGGCCCCCGCCGTGCGTTCCGGTGTGTGGGACGGCTCGGAGGTGGAAGAGGAACACATCGAGTTCCTCCGCCAAACACGCCGTCTCCCCAGCGCGAACCTCGTGCGCGCCCGCCCCGCGCCGGAGGGGGAGACCCGACCGGCGCCGGAGGAGGGTGAGCGGGTTATCTTCTGCTCGCACCTCATGCGCGGCCTGGGGCTGCCGGCGAGCAGCTTCTTCCGCTCGCTCTTGGAGTTCCATAGCCTTCAACCGCACCACCTCACTCTGAATACGGTGGTGCTGCTCTCCGCCTTCGCCACTATGTGCGAAGGTTTTCTCGGCGTTCTCCCCACCCTCGAGCTGTGGGGAGAATTTTCTCTTCTAAGCTCGGCACGCAAGTCGCCGGCATTCCGGCTCAGTGCGGCACCTACATCGCGGTGCGGCGCTCGACAGGCGACAACCCTTTTCCTCCCATCTCGCTGATCAAGTCGGTGAAGATGTGGCAGCGCTCATATTTCTACGTGAAGACTCTCTCCTCCGACGGTGACTGGGTCAACCTGCCGCCTTACAACGCCGCACCCCTAACCGGAAGGCTCCCCAGCTGGTCTCACCGAGCCAAGACGCTGACTCCCTTCGGAGCCGCCGCCGTAGCGCGACTCCGAGTCCTGCTGCAGTCAGAGGGTCTCGTCGGAGCCGACTTAATGGCCGCCTTCGTGGCGCGCCAAGTTCTCCCGCTCCAAGGCCGGCCTCACCTGATCTGTAAGATGAGCGGCCTCCGAGACCCAAGTCGGATGAGCACCAAGGAGATGCCCCGCAAGGAGGTGGCAAACTTGGTGAACCATATCGCGCACTACGAGTTCGGGGAGGACTAGCAGTTTGGCAAGGAGCCGTACTCGCGCGACAACCCCCCACTAGTGGTAAGTCGCGTCCCCCTATTGTTTTGTCTTCTTTGTGGCCGACTCCGGCTTCTGACTCTTGTCGGTTTCTTCTGGGCTAGAATCCCCTCATGGAGCCTGCAGCCGGCGCTATAAGACAGCCCCGCGAGTATGTTCCCGATCGTGCGGACAGCGACGTTGACGACCCCGACTTGTGGGCGGCGGCGATGGAAGCCGACGCCGAAGGTGGGGGAGAAGGAACAGAAGGCGGCTTCAAGCCCTCGGCCACCTTCGCCGACTGGGCTGACGACGACGCCGACGGGGAAGTCGCCCCGCGCAACCAGCCGAGGGCCGGCTTGACGGGCGCCGGCTCCTCCGCCGGCCTGACTGGCCAAAGCGGCGCGAAGAGGCGTCACGCCGGGCCGAGTGCGCCCGGCGGCAAATTGAAGAAACTCAAGGGGGCGGCCCCCGCGACCAAACGGGAGGAGGCGGCCGCGAAAGCCAACCGCTTCCGAGGGGAAGTGAGAAGGCCACCGCTAGTCTCTGCGTAAGTCTTTATGCTCTTTATTTTCCTTTGTTGAATCTTGTCCGAGTCTTCTTTTATTCTCCCTCCGTTCTTCTTCAGGGCCCCTCTTTCCCTTGAGAGAGTCGCCGTCCCCTCCGTCATGGGGTCGGCAGAGACGTCCGCCAATACTCGGCGGGCCGATCCCGCCACCGACCTCCGGGAGGCGATAGAGCGAAATGCGCAGGAGAAGCGCGACGAGGAGGAGGCCGACCGCCTGGAGAAGGCGTAGGCCGAGAAGGCGTCCGCCAACGCCTAGAAGAGGCTGGAGGACGCTGAAGCCGGCCTTGCAGCGAAACGGCGCGCCGAGGAGGCCGCGCGCCACCGATCGGCGATGCTCGTCCCTCCATTGTCGTCTGTGCCGCCGCCTTCGGAGTTCACGGGGCAGACCGGGGAGGCCGGCACCGAGAACCCCTTCGTGGAGAAGGAGAGCGGCGAGGCTTCTATATCGGACACTCTCGTGCCGCCACCGCCGCCTCCGCCGCCATCTGGGAGACCGCATGGCAAACAGCCGGTGGGTCAGTTGGTGAGGCGCCGATCGCGGACGAAGCCGAGGCGCAGCTGCTTCTTCAAGTCACCTCGCCGGTGCGCCGCCATCTTGAGAGGGCGACCTCGGCGCCGCGACCTCGGGAGACCGGCGTTGCTAGCTCGGCAACCCTAGACGCCGAGGCCACAAGCGACATGCCCACCGGGTGGTTGCGTGGAGGCGGCACCGGGCCGCTAAACCAAGTGCTCCGGACGTTCAGACTGCTCTCCTGGCCGAGTTCGAGAGCGAGCGCTCCTCCTGGACTGACAAGGAGGCGATGCTGACCTCCGGCTTCCACGAGATCGAGGATATCATTGATGGTAAGTTTCTTTCGTTTCTTCGGGCTTCCGACTATGCGTTAGGCCGACTTCTGATTCTTCGACTTGCTTCTTTTTTGTCTTGGCAGACTTCTTCCCTGGTCACTCGCAGGCAGTCCCACTGGCCATCGAGGCTGCTCGAGAGGCGCGAAGGGCACGTGGTGAGGAGATCGCCGCTAACGCCCCCCGAACCATCGATGAGAAGCTTCTGAGCATTGAAGCCCGTCTTCGTCCGGCTCACCGGCTGTTGCGCCGGCTTTAGCGTGCCGGTGCGCAGGCGGTTGCCGCCCTGTGGCCGGACATGCCGACTCTGCGCACCGCCAGTCAGACCGCTGACTGGCTGGAAGTCGCCACCGGCCGTCTTGAGGCTTGGAAGGGCTCCTCGGCCCGGGCCGGAGCGCGCCGGGCCTTGGAGTTTGTCAAGGCATGGTATCCAGGGCTGGACCTGGACCGTCTGCCGCGTTCCTGTCAGAAGCCCAGGCCGAGCTGGAGGCCGTGGAGGGCGCCCTTGTCGAGCGTGGGGCGGCCATCACCGAGTACAAGGACACCAGTGTCTTCGTGCCCGAGCGGGCTGAAGGCGGCGAGGAAATGCCGCTGGAGTGGTTCGGGATGAACCCGGAGTATGGCGAGGACTCGGCGGAGGTGATCGACTCCAGCACCGAGGAGGAGGACGAGGCGGAGGACGGAGGCGAGGCGGAGGTGCCAGAAGACAGAGCAGGCGGCCAGCCTCAGCTCGACCGCGCCTCCAGCAACGAGCTGCGTGGAGAGAAGGCGACTGCCGCCGGGGGCGACCAAACCGAGACCGCCCAGCCGACTGCCCCGACGGCTGACACCGCCGTCCCCTCCGACCCTCCGATCCTAGATGCCGCCTCCTAGGCTGCCTTTTCCGCCTTTGTTTGTCTGTCTTAGTAATCTTTTGAAAACGTTGTTAGATTCGAACAATTCCACCCGCGGGGTGTATCTTGAACTTCTATTCAAAGATTCGGCCAAGGGCCTATGTAAATATTTATCCGATTTCCGCCTTTCCTTGCTTACCGCTGTAACGCCCCGGATTCGATGCATCAGGTGTCCGCCAGTTATTCGCCGTCGTTGCCATGTCATTTGCTTGCGTGCTGCACTTTTCCATGTCATCATATGCATTTCATATCATGTCATCATGTGCATCTCATTTTGCATTCGTGTTCGTCTCATGCATCCGAGCTTTTTCCCCGTTGTCCGTTTTGCAATCCGGCACTCCTATGCCCTCCAGCGTTCCCCTTTTGTCTTCTGTTGTGAGCGGGTATTAGACTTTCTCGGAATGGCCCAAGGTTTGTCAAGCGGCCTTGGTATAGCACCGGTAGACCGCCTGTCAAGTTTCGTGCCATTTGGAGGTCGTTTGGTACTCCAACGGTTAACCGGGTAACCGCAAAGCCCTCTTTGAGTTGCAGCCCGACACCCCTTCCAAAGTGGCCCAAAACCCATCAAACTCCCCTCCATGCTCTCGGTCGTTCGATCACGATCGCGTGGCCGAAAACCGCTCCTCATTTGGACTCTCCTAGCTCCCTCTACCTATAAATGCGCCCTCTCCCCCTCCATTTTCGCGCAGTCCAAACCCTAACCAAACTCCTCCCCGCCGCCGAACATGTCCGCCTCCGCGCCGGACGTGTCCACCGCCGCCGCCACATCACTCCGACAAATCGGAGGCCGCCACCTCGCCGCCAGCCGCCCCGCGGCCAACCCGCATTCGCCACGTGGCGCCCCAGCCTCCCGCGCC